>NC_139220.1:163394541-163792041 GCF_055691185.1 Crinia signifera | reverse complement strand
GCTTTTTGCCAAGCGGGACTCAGTAGCTCATTGCTAAGGGGGACCGCAGCCCGCTCCCTGCTGTGCCTGGGTGAGCTGCCCTGTCCACTGCTATTTTAAATTAAGTCTCTAGCAGGACCGCTAGCCAATAGGTGCTCGCACTCCAGCAGCCATCAATGCTGCTTCAGATTGGCTTCTGGACCGCAAGCGCCTACTGGCTAGTGGTCCAGCGGGAGACTTAATTGAAAATAGTGGTGGACAGGGCAGCTCAGCTGCCGCCGGACAGGGCAGGGAGTGGGCGGGTGAGCAGTGCAGGCGAGCCGGTGGCACATCTACCGATGCACAGCTCCAGTGCCCTCTGATTTCTTTGCACCCGCAGCTTGTGCTCTGCCGGCTCAACCCTCCCAACGCCCCTGATTGAGACCACATTACCTATGGGTGGCACAGCAGTTACAGCTTTGACATGGCTACAGCCTTCCCCAGGAGTTCACCAGCATATTCTATGTTTTTCTCCTGCTGGATGGCTGACTTTAAGCTCTTTTGCATGGCCGCCATCCATTCAAGTCTCCCATGGCATCTTCTAATATTTTCACATGGTGGGCAGTGATCTTTAAGCTCTGGACTCTCCCTAGATGGATCTGCCCTCTTAGGGGGCCATCCAGCCCAGCATTTGCAAACTCTTTCCTGCTGCTGACAGGTGAGCCACATCAGCATTATACGTGCCCAAGATTACAAGAGCCCCCTACCTCACTTGGACTCCTTCTAATGGTCATCCTGCTGCTGGCTTAGCTGTATTGCTTTACATGCTTCCAACCAGCTCCTTGCCTTTCACGTGCCTACCAACCTGCCAACATTTTCTTAATTTTCTGTATATTTTGTATTTATTGTACTAACCCTAATTTTTAATGCATTACTTTTACCAGACAAATACTATCACTATGTCAACCATATGTCAGCGATTGGTACCCATGCGCAGTTGAAAAAAACCTCTGTATCGTGCGAACGCGGTCTGCCCGCATCAACCAGAATAACCCCCATTGTGCCAGATCAGCATGGATATTACCTCAGTAATACATTTCAGCCAATTATTCAGTGAATTATATTTTTACAATACATTTGTTTTCTCTATAAAATACTCCATAGTGTCAACTGAACCATTTTGAAATGAGTAAACTACTGTGTACGGATTATAAAACCTATATACAACTAGTTCTGTCATGGTTACTCATCCCATCATAGCCATTATGTTGCACCAAAACTGTGTGCCTCCATACAAAACTGAAGGGACACTGTAATTATTGTTGGACTAATGTAAAGAACAGAGAGTTAGGGGTAAATTTACTAAGATGGGAGTTCTATTGAAAATGGAATGTTGCTCCAAGCAACCAGATTCCACTTCTTATTTATTCTAGAAGATAGTAGATAGAAACTGATTGGTTGCTATGGGCAACATCCCCTCTTCAATATAACTTCCATCTTAGTAAATGTGCCCCTTAGGGGGGTATTCAATCACCGGCGACCATCTCCCGATAGAGGAGATGGCCGCCGGGCCCTATTCAATGCTGTCTTCCTCAACAGTATTGAACAGGGGAGCTCGGCAGAATGTGCCCGACTTCACAAGCTGTCGGGCTCATTCTGCCGAGAACAGCCGAGAAGTGATGAGCTTTCAGCTGCAGCTCGCCTCTTCCTGACCGCAGCTCGCGGCCACGCCCCGTCTCGCCCCGCTGCAGGCGGGACATTGAATCCCGCTGCAAATTATCAGTCGAGCTGACTGAGAATGGGACATAGTCACGCCCGGTTGAGCAAGCTCGACAGCCGTGACCCCAGATTGAATACCCCCCTTTGTGTCAGTTCTTTAGGACTGGGCCACTATATTTTTCTGCAGATGTACCATGATGTACTGTAAATTACCCTTACTTTAATGGCTTTCTCAGAAGAAGTAAGGAATATATTTTAATTTCAGAATTTACAAAAGTAATTAAAAAATATTATTTATACAGCTCTCCCTTGCCTCATTTTTTAAGCAGTTCATATATTCACATTTCCCTTTACTATATTAATCTCATCCTAAATGCTGGTCTTGTACTTTGAAAATTGAGGTTATCCCTAGAGAGTGTGTTTAAAATAGAAATGTCCTGCTTCAAAAGAACACCAATTATACATTAAGTTGTAATCCATCATTACATAGCATATTGACTTTATTCTATTTTTTAACATTTGTAATACAATGGTTGTCCAGTAATAGTCATGCTGGATACATACTAGACAATTTTTAAAACAAATTTTCTGATAACATGTCAGTGCTACATAGTCTTAACATCGTCTGTACATACCGCATCAATGATGCACGCTTGTGCTTTCCCCCGTCATCTGTACATGCAGCCCAATTGGGGGATGTCAATAGCGATTCCATGCTTCTGAATGCAGCATGTATCCATTTGAAAGGTCCCCCCTCCTCCCCTTTTGTCACTTGCCAATGCTGGTTTCCTGCTGGGTCTCTGTGGCTAATGAGGTTGCCGTAGTGTGTAGTGTCTGCACATGTCAGTGGCACAGGCATTTCTATAATGATTGAACATGATTAGCGCAGCCCACCCCCCCCCTTTTTTTTCTCGTTACCGTATTGAACAGGACTAACTACCCTGTCCCAGGGCAGCTGCTTAGGAAAAACAACTCAGGTCAGGCGCACCTGACCCCGAGCCACCTAGTGTGACCCGGGTTCATTTTTCTTTCTCGATTGAACATGAGCACCTGGGTCCAAGGGGGCTTCACCTTTTAACCTATGTTTCCAGAGTCCCTTGCTGGAGCTGAATGTATGCGGATGCCATGTTTCTGGAGACTAGCACATGTGCAGTAGGCTGCTACTGCTCCATGAAGAGGAAGGGGCCCACCTGGAGACTGGACACAGGTGCCCCCCTTAACAATTAGGAGAGCTGCCTGTTTAAGAGATGACCATTGCTCTCATGTCTGCTTTGAGTGCCAACATTGCTGTGAGAGATGTTCAAAAGATCTGCTAAATATGCACTCACAGCGACTGTTCTTCTTTTGGCGGAATGTTAAACAAAACTTAATTTAAGTGACTTAAGATCAGGTGCCAGCAATAGCTAAAGTGATTCATATTCCTCTACTTTGTCACGGGCATTTTTAGCGGATATTTTCCACATCTCTCACAGCAACATTGGCACTCAAAGGGTTAAACAAGGCCAATAGGGAAGTGTGAAAATGATGCTATCACCCTAGACACAGGGCAGCATTATCGCTTTTCTGGGTAGTCCCCCTCACAACAAAAAGAGTGGCTGGTTTACTAGTGAAGCAAGCATTATAGGGAGATAATATTAATTATCTTGGCTCCATACTGAGCGGTCGGGGCTAAAATGGCATATTTTTAGCCCCCGCCCCATTTATATGGATTGGCAATTTGAGGGATTTTGCCATGATGGGGCAGGGTCAAAAGTGGCTAGCAGTGTGGAGAGCATCCAGACAGCTCTCTACACTTTCCCTCCAAAGGGTCCAATCTGCCACCCAGGGGCAATGGTGCACAAAGGCCCAGAGTGGTTTCAGACTACTGTATTGATTGTGATAAAATTCCTGGTAATATACATTGCTTTATTTCTGAAACATGATTCATTTTATATATTGTCATTCTGCATGGAAACTGATTCAGTAGCCTGTACTGGATACTGACAACAATGCACTATTTTTAGCATTGCTACTTTTGGCGAGGTATATTTTTAAAACAATTTCTATATTTAGACAGTTTGGTCAGCACTGAATTGAATCTATTTAAGATCTTTTTTGTTTTTAGTTAAAGTGTCTGCAATTCTTACATCAAATTTTATTGGTGTCTTTATAGCATACTTTATAGCAAGTAAACAACACCCCGCTGAATGCCCATCCCCCGCTGACCGAATCCCCTCACTAGCATGCAAGCGGATGCCTTTGCATACACATCTGTTCATATGCGGCTGCACCAACAATACATTTTTTCCCTTTGCAATTAAAAGTAAGGCTAGACTTACCTTTATTCTGGCTGGAAATGGCCAAATTTTGAGCGGGTGCTGATGTCATGTGACATCAGCTGGCCGACCCAAAGAGGCATCGACACGCCAGTGTTTGCAAGGGTACGCCCAGCGTTTCTATGGGCATGAGGGCATGCCTGTGAAATGCTGGGCGGTCCCCTGCATCCACCCTCTTGCCTGTCTGTCCTGGAGCGCACGCCCCGGCAAGTTTGAAACTTGACATAGACGTTCGCTCTGGGGTTTCCATATGGGCATATTCGCACATGCGCAAACCCCAACAATTGAACAGGGTAGCAATTTTGGCCTGCCCTGAGCGGGTGTGAATTGCCCCCACAGTTAAAAATTTTTCCTTTTTATCTGTCTCTTTTTATCTTTTTCATTTCATTTGTTTGATTTTTCTTCTACTGTATTTTTATATTTTACTTTGTATTTATTGTATGTGTTTTTTTTTATTTCCCTGTACAGGATTTAGATGCTTTGTTGCACCTTGTTAATAAATAATGATGAGAAAAATACAATATGATGATGAAGAAGATTAGATATACAGTAGCTAAATGGTTATTGTTATATGTTACAGGGATTTGGGAATATTTTCTTAATCTTTTCAGAAATGATAGGAGGGTCAATTAAATTCCTGATGTTTTACATACTGTATATATAGTATACACTTAGTATATACTTATGTACTGTATAATAGTTGTTGATTTGTGCATGCACACGATATGTAGTGCACTTGTATAGATCTGGTGATGTTGCTGGCCCCCTAAGCCACACTTTTATTGTCATGCTGTGCCCATTTGTGGGCTAGGTGGAGAGCAACAATGGCCAGTGTTTAGAGAAAGGGGGGGGGGGGGTTGTCCTGTTTTCGCCAAGACAGGGCGCATCTCAAATACATGCACTTTCCATTGACGTGAATGGGGCACAGGAGCATGTCACACACACGTGTTCCCGGAATGCTCTGGCGAGCCAGCATGTTAAATAAGCGCAGCTACATCAGTATGACAATGTATAGTATTTGCATTAGGAAACATTACAATCTGGACAACTATGTATGATTTAAATGTTTATTTTACCTCTGTTTTTCTTATGTATACTCTATGAGCCTGAATGTGATTATGTAGTAAAATATGAAGATCTGGATGTACAGCAGCACAAGCATCTCACATACTGTACCTATAAATATTTGTTCTAGTAAGAAATGCAATACATGCACTGCTGAAATTACATTGGCAAGACAGCTTTTGAATGCTAATTGGATTAAGACAAATGAAGATAACCTGAAATTTGGCGAGATAACCTGATTATGACACAGTATGACATTAAGTGTGCACTGTGGAACCAACTATCCTGTTGCCTGAGGTTATTTTTTGCACAAACCAGCATAATAATTTATTTTTCTTAAATGCACGCTGGCCAGAGCAATCTGCATGATGAGGCCAAATGATGCCAGAAAAGATCTGTCAGTACAAGCCCAGAGTTTATAAAAAAGAGGGTGCAACATTGACTCAAAGGACTGCAATGTAAATAACATTAATTAGAAATTACACTATTTAGGGAAGACTGCTTGCAAGCAAAGATACAAGTGGATCACTGTATATACTATTAGATGGTTAAAAGAAGATATAGCTCTATATACTGTATTCTACCCCTTCCCTTCCCTTCCCTTCAAGATATTGCTAGATGCTGATATAACTGCCGCTATCTGTCTCCTCATCAAAGCTTGAACTCTATCTCCACATGTGTATACAGTACTTAGCAGGGCTGCTATCAGAAATTTTGAGGCCCGGGACTGATAAAATATGCAGGGATCCTCTGTGATGGCTCCTGATTAGTTGCAGGTCTACAGGCTCCAATTGGCTTTGGGATGATGCCAATTTCAAAATCCCACCAGCGCTTTCTTTATGGCCGCCAATCCAGGGCCAGGCACTCTTGCTGTCTGGACCCGGGATTGGGCCCAGACAGCAATATTATAATAATAATTATATTATTATTATTATTTTTATTATTATTAGGTGCAACAATGGTTCTTTAACACTGTATAATTGGATCAAACTGGCAACAAGATACATAAGTAATTATATACAGATAATATAGAAATTCACATAGATACATAGTTAAAGGGGGTGGTATAGCTCTCAGTCAATGTCTAGGTCAACAGTCATTAGGAGAACAGCAGAAGGTCGACATGCACAAGGTCGACAGTGACAAAATGTCAACAAAAGCAAAAGGTATATATTGGAAAGGTCAACACATGAGAGTCAAGTTTGTTGTTGTAATTTTCAACACCTGAGCATGTGGACCCCAAGTTTGTGTGCCGCATTACCTTGCGTGGCTCGCTTCACTTGCCATGCTCCATTCCCAATTGCATATCGGTCTACATGCACAAGGGAATTCCCAATTCCCTTGTGCATGTAGACCTTTTAACTGTCGACCTAGATTTCTGGATAGCTATCCAGATACATAGTTACAGTAAGCAGTTAGTATAATTTTGTTGAGTAGACAATAGACTGAAGGCTTGCTCATATGAGCATACCATCTTTAGGGGGTCTAGGTGGACTCAGTGAAAGAAGAGGGTTGAGAGGGCATGCTTAAGGAAAGTACAGTATTATAGAATGAGGGAAGGAATTACAATGGTTAGAAGCCTCCCAGGAAAAATCCCGATCGACAAAATAGGAATGAGTAATGCGAGTGGTGGTAAGCCAACAATCATTAACAGAGCAAAGGAGGACAGGAAGGAGTGGATGTGGAAATCAGGATTTAGGTGTACGAAGGAGCAGTGAAGTGGAGGGCTATGTAGGTGAGAGGTATAAGTGACAAACTGAATTCAAATTTCTCTAACAGCTTTAACACTAAATACTGTTAAGTATAGTAGTTCAATTTTACATTTTAATGGTGTAAAAGTATTTGTTTAAATAATCATAACTCCTATACTACATTTTTACAATTATTAGTTTATTTGCTGTGATGACTTATTTCTTACAAAATGTTAATTGATTCTTTATTACTTTTCTGTTTCCTGCATTTTGCACTTCCCAGCAATTTAGAATACTGGCATTACGAAGTATAAATGTGTGGTTTCACTCTAAATCATTTTAAAATGTTTCTTTTTAATTCAAAAGAGAAATCTGCCTGTAATCTACACTATGGCCAGTAGATGTCCCTTTTGTCTGTGGTTGAGATCAATAGAATTGCAAATGATCTGCAAATAGCTTCAGAAAATGCAAGACTTTTGGAAATAACCCAGGAAGACTTTAAGCATTCTGCATCTACATTGCCCCCTTTCATGGATATTTTTCAGGTGGTCACATTTCATTGATTTAATGTCACAACACAATTCATATATATTTTTCAGTACAAAAAAAATCCATACAGGATTTTCTTTAAAAATTATGTCTATTTGGATGTCAAGCATATAAGTCTTTATGATATGGTTTTATCAGGTTAAATAAAAGTCTATTTTAACTGTTTCAAGTTTACAGTCTGCTGGGCGAATGCACCTAAATAATCACATTATCATAAAGGATTACAAGTGACAAATATAGTGCATCAAAATATCACAATGAAATGGAAGGGTAAATATCCCCATTAAAACAAGATGTCCAGGATACAGTATGTTTGGTGATCTTTATTTGAGCTGCCAATAACTCTGCAGTTAAATTCTAAAAAAGACAGACATTAAGCATTTTAGGGTAATTAATCAAAGCTTGGATCATGGCAAGAGCTGACATCACATACCTTCCCCTAAAACTCCTGGGCATGCCGGCATTTTCCCTGATGCGCCCAGAATGGCTGGTTAACACCCCAAGATGCCGGCTTGCTGTCAATTACCAGGGATAAAAAGGTAGCAGGATTTTATTACAGGATGGCTTTGTGCATGCTATGAGCCATACGCATAGCCGTGTGATCCGGTCTGAATAAGACCAATAGTGATACCCCTATCTAAATACATTTAAATATATCAGGAAACTAATATTGTCCAGCACAATTTAAATATAGGGTGAGATTTAATAGGATGAGAGTTTCAGAAAGTGAGAGATTTGGTGAGAAACTCCAGTTTTTTTAAAGCGGCAATCATTTACACTTCAAAATCAAACTGGTTTTGCAGTGTAAATGATTGCTGCTTTAAAAAAACTGGAGATTTCTTACCAAATCTCTCACTTTCTGAATCTCTCATCCTATTAAATCTCACCCATAATATTTACTTGTGAAAATCCCCACACTAATATGTATTTTCTCTATCCATTTACCTGAGATATTCCCATCCTTCCAAAGGAAACCTTATGTGTTTAATCGAGATACATATATGACCGGCACTCAATATACTGATGGCGGTTAATGCACTGATGCTGACATCCTGAAGGAGGAATTCCTGGCAGGGTTCAGGTAAGTATAATTAGCCTTACCTTGCCTCGCTAACCCTCTCTTCTTGCAGCCTAACCCAAGCTCTCCCAACTATAGTCTGACCCTAAACCTCCCAACTAATGCCTAACCCTAACCCAAAAGTAATGCTGCCCAAGTAATGCCACCCGAGTTCAGCAGCTTTGCGGGATACTGGCCGAACTCTGGCTTTTTTTAAAAGGGACAATCACTTACAAGTCATGGTTTTGCCTTGTAAGTGATTGCCCCTTTAATAAATGTCTGAGTTTGGCCGGTATCCCGCACAATCGGCGAACTCGGGCGGCATTACATTTTGTCCCATTATGTTAATAGGTTAGAACATTTTTCTTCAAAAGATAGCACATGTAATTAAATATAAAAATGGATTAGGAACATGAAATAAAGGATCCACATCTTATACAATAATAAAATTACATTACAGTAGGTTGGGTTTGCATAGAGTTGTTTTTAATATCTCACATATATAAAATGTACTTTATTTTTAGTATCAGAAACAGAGACACTTGGATGCTTTTGATCTGTACAGTCTCTGTTGTATGTTTTTGTTTTTGTTAGCTTTAGGCTCAAAGAAAATGCTGCCGTTCTCTAGTGTACAAAAATGCAGTGGAGCATGAGTAAGTCAAAACTTCTGTCAACTTTTTGACAGTTTGCAACTTTGTTTGGTCTGTACAAAACTAGAAACTAAATGATTGTTTAATCCTTACCACTGGCCCATCCAATTAGCTGTCATATACCATACTGTAGCAGATTTTTACAACATGCTTCAGGAGACGAAATGGTTATCATATTTCTACTTGAAGGAAAAAAACATCTGCTTTTCTACCTCTGCATTAATTCCCATGAGAGCTTATTATTGTATAACTGAGGGTGGTGCAGCTATTCCAGGAAACACTTGTTTTTCCTCCCAGAACATGAGTCTCCAGCTTTCTTTTCATGCTTTCCAAGTATTTGCAACCCATTTTACGCAAATCCCATGGTGCTAATTGTACAGTATATAATGAATTTACAAATCAGCATGAGGACAAAGACAGTCTGATAAAACAAAAGACTTTGGTTTATAAAGACATGTGACTATTCCAAGTTTCAGTATATTATTCAGAAAAAAAATCTATACTTAAATTATTTATTTAGGATTTATCTTGTTTGTACCTTAGATTTTTTTTTGATCTTCCTAGCTTTATTTATAACCTGCTTTCCCCTACTACACAGGTTGGCTTTCTAGCAAGTTTGATATACATAATCTTACCACAAATGTTTAAGAGGTCTTACACAATGCACATTGATTGCAAAATATATTTTTAAAAATAAAATAAAACAAACTATAATTTAAATGTGGCAACAAATTTGGGTACTTATGTATTATCTGGGCTCCCATGTTAAATGCACCCCATTTTTTCATACCCCTACTATCCAACTACGCATGGAGTTGATTTTATATAGTGTGGCGAGCGCAGCGAGCCACCGTGCCCGAAGCGTGGCGAGCGCAGCGAGCCCCGCGAGGGGACGCGGTCTCATGAGAAAAACGGGAGCCCAGATATTACATAAGTACCCAAATTTGATTCTAACAATGTAGTTACAAAAACACATTTCAATGCAATGTATATATTTTTCTTCGAAAGCAAGGTTTTAGGTTTTGATCCATTCAACTGACCAGTGAACAAATGATTTAAGCTAATATTTAGTTTGAACATTGTGTCCTATACAGGAAACAGAAATCAGCATAATACCACTTCACTGTGTCTCTGTGTTTATGTGTATTATCTAACTTTTCTTTTTTATTTGAAGGCAAAACAGTTTGACTGTTCATGTTTAACTGATTCTTCCTAAATTGTCTACACTCAGATTTAGAGGATCTCAACTTTCTACAGTAGATAATCTATCACATAAACATTTACTAAGAGAATAATTATAACTTACAGTAATTAATATCACATCATAGACCTGATAAAAACCTTTACAGGGCACCATGAAAGGGGATTATTTAGGAATATCGTAAAAGTCCTGGTCTCATGTAAGCAGTACAGGTGGGTATTAGAAAGTAGGGAGCACATTCAAGTACACTGAAAGTGATACTACATAGGCTGGCCCTGGTATTCTCCCCCATCAGCACCCAACTAACCATGAGGGGTAGGGCTGGGAACAGTTCTGGTATTCTCAGCCAGTGGGGTGGTGGGCATGGTCCATGAATTCTCATGGCATAGGGGAGGATAAGCCACATAATGATCCTGATTTTTGTGGATGTAATGCAGTCCTACTGTTGTTACAGTATGATATTGTGTTGTTTGCTGAAAATGGGTATATGCATCTTGAAATATTTATATAAATATAGAAAGTTTCCATATTACACAATGTTCTATTAAATGAGACTCTACTTGGAAAAAATAAACCATACTGATTGAGTTAAAAGGAAATGGGGGAACATTGACCTAGGACTATTGCAAAAAGATTTTGAAAATGTCACCCCTCTCACACAGATCATTTGTTGTCATAAAGCATTCAAATAAATTGTGTGTGTTTTTTTTTTCATGTGCCATAAAAAGGATTAGTTCAAAAGTAGATCAACGTGGTAACATTTTTGTTAAATTCAACAAAATGCCCACCAAATTTTTTGAACGCTTACTGAGGCTTATGGGACAGTTTGGGTAGCACAGTAGATTTAGGGACATACATATTAAAGTTCGGGTTTTCTAGAAGTGGAGATGTTGCCCATTGTAATAATCCGATTCTTGCTTATTTTTTTAAAAGGTGCTAGGATAAATTATAAGTGGGATTTGATTGGTTGCTATGGGCAACATCTCTGTTTCTAGAAGACCTGCACTTTAGTAAAATTACACCTTAGTGGCAGTCATGAGAATTTTGAAGATGATGAATGACTTGCACATCAAAAGCAAATGAAAATGTGAAAAAAAAATTGTAAAATTATGTGAAATGACTGACTGCATCCGAATGATAGCAGAAAATGTAAAAATAAACTGATAGACATGTTTGCACCAAGATATTAACATTACAGAAGTTTGTGCTAAAACACAATCACCATCAAGAATGAAGAAAACACATCAAAGCAAATCCAAATTTAAAGCAATGTTAATTGGTGTTATTTTTATCAAGGGTGTTTTTTTGGAACATTGTGCGCAACAGCTACTTTACATTACTTCTGAAATGTTCTAGAAACTCTGCAGAAAAGAAAGAGAATAAAGATGCCTGAGTTGTGCAATCATGGTTTTATCATCCATTAGGACAATTCACCAGCCCATACCGCTGTCTTGTGAAGAAGCTATTGGCCAAGAAACAAATTACAGGGTTAGAATACCCTATATACTTACCAGACCTAGCCTCATGTGACATCTTTATTTTCCAAAAGTGAACTATGGGCCTGAAATGGATGTTGATGGATATGAAGCCAATCATATTCTAATTCTTATTTGCTAAGCACCTTCTAGAACAGTGGTCCTCAAGTACCCCCAACAGTGCATGTTTTCCAGGTCTCTACACAGAATCACAGGTGAAATAATGACCCCACCTGTGCATCTTTTAAAATGTGTCTGAATAATGAGAGCACCTGTGCAAATGCCAGGAGACCTGGAAATGTGTACTGTTGGGGGTATTTGAGGACCAGGGTTGGAAACCACTGTTCTAGAAGATGATAAAGAGAATCTGATTGGTCACATGGGCAACATCTATCTTTAATAGAACTCCCATTTTAGTGAATGTACTCCTAGTTATGAGACAATTTATATAAGATTGGCCATTAAACTAAAATGCAATAGATTCAGACAATAGATTCAGACAACAGTTCTACAGTACATATATTCCTTAGATAATACAGTTTTGTGATGTTTTGCTTTATAGCACATTGCATGCCACTATAGTAAATAAATGGTTAATCTGAGCAGAAATATTGTTTGGTTAACAGTGCCTTGAGGACATTTGTCCTTATCACAGAACCTCTATAAAATGTGGCATCTTTCAACACAAATGTCAGTTTTTGATCAAGAAATCCATAGAGTGGAACAGTATTATTAATGAAGGTTAGAGCTGGGGAACATTTTTAGATCTGCAGAAGGATCTTAAAAGAAACAACAATTCGAGATTAATTTATTATGATAGCAGATTAAAAAAAATACATATTTAGTTGAATTACATTATTTGTCCATACATATATGCATTTAGGAGCTATTAAGAAGTCTGAACATCTGACACTGAAGTGTACATACTGTAATAACTTAAACAAAACATATCATACAATGTTGGAACATTTAAAATAAAGCTTAAAAAAGTACATTTGTAAAAAAAAAAAAAACAACATAAGTGACAATAGTGATTGCAAGTGATTTAATAGCTTAGCATCCATAACATGTGTTTTCCTGTATAGAAGTTGCATTTATCCAAATATAATATTCCGTTTATGTCATGTTACTTTAATCATACTGTACCTTAGAATGCAAATTTGCAAAACCGATAATGATCCAGACTGTACCATGATATTAATTTGAAGTTATTCTTACAAAACTATAGATCACAGAACCATTGTAGAAACAATCCAGAACTTTTCTATGATTTCAGTAGTATTGAATCAGACAAACACTGTTAACCCTTTGAGTGCCAACATCTCTTTGAGAGATGTGCAAAACAATCCACTAGAAATCCCAATGACACTTACATTTGTTATATAAATTTAAATTGAAAAATATTGTTTAAAAAAGATAATATTTCCTATATAAGGTAAACATTATAGATCATTATGATGAATAAAAATGTTTGCCTGGCAATTTTCACACCTATTTTGACAAATTTACTTGGCGCTCAAAAGGGTTAAGTCACTTTCATTTTTCACCGGCAAGTAAATGAGAACAGACTTTTTTCTTAGAAGTTACAATATGCTGCATTTGGCTCTAGAAAGAGGCACTCGCAATGAAATCAATCGTCTCCAGAATTCCCATCCAGAGGGAAAAAAGTGTAATGTCTTGCTGAAGCATGAGAAGTGTCTAGCTGCCTAATAACTGAACTTATTCTGTAGAGAACACTAGGGATGTGCACCAGACACTTTCCATGTTTTGTATTTTGGTTTTGGATCTGGATCTCCATTCAGGTTTTCAGGGCCGCCGACAGGGGGGGGGGGGGGGGGGGTTGGGGGTACTTGAGTCTCTATCCTGGCACTGAGACGCTCCATGCCCCCTCATTCCTCCGCCATCCAGCAGTGGGTATATATTCATGCAGCCAGGTCCGGCAGTGAGCCTGCTTCCGAGTTCAGTGCGGCACATTGGGACTGCACACTGTATATGCAGAGCCATATACCCAGTAAATGAGGGGTGTGTGTGTGTGTGGGGGGGGGGGGGTGTTGGGGCCCGGATATCAGTCCCAGGCTCCACAATTTCTAGTGGCAGCCCTGCAGGTTTTGGATATGGTTTGGTTTTGATAAAACCACCCTTCCGGGTTTTGGTTTTGGATCAGGTTTGTTTTGTGGGGTACTTGCCCTTTATGGGTGGCTTGGAGGAGGAACCGAGCTTCCCTGCCATTCCAGGAGGATAGGCAACCCTGCACTAACCCACAAAGCTCGGCACAGGTTGATACAGCTGGTAGGGGATAGTATCCCACATGCACCTCTGTTCAGGATGAACAACTGTTTTCACTCAGAAAAGGTTTCTATATTTCCATACATTTTATCATGCTATGTGTGCCTACCATGAATTCATAAAATATTATTATATGCTCTATGAATGGCTAAGGGGGAGACATATTTAGCCTTCAGGTGCAAGAAAGTGGAAAGGTACCCATAACAACCAATCAGCATCTAGCTATCATTTACTATATTTAGTACAGTTTATAAAATTGCAGTTATAAGTAGACTGACTGCTATGTGTAACTAGGTTTTATCTATCTTGAAGGTTTTATAAGCCCTTCCTGAAGTCCCTCAGAGGGCTGTACAGTATGTGTGTGTACCTTATGCCTTATTTTGTTAAAATCCACATGCTGTTTCAGTGTCACCCAGAGGTGCAACTCTGGGAGGCAATGGAGTTATCTGCCGTCAGGCTCCTGCTCCCAAGGGGGCACCTCTCCATCCTTGCAAGTTTGAATCGATATGGCTTCTGTGGCTGACTCCGTCTCCTAGCAGGACATATATTTATAAATGATGCTCTGTGTGTGTGTGTGTGTGGGGGGGGTGGGGGGGGTGGGGGGGGGGATACCACCAATATTTATCTTGCCTCTGGGCACATTGGACAAACTTATGCCACTGGAGTCACCTGTACTGTGTGTTCTTGATTGTTGGTACAATAGGGACTTATGATGAAAAAACACCTTCAGTTGTTTAGAACTTCCTGTCTATGCACTAAAACTTGAAAAGTGACAAAATGGAGAGAGATAAAGTACCAGCCAATCAGATCATAAATGCCATATTGCAGTAGCTGATTAGTTTGTGTCAATGTATATCTCTCCACTTTATCATTCTCCTCTATGATAGAAACAGAGTACACAGTATTTCAGAAATAAAACATGGCAAGCAACTTTTCACAGTACACTATAATAGTTCACTGTCCATTAGATGCCAGCTATAGCCCTCACCCACCTGGTTGTGATAATCAGAAAGTAAGAGATTTTGTGAGAGTTCTCCTGGGTTTTTTTTTAACCTTGGATCATTTATACTGCTAAACTACAGGTTGATTTTGCCATATAAATGATTGCCGCTTTTAAGTAAAACTGGAGATTTCTCTTTTTTTGATTCGTATACCCCCTTACCTCACCTTAATTGAAGACAGTAGGATTATGTAATGACAATTCCACCATTGTTGGGGCATAGGCAGCTACAAGTTAAACAACAAAAACTATTTATTATTATTATTAATATTATTATTGTTACTTTTATTCTTTTTAAAATTATATAATTATTAGTCTGAATGTTCAGAAATGACATTTTTACAAATATATAAAAAAAACTAAATATACAATGAATATATTTTGTTAATGTAATGTTTAATGACAGTATAAATATCGGTGTTGTATCAATTTATTCCAAATTACTATTCTATACATAAAGATTGACATCAGTTTATTAAACAAAATATTTATTCTTGCCATACTCTAGTAGACCATATTTAAATTGGATTTTTATAAAGGTTTCCAATTACCTTGTTGGCAGACAGTTTATAATGCAGCTTGCCAATATTATATCAACCTATTATAAAGGACCTTAACTCATAATATTTAAACCCCTCTGACATCAAAATCAATTGCAGTCTCCTCCTGATACTATTTTTTAATCCTCTTCTCAGCAACAAAGAATTGTGACAAATTCACAACCAATTATGACGGCTGTCAATGAGAAATCTTTCTGCTGTCAATTATAATAAACATATTTTTATCTGTTACAAGTATTGCTCATTAATACACCATTTTTGTTTTTTTTATTAGTATTTTTGTCAATTTATATAGAGCTGCTATATATGTAATATACAGCAGGAGATAAACATAATTATAAAAGAGAAGCAATTCTGATCACAGGAAATATATAGTAAGGAGACAGTGATATGAAACCACTTACAGGGCCTAAAGGAGCCCATACACGGTCCGTTGTGTAGGGCTCCGTTCTGTACTATGCGATGCGCGCTCCCGCGCATCACATAGTACGGTACAAAAAGTATGTGCTGCACATACTTTTTGTACTAGGTACACATCGTATCGGATCGCAGTGCATGCACTAGGGATGCGATCCGATACGATGTGTACTTTATAAGTACAGAACGGAGCTTTAAAACGGACCGTGTATGGGCTCCATTATTCTGAGCTGAACATTGCAGCATCTCTTTTAGAAGTATTGCTTATTTTACTGTATGCAACTACATTCCACGCAGTACATCTGTGCATTTACATGTAAAAGAACTAAGTCGCCCACTTTGAGCATTTTCAGATATGCTCGGGACCAGAAGAATTTTGGATAATAGATTATTCTGTATTTTGGAATATTTATATAGAATATTTATATATTTGAATGAGGTATCTTGAGGTATATTGCCTTTATGTTGTATAAACACATCAAACACATGAAATACACACAAATATATTTTATTTGTGCATGAAACAAGGTTCTAAACCATGAAACAAAGTTTGTGGACAATATCAGTCACTGAATTTGAATGCCAAGCAATCATGTCCTTGCACATGTTTAGTGCCAGTTACATGCTATATATCCCCAGTAGTGCCAGTTACAGATGTAGCCAGTAGATTTTAAGCAAAAAATAAAACATAAAAGTACATTTGGAGATTATGGTTTTCAGAATAATTTGGATAACGGATATTTGGATAAGGGATACTCAACCTGTACTGAAATACCACTTGGTTCTTCTTCAGATGCACCAGCCTAATGGCAGTGACAGATTAGCCATACGTGAATGATTCTGCATCAGTGTTCAGCCCCGTACCACACGGGGAGATATATTGCTCAGAAATATATTGCTAGCAATACATTGCTGAGCAATATATTGCCCAGTTTCTCCTTTTCATCAGCGACCAGAGATGGTCGCTGATGAAAGGGAACCTCTTCCGGGGGAACCGCAGAGGTAATCAGCTGGTCGCAGGAGCAAGCTCCTGCGACCAGCGATTACAATGGGGCTGAAACCGGGAGCGCGCACCCAGCGATTTATCGCTGGGGCACACTTGCATCACTGGCAATATGGTCGCCAGCGACCATATTCCCAGCTATTTCAGCCCCTATCGGCCCCGTGTGTACACAGCTTCAGGCAAGCAATAACTATCAGCAACATGCCAATCACACGTAATAGAATCTGCCCAAAGCATCCTTTGCTGATCCTTTGCATCCAAAGTTGCTAATAACACATAACGTATACCAAGATACTGTATACCCTGCAGTATGTTTCTATCTGACAGCCTTGCATGAACAGTAGAAGGCAACAGAACAGAAGTAGGGCAAATTGAATTTGGAACTAGAGAGTAAAAAAATGAGCAGTCATAATATTATACAATATACATATACCATATATATATACTCGCGTATAAGCCTACTTTTTCAGAAAAAAAATTATGCTGAAAAAGCCCCCCTCGGCTTATACTCGAGTGAGGGTCCCATTTGAGTCAATACGTTTTCCCAGTTTTTTGTTGTAAAATTAGGTGCCTCGGCTTATATTCGGATCGACTTATACTCGAGTATATACGGTAATTCAATTAACCTGTAGTTGCATACACCAAGGGGCCTAGTCATCATCTCTCTGCCACCACCATAGAGAGTGGCGTTTAGCTGTGCACATGCATGACCTCAGGTAACAGTCCAGTAAGTGACAATGCTATTCAACTAGCAGTGTAAGGAGATCACTGAGACTGGAACAGCTCTACCCACACCACAGCAATACTGCATTGCTTTAGTAATTATTTTTTACTGCTTAATGTGTGAAATGTAAGTTCCCTGCTTTATTGAACCATATTGGCAGTGTTTATCTAAAATCACAATATAATACAGGGAGCTGAGTAATGTAATTTTACCAGCTGATGTTACCGGTTTCAACCATTGGAACGTATGCTGGACAGAACATTCTACCCCTTTTCAACACTTACTAGACACATATAAATAATTGCTTTGTAAGTGGATGCAAATAACTGAGTTTCCAGTCCAACCAGCAGGTCCCTTTTTCCAGGCCGCCCAGCAGCTGCACATGGCAGTTCACCAACTAATACATTTCCCAGAGCACAATGATGATGCAGTTTAAATTACAGGTGGACATCTTACCACATAACTCGAAGCAACCAATTACAATGCCTATGTTTGTATCTACGGACCAAGACCTTTAATTTTTTAAATGATGTGTCCTTCTCAAACAACAGCATCATAGACATAAAAGTTGTCCCTCTGCTGTTAATATACTGTATAGATATGCTCTATGGTAATTAAATGTAAAACCATTGTAAACGGGCACTAATATTAGATTGTTCTTTCATTGAGAAGGTTATTGACCCAATTTTTTTTATAGCAAACGAGTAGCCAAAATATTTTTTAAAGTAGCTAATATGCAATTATTCCCACAAAGTAATAAGCAGTCACATGTAATAAACTAGTATAAAATTAGTAGCAATTTACAAAATAATGTATGATTTATAACCTTTCACCTAAGAGTAGTTAAATAACTAAATGGCCACTTTCCTGTACATCAAATTTGGTGGCTCACAAAATGAAGATAAAGAACTTATTTATTAATCTATATTTATCTATAGGGGTGTTACACACTGATTTGTTGCTATGTAATGCAGGTCAAGTAAGCTTTCAAAACCACAGTACATAATCCTACAAGAATACAACTGGAGAAAAAGTATATACAGATGGAGCGGGAGACATCTTTGGCCGGCACTCGCCAGATCCCTTGCACTGGCGAGCGCCGGCGATAGAGACTGGGACGCACGTGCGTCTCACACGCACGTGCGTCCCAGTTTCCCGGGACACTGCACACTGCAGGTTTGGCTCCCTAGTCATTAACACATTTTTTTTTTAACAATGTAGGCTTAGATTTAACAGTATCTTGAATAAAGTGATGCCTCTAATAGAGTTTTCATGCAAACTGATTATTAATAATTGGACTGGCAGAGCATATACTATGAATAGAGATTCATGTATATGTGTGGCACTTATCCCCCTGTGGAATTTAGTCTTCAGTTAAACATACCTATATTGCTGCAACTTAGACCCAGATTTGACATCAACTATCTTTAGCGACATTTGATCTTATAACACTCTGAATGCACTTTTACATTTGGTTATACAGTAGTTAAAAATTAAGTTTGACTTATAGTGCTAATTTATTTAAAATTTTCTACAGGTGCATAACAAATATCATTCCGGGAAAGCAGACAATATTTCTTCCTGGAATACACTATGCATCATCCAGTAGATAAAATATGGTAATGTCCTTGTCTGTTGTCAGCCTTAGTTTTGTGAACATATACAGTATGCCAACACAAATCATCTAAGCAAATTTGAATTGTTTATAAATATTGGTGTTTCCAAAAGCCAAATTGCATTTTCAGAAAAAGTACCATCATCATACATAAAATAAACAAATAATAAACACTCATCAAATACATTCTGTATTATTATAAACCTACTCAGTATGTGCACCGGTGAAAATAGTCTGATTTTACATTTTTACCTTTAAACACCAATACATCTATATTACATTACTTTCAAATGATGCATTGCTCTTTTCTGCTCCCAAAGTACTAGTCATCAGTTATCTCACAAACAATATGTCAATTTTAATGCAAGTTTCAGCATAACTTCCTGTCAATCATTTGTCAGATCACAAATGTCTCTAAACAAGTCTGTTCTTTAATTAGAACGGAGAAAATTGCTGTCTGTAGCCTGATAAAGCCAGATCAGCATGTCAGCCATAACATCAAAACCGTACTTCAAAGTCAGCATTGTACAGCACATACTTTGTGTAGCTCACTTTTTATGTTTTATGTTTTTATATTCTTGTTATAGAGCTGCATATTCACATTCCACTTTTAATAGAAAATACAGCTCTTTAATTTCAAAAAGTAAAAATAAAAAGTTGAATTTCACAAAACATCTAAACCATACCATGCATTATATTTAAATTTAGGACCACCACATCTAAAGTTCTGCACCATGCAGTATGAAAAAGAACTTATAATTGCCTATCTATACCTAAATGCTTTGACAGCATGTCCCATAAAACATTTTACTGCATTTGCTATTTAGCAGATCCTGCAATCTATATAGTCTCATGTCATTCCTTTATTAGAAATAAAACATCATACAGTACATATGAAAATCATCCCTCCTGAACACAGCATGGGAACTGTTGTAGAATACTGAGCTCTAAAAAGAATGGTCATGAATTCTACAGTACATACTGTATGCTCACTGAGCAGCCATAACCTACCATACTGTATGTTCTTAGGGTGTGCGGCATAACAATTCTAAATGGGTTTCAATTATTGTAATTTAAGGGCCTCCTCAGTACTGTCCTGTGTAGTGTACAGTATAAAGTAATATACCTTAAGGATTTGAATCTGCTTGAATATGATAGGATGCAGTTCATTACATAGCAAGCTAAACAAAAATGAATTCATGTATTTTTGCATTTCTCCAGATGATTCTGATTGAGAAAAGTCTTTGCTGAAAATTGGCATTTCAGGGTGGAAAATAAGGTAGCAACAGAAACAGCATTAGAGAGAGATCAGCTGCTTCTAGTGGCGTCCATTTTTCCAGGGTAGTTACGGTGCGATGGCCGGCAGGGGCAAGTCTTCTACTTTCATGCACTCTCCTAAACATTTCGCCTGTTGTCCAATATGTTTACCAGTGTTCTTCCCCTGGTAGAAAACATTCCTATATATAGATTGCCCCAAATGTGATATCAGGTTTGGAGCCAAATTCAATTCTCCTCCCTATATAAGGAAGTCTCTCTGAGCTTTCCGATGCCAACTTATGAAGCTTATTACCTGATTTCCGATTTCTGTTCTGTTTGATCTCCCTATGAATTGACATGTGTTTTGATACATTCCATCTGATTACTCTCCTTGCCTCCTTGTACTTCTTGTGGCTCAATCGTTCTGTCTTTGGTTACCTCCTTGCCTTAATCTGCTAACCCCTGGTACTACATTGTCTGTGGGGTCCTGGCCCATTTCTGAAAACTAAGCTCCATTATTACTACCAGTGACTGCATGCCTTCCTTCAGGTTCTCCAGAATCCACCATTCCCATAAATTAAGAACCTAGTTCAAGTTTGACAAACTGCATACAGGAATATCGAAGCCCAAACATATTTGCTTGAGTTCTTGGTAAGTTAGGCTCTGGATATACACATATTGTACAACTAACATCATATTATTACAGTTAGAGTGGTGACATCACATACAAGAGATCCATATTGTGGGAGTTTTGTGGGAGAGACATGGGCATGCTACTAGATTTGTATGCTATTGTATTTGTTGTTCTATGTATGTGGAATGGATGCCTGTCTCTGATATATCTCTTGCACCCAAAAGGTGCGTACACAAGGGGGAGATATATTGCTAGCAATATATGGCTGAGCAATATATTGCTCAGTTTCTCCTTTTCATCAGTGACCAGAGATGGTCGCTGATGAAGGGGAACCGGCGGTGCAGCAGAGGTAATCAGCTGGTCTGCGACCAGCGATTAGAATGGAGCTGAAAATGGGAGCGCGCACCCGGCGATTTATCGCCGGGGCACACTCCCATCACTGACAATATGGTCGCCAGTGACCATATTCCCAGCAATTTCAGCCCCTATCGCCCCCGTGTGTACATGGCTATAGTGTATAGGCCAGGTGCAAGTGCTGTTACTAAATTACATTTACAGCTTTGAATGGAAAAAACAGTGTACAGTATGGCCATGCAGAGTCTTGCATTAGCGTAAATCTGGCTACAGCGAAATCACACAAAAACATTAACTGTGCATCTCAGAATTAACAGAATTATCCCATGTGTTTAAGCAATTTTTTGTGCTTGAATGATTCTATTTTACAGCACTTTTTAATTCATATCAGGATATATAAGCCTAAGAAATACATGTCATCAGGCCAAAGTAATGATTTCCTTTAAAGCTGCTGACTATTAAGTTTTGATGCCCTTCTGAGATTATTTCACCTGCTTCTTAACTGGTTAGCAATTAACTATTGGCAAAGTTTTATTTTTAGCAGGTCTCTGAACTCAAGTTTCATTATTTTTATGTAAGATTTACTAGAAACATTTACTGCATAGGCCAATTTAATACCTTATTTACATAGTGTCAAAGAAATTGCTGATTTGGCACACTATCAGTAATTTCTGTGTTGTGAATTTATTTTTTGCAACTAAGGGAATGAAACTGGAAGATTTAGAATTAATATTTAAGCCTTATTTGTTTAGTTTAGTTTTATATTTATGTATGTGACACACTATTGTCTTGAGTGGAAAAATAATTGCACAAAGCTCAAAAATGCAAACATTTGGCACAAATATATTGCTCCATCAAATTTTAAGGAAATAAATCAGTATAGGTAGATAAATAAATTTTCTGTTTTCTTAAGATGGATAAATATTTCTATGTTTAATTACATTTACAAACCATTATTATTGTTTAAACTGACAGATGGTACTGTCACTATAAAAATGTTATGAGGGATATAAACTGTACTATTTCAATTTTAAGTTAGAGATCAGAAAATATGTTTTTAATTGATTTCAAAAACATTATATATAAATTACAAGTTATTTACCTTTAGCAATCAACACAGTTAAGCTGTGTACACACGGGGGCGATAGGGGCTGAAATCGCTGGAAATATGGTCGCAGGCGACCATATTGCCAGTGATGGGAGTGTGCCCCGGCGATAAATCGCTGGGTGCACGCTCCCGTTTTCAGCCCCATTCTAATCGCTGGTCGCAGGAGCTTGCTCCTGGGACCAGCTGATTACCTCTGCGGCACCGCCGGCAGAGGTTCCCTTTCATCAGCGACCATCTCTGGTCGCTGATGAAAAGGAGAAATTGAGCAATATATGCTCAGCCATATATTGCTCAGCAATATATGGCTGAGCAATATATGGCTGAGAAATATATCTCCCCCCATGTGTACGGGGCTTTACAGATGAAAGCGGACATTCAGCAAAGGTTGAAAAGAGACCAACCGATCAGATTCTATGTGTAATTTGCAGGCTGTGTTTGAAAAATGGTACTGTGTAACAAATTTTTTGGTACTTTTTTCTCTCTCCACTTAATCTCTTATCTCTAATCTCAAGATTTGACAAATCTCTCCCGATGCTTTTATTTGAGTGCCAAAAAATTGTAATGATTTGGTTTTTGGTTTGGTTAAAATTATGATTGTAAATCAAAGCCAGTTAAAATGTACCTTATGCATATACCGTATACACTCGAGTATAAGCCGACCTTTTCAGCACATTTTTTATGCTGAAAAAGCCTTCCCCGGCTTATACTCAAGTGAAGGTCCTACTTACCTGTTCTCCAGTGCAGTGTAGGTGTTCTCCGGTCAATCCCGCTCATTAGTTGACCCTCTTTTTCACTTATAGAGCTAGTTTATTGTTTTTCTTTTAAATAAATATTCAAAAACATTTAACCTATTTATGCCTCCATTAATATAATTTTATTGGTATCTATTTTTATTTTTGAAATTTACCAATATCTGCTGCATTTCCCACCCCAGGCTTATACTCGAGTCAATAAGCTTTCCCAGTTTTTTGTGGTACAATTAGGTGCCTCGGCTTACATTCGGGTCAGCTTATACTTGAGTATATATGGTACATTAATTTACTACTCTTACACTACAACATACTGCATGCTTATTTTCCCACAATTACAGCATGGAAAATAAATATTAGGTGTTGATGTTTTATACTATTTGGTTAATAGAAAAAGTTCTTAAGTACAGATCTTTTTACTGAAAAAAGATCCATAATGTAGGCATTCATGGCTTGTCATCTAATTATTAAAATAAACAAAAAGAGAATAATGAAAAATCACAAATGAATAGAAAATGCATAACATGATAATATTAAAAGACCATAAAGCTTTAGTAATGAAAAAAATATTTACTTCAACAGGGTTCTATGTAATTAAGATGTTTTTATGAGTTCATTATAATGGTTGATGTAAGCAACCATGTCTCCTGCTTTATTCCACAATGTTCTAGCAGTGTGGAGTTTGTTTGTTTTATGGTGCATGTGTGGGTTGCCTCTCAGTGCTCTGCTTTTCTCCTCCCAATCCAAAAACATATTCATAGGTTAATTGGATTCTTATTTAAAACAAATTGTGTGTCTACAGTATTTAACTCAAAAGGAACAAGGCATACTAAGTTAAACAAAACTCTATTGGAACCTATCAACTTCATTTTCTTGGATGTGTGCTTATTATTCATAAACAATGGTATATAATATGGAGCATATTTACTAAAGATCAATTTTGATTGATTTCAGATGTTGGATTTCAAGGGCTAGAACCCACATACACTAACATTTAAAAATAAATCTGTCTAAATGTGTGTTTCAACATTTGAAGTTCAAAATTCATAAAAATCCACCAAAATTCACCCTTTAGTAAATATACCAGAAATCTGAAACTTCTGCCTTTGCATGACAAGTTACAGATAAAATGTATTTAGATTTCTGAAATTTTCTGAAGTATTTCATCCAAATGGAAAAAAGGTAAATGCAAGGTGCACTAGACAGGTTTCAAATTTAAAGTCAAAATCATAACTTTTTTTAGTGACTACATAAAATCCGCACACATGACACTTTACTGTATTTATTTATTATTTACTGCATTAAAATCTGCATATATAACACTTTGCAATTACCATTTTTTTTATACACTGTGGTAGTAGGTAGCTTCTCTATGTGTATTTCAAAAACATGTTTCTTCAAAAACATACATTTACTTACACACTTGTTTCTAAATACATTTTTTTATTTTTTGACATACAGTATTATTATTTTTTTTAGAAATATCTTTTTTTTCTCACAAATTATGCAAAATTAAGAAGTACAATTACAGAATAATTAAGAAGTACAATTGCAGTATACAATAAAAATTGAGATACATATACAGATTATTATAACAAATTACAGTGCGTATATTGCCTAACTTTATGTATCTCATTGGAGTAAATAACTAAGTATTATTCCTATAAAATATTATACATAAAAGGGAAAAAGGTGGAGGGAGTATTAGGATGGGGAGAAGACAGGACAAGGCTTTAAAGCCTTTAAGTTTTTTTAGCGTCTAAGTATATTATTTATTTTATAAACAGTTAAAATAAAGGCTGAAGAAAGAAATTTTCTTAGGGGGTTCTTGATAATTGTCTGATTGAAAACCAAGCGGTTGATTCAAAATGTTTATAAATGTATTTTTGTGTATCTTCATCTAGACCAGGGCTGGCCAACCTGTGGCTCTCCAGATGTTGTCAAACTACAAATCCCATCATGGCTTGCCACAGTTTTGCTATAAGGGAGTGTTAAAACTGTGGAAATCCATGCTGGGATTTGTAGTTTCACAACATCTGGAGAGCCACAGGTTGGCCTGTCCTGATCTAGACTGTCAATGTATTTTCCCACTTTTTAGCAAATTATTGTATTCCTTGTTCCTCGTCATGAAGTATTGCTCTTTGTTCATAATACAAGATCTTAATTAACATATTTTTAACTGCAGATAATAAAGGTGCACTCTTTTTTTATCTAATGTATAAGGATTTGTTTTTTGGCTATTACTAATATGATGGTTATTACTGAACTAGTCCTCTTCTTATCTGGGCCTAGGTTCCAATCTTGAAAATCGAGAAATAAATATGCATTTGGTTGTTTTTATAACATAACATACTGTTCTATGTTAACAGTAGTATCTAAATGCTACTTAATCTTTTGAAGTGGCCCCACATGATCTTGCAAGCTTGCAAACAATATCTACAGTATGTAAACTGTTTCTCCTGCTCCAATAAATGTAATCTCTCTCAATGTCACTGTCTTGTATGGTGTTTCAAAGGCATTTTCTTGTAGTCATGAAACATGTCAGTCACAGCGCTCCCTGTTTATATCTTACTTAAAGTGTGAGCTTTTCTGCTTCATGTTGATTCTATCAATGAAACTAACTCTGAATATCAGCAAATTTACTTTAAAAACATTTATTACAAGATATTTAATTTAGCAGTAAATCAAGTTGCTGTTTTTTAAAGTATGACATATTTTGACACAGTTTATTCTAAGCACTGAACATTTTAAATCCATTATCAGTGTTTTTAAGTATATCTTGTATTTACCTACAGATGTAAATAATGTTGTTACTTAATGTATGGCATAAATTGATCCTCATACTGTAAATACATTTATACAAGTACATATACATTCTTCCATCTTCTAACAAAAACAAAACACACACATACTGTAAGTGTCCCTTACCAATGAGTAATAAAGGCATTATATAATATGTATAGTATGTATAGAAGTGTTTGATGATTCAACATAGAGAGCTCATTCTAAGCACTATAAATTATATTGATCAAAACAATACAAATAGACTACAATTTAACATTGAGTAAAAATAATTCTTTGCATTTTTAGTCAAATGTGTGCCCACCTACCATGTCATGGTGACCTCATCAGGTAGATTCCTAGCATCCCTAATGCTGTCATAGTGTATTATACAAATGTATCCATGTATTACCTATCATAGTGTCCATTTTAATTATGTATGTATAGAGAAAATGCAAGGAAACATACCAACTAATATACCTAAGGGCAATTGCTTGGTCTAGATAGAAGGGTCTCTGACTTTGAGAGTATATATAAACACAGTTAAAGTACAGTAAAGGAAGTGATAACATGTGCAATGCAGTATCATCTGTATTTCAGGTTGAAATCACTTGCTTTACATGTTTTATATTCTGACTGCCCTGTTACTTGTTCACCACAAGTGAACATATTTGGGCAAACCAAGTATTCAGTGAAAGCACTTATTAGCCACCCCATGTCAAATGCAGCTTAACATGTGGTGTCACTGATGACATCACATGTTAAACTGCATATGGTTCCAATGTTGTATTCATTAGTCCATTTATGGATTTATTGATCAATGTCAGCAGGTAATCAGCCTTACATGTACAAAAAAAGTAGAAAAAAGTATGTTTATCATTTTTAAATATTCTGTCACATGATAATGACAGTAATGCTACTTTATCCTTGGAAAGCTGCGAAGCCCTGGCGAATACCCACCCCCTGCTGCCATATACCCTCGCAAACATGCGAGGGGATGTGTTAGGAAGACACATCCCATCGCATGTGCCCACAGAAGGAGAAATCATTTGCCGACCATTGAATGATTTATCTTGCCTTCACAAATATAAGTCACTTGAGACTGACTTATATTTGCGGCCGCCGGGATGAAGCCAGGGCGGGCATCTGACATTGTGTGACATTAGCCACCTGCCATGGCAGGCATCAGCCCTACCTTGTTCCCATGGGAATGTCCATGGCCCAGCACCACCACTGCCACCTTCCCTCCCTCATTGCTGAGAACTGCCCATCGAGTTTGCACATGACCATCACTATCAGTGAACCAGAGTTGGCCCCATTGTCCCTTATGTAAGCACTGAATATGGGCCATATTGTATATGTGTGGAGGTTCCAATGTTGTATTCATTAGTCCATTTCTGGATTTATTGATGTTAATCTAGAAAGCTGCCTTTATAATTTAGGTATGCAACTATTAGAGGTGTATTACCAGTTCCATGTAGGTGATTCCATTGTCTCTTAGGGACTGATAACACTATTTGTTATGTTACTCGCTGAAAGGTGCTGTGCTGTTTTAAGGGTAACAGGATAACTCCATAACAGCTCTATTTATTTATTTATTTACAGTTTCTTATATAGCGCAGCAGATTCCTTTGCATTTTACAATAGTCGAGACTGATAAAACAAACTGGGTAACAGACACAGACATGGAGGTAGGAGGACCCTGCTTCAAGCTTACATTCTATAGGTTAGGAATGTGCTGTCCAGAAGCCGAACTGATGTGCTTCGCTGTCTGTGTCATGCAGCCTTATTTAAAGATGTGTTTATAACATATATTATAGCTTTATAAGGAATATGAGAATTTTAAACTGAAATGAGTTGTATTTTGTTTTATTTCTACTATTTATTTTATGTTTAAATGATCACATACTTTGTGTACATATAGTAGGTAAGTAAATAAATACCTGAAGCAGTGTAGACCTCCTAAATGTGCACTTTGATATTAGTAAAGCCTGCTTGTGTCGTTCATTTATTTTCCCATCAGAGGCATATGTGTTTTTTGTACAAATTTCCCCTCTTCGGATGCAGTAAAGATATTGTGACGCATTGCTCAATAAGTTATATTTTACAGGTAATAATATTGTTTTTTAAAAAGCATCCATATGTGCTTCAGTTAATGTGTTAAGCATTGGAGCACTGGCATATCTTTGCATATCTGAACAGTTTATATTCATTTAAGAAACAACTCAATAAAATCAGTAGAGCATCATTAATGTCTTTCAATTGTTTCTTCTTAATTATTTCTGACAATATAATGGGATTGCCTTATCTGCATATCATTTTCTGAATATATTTTCTACCCTTGGAATAAGCATTGTTTAGTTCATTATAGTTCCTTTTGAGACCAGAGTGTACTTATGAAAGGTTACATTTAACAGAGAACAATAGAGACTTGAAAGTAAAATATTGACTTACAGTGTGTGTGTTTATTGATCTACAGGTCTCCTGACAAATGCAGCAACAGTACCCTGCAGAAGAAGAAGAAGTTCAGGCTTGCGAGAGCTATGTACTTTAGACAATTTCACTGCTGTGGATCATCAACTCATATGTCATCAACTCTGTCTGTTCCCCAGTATCTCATGAAAGACGGCCTAATTTTTCTACATTATGAGCTAAACTTTGTCCTTCCATATAAAGGATCACAGAAAAGAAGAGTACTGAATGTTCATATGAGATATGTTTGGGCATTAGCAATACAGTTCATGGCTAACATTTCACCTATGGTATGTGTACATCACTGCTAGACTTGATGTTACCATCTTGTTTGAAACTGAATATTCTACCACTTTGAAGAGTATTCGCCCTCCCCAATCAGCCTTAGAAAGAAGACTGTTTTGTCTACAAGAGGACTAAGGTACAAAAGAGAGTGACTTCTTGTGCCCTGGACTGTTTGAATTGCTTTTATTTTCTTATATGTTGGATATACACACAATAGACCAAAGAGTAAAGCCTATGTTAAAATGGACACAGACCTAATATCATCAAGCATATTGGGGTTATTGTAAAGGTTTAACATGAATGCTTACTTATGATTTAACAAAGGACATGTTTTCAGCATTTCCAACGCTGGAGTTTTATTATCCAGTGGACATCTGTAAGGACAACTGCAGCAAAATTGGATGCAGAAAAAAAGCTCTTCAAAAGAACATCTAAGAAAT
Organism: Crinia signifera; assembly: GCF_055691185.1. Classification (NCBI taxonomy): domain Eukaryota; kingdom Metazoa; phylum Chordata; class Amphibia; order Anura; family Myobatrachidae; genus Crinia; species Crinia signifera. The sequence continues at coordinate 163,762,676 of NC_139220.1, read as the reverse complement.
GTAATGGAGCATGGAGAAAACAATAACAGCCTATGTTTTAAAACACATTTCACAAAACAGAAACGGTCTCAATGATATCTTTACTCCTCTGTATGTAGAATGACATTCCCATACTTAACTCATTTTCAGTTTTAACGAGTAAAATATGCCTCTTCTACAATTCCATTTTGATAGTTGAAATTGGATAAACAGTATTTGCAAAGAGCATGTTTGGTCACCTGTGGCCTCATTCAGTACACCATTTAGCACCAGAAAGAAAATTAAAGAAAAAAAGTGACACTTGTTTGAAAGAGATCATTAAATGTATTTTGAAAAGCCTAAAGTTATATATTTAACAGTTTTTATATGTTGTATATTTGTAGAAAATCCTATTTAACAATTAACGTGGTAACTCTGCAATGAAAAATGTCAGAGTTCTGTTGTGTTTATTACTTCAGTTGTCTCTGAAGTCACCAGTGTAGTTTGCTTTCTTCCATTGGGACGTTTTGGATGTAAAGCATGAGCAGAGAGGACTCTGTAGAAAAAGCAAAGAATAATGTTTATATAATATAAATGCATTCAACCATTGCATTCTTGGAAGGCATTTTTTTTGCTTTTGTGTACTGGTAAAAATAGTTGAAAACATCTCTACATTGCTTTTCCTATTACTTTTCAACCCTTCTTAATAATGCACAGAATTCTACAGTTTATAAGGTATATATCTGGAAGGTACACGTGGTTCTCTAACTAAAGATACTTTAGTATGCTAAATGCATTAATATAAAATATATTATTGTAGGCTTTCTACCACTATCACAATGTTCTAGAAGTAGAGATTCTGTCCTGCTCTGATAAATTATGTATAACAATTAGACTATAAAAATAAGGACTGCTTGTACCTGAAAATATATCTCCTATATTCTGTACAAGATTTACCTCATCTATAGAAACCTATTTTTATTCTTCAGTTTCATGAAGCAAGCAATTAAAATTGGATTGTGTGAAACTTAGGGCACAAGCTATGAAATAGAATTCAATTGTGTTTTTTTTTTTAGAAATACTAGTGTGTTACAAATGAGTGTACTGTCTTCCGGGCAGAGTTTATTTTCAAATGTACATTACTCTACAATGGTAAAGAAAAAAAAAACCTACCACATCTAACCCTTTCATTTTAATTTATCAAAATTTTCTTTAAATCTAGCCTACTAATTTAGATGTGACATTAAACCATAGGCTAAAACACTGAACTCAACTGAGGTCGAAGATGATCATAGAAAGAAAAAGGGACAATAGAGACACAGTTTGGAATACTCAAAAGCTTTGGATGGATCACAGGTTTCAAATTATTTTATTGTAGGGCTGCTGTTACAATTGTTTAAGTTATCATGAGATTAAATATATTTTGACATAATCCCTTTTTGTTCCCTTTCGTTTGACTAATAAGACTTATTTGGGTTCTGTCCAAGTTTTTGTCCATCACCATTTTAAAATATTACAGTAGATAAATATCATGCAAAAAATGGTGTTAAATCCTTGGGTTTTAATTCACATGAGAATTACACATATTTTTTAACTCATTGCATTAACTCCTTCAGCTCATCGAGTAAGTCGGTATAATTTATTACAGTGATATATTATCTAAAACTATACACTTTTTTTTTGTAACTGACTGTATATCCCCAATTGATAATTAGATGATTAAGGAAATTATTATTAACTTTCCTGCTGCTGATTGAAAATTAGCAAGTACTATATTAAAGCTGTTATAACAATAGATAGAAAACTAGTATTAAGGAGGTTCAAAAAGTTGATTGTGAAGGAAATATGAGAGCCAAGATTGCCCTGAATAAACAGGCAACCAACAAACCTGTTATTGGGCAATTCCAAATTATGTTACATCACCTGGACTTCAGATGGTCTTCACTTTTTCTTTTCCCTGTCGCCATCTCGATACATCTTCAAATATTTTCCTGTGCAACCATATGGGAGTGTAAGTTGATGTCTTGGTTTAGTCAAGGTGGTGTTGAAGAAAAGTCAGGGGGAAAATTAGTAAAAATTATGGGGAAGTTGATGCCAAATCAAAGTGATGTAAAATCACCTATAATTGAATTAAAATAATCCTGATCCACTCATTGATAGAGCTTAATGGTGCAGGGAAGTTAAGTTTAACTATTTCCTAGCTTACTTATTTGAACTCATTTCTACCATTCCAATAATTCTAGGCCTTAGTACAATATGAAATAGATCCAAGTAATGAATTATGGGAACCTTACTCAGCCCCCCCCCCCCCCCCACCCACCCACATCAGTTTGAAAGTGGGAATGTCAGCACCTCCAGTTGACTATTTGACCCATGTGCACAATTTGTAAAACACTCAATGTAAGTGTTGTGTTAAAGTGCCAAAGTGCACATTATTAATTTGGTTTACACTGAAGCTCAACAATGCAATTTCAATATTACTCCTTGTTTTCTCCAGTGTAGAAGCAATAAAATATAACTTTTTAATATTAGTCTACCGGTTGTTGGCATGCCAATTAGATATGTTTTACACATGCATTGAAGACTATTGGAAGGTTAAATCTATGATTTGTTAAAAAAAAATACATAGCTAAAATGAATGAAGTATTAAAACAAAAAAATGGCATATAAAAATTAATTTTGCCTCATGAAAACAATAGAAAACTTCTCATTTTGTCTATGCAGCACTGGCGCTGCCATCCTCAATGTCCACAATAAATATATAGTTACAGTTTTCTAGTTAGAAAAATAGTTTTAAATTAAACCACATACCTTTAGTTTTGGCCCATCATAATTTGCACAGTTCAAAAAAGTGGATTAAAATTTGGGGTACATTTCTGGAGTTTCACTAATAGAGGTCAATCCAATTAAATGTTAGTTTGTGAAATTGATTTTGTATCATGAAACTGGCATACACCGCTGCAATGCACCCACTTGAGTAATACAAGACCAAATTGCAAATGACAATTTGCAATAGTTGTGTTGAGGTTTCATGCTTTTTCTACAAAATACAACATAAGAGAAGTACATGAAAAAATGGTGAAACCATGACTTCAAAAAAGTTACAATTGAGAGCACAGGACCATATAGAAGGCTGTTAGTGGCCATTAGGAAAGTACTGGACATTTCTGTAAGATAAAATTGCAGATTTTTTTCTTTTTTAATAAATGGTTGAAAAATTAAAGCAAGCGTATTTCACTAGATTAATGTATTTCCAGAAGTTTGGGGTACAAAATTCTGTAGTCTGTATAATATATATATTTTTTTAGTATACTTTAGTTTGTAAACAGTTGGAATAAACATGTTTACCTATCATCTGCAAATGTAAATCCCACAAGTATATGGAGGAGTTGTATTGATGGGTATCAATACCTGTCCCACATTATTTAACCCATTGAGAAGTTTTGAGAAATTCACCAATATACTTACATGTCTTTATGGGATAAATAATACTATTTAAAACCAGACAAGTGCTGGTAAATCTTTAGAAAATCAGTACCAGAAGTTCAGCACTATGGGGGTTATTCTAGTTCATTCTTTCTGACAAAATCCTTCTTAGATGGACAAAACCATGTGCACTGCAGGTGGGGCAGATGTAACTTGTGCAGAGAGAATTAGATTTGGGTGGGGTTTTTCTTCAAAGTGTGATCTATATTGCAGTGTAAAATAAAGCAGTCAGTATTTACCCTGCACAGAAACAAAATGACTCACCCAAATCTAACTCTCTCTGCGCATTTTACATCTTCCCCCCTGCAGTGCACATGGTTTTGTCCATCTAAGAAGGATTTTGTCAGAAAGAATGAACTAGAATAAACCCCTATGTCCTAATAGTCTTACCTTTTCCCTACTTTTTCATCAGTTCAAGGGTTTGTGCACACAAAACATACATCTCTTTAAGAAAGCAATGGCAGTTTGGAAATATATTGCAAATGTATTTAGCAGTGTGTGTTCATTTTGGGAATGACTCTTAAGACCCAAGTTTGGATTAACCCCATAGTGTAAAAAAGTAGGAAACTGCATAAAAAAAATGGTCCACTGTACTATAAAAAAACAAACAAGAGCCATTAGACCAGAAAAATGTACTTGTATCAAAAAATAAATTCTACAGTATTTCTTAATAGTGAAATTTATTTGGATTATGTTATTAAATGGCCCAGTTACTGTATGAAGGTTTAATTAAAAAGCTTGAGAAAAAATGAAAGTATTTCCAAAATATTATTTTATCAATTGAGGGATATGAATTTCTAAAACATAAGAGCACTGTAGATGGCCTTTTTAAAACAGAGTTATTGAATGGCCTTCTTGCTACTCACACTGTGCAATTCTTTCAAATGCATTTTAATGGATGGCAATGTGTCTTTTATGGTAGACTTTAAACTCAGGGATGAAGGGGTTAATGTTCACAAACTGGAGTCGAGTAGTTATATTTTATGCACTCAACAGCTAAAAGTGTTCCATTTTTATTGCTTTAAAGTATTTGCTGTTGTATTGGTATAGCTAAATTATACAAATAAAGACAAGTCTTTTTTATGGAGCCTTTTGTTCACTAAAACACAATGTTAATAGTGACATTTATGTGTGAAGAGGCCTAAGCATCAAAATGTTCCTCAGCTGCCTTTTGATATACTGTTAACTTTGTTTCTTCATTTAATGAATATCCGGATCCTGAAAGTTTTAGAATGATCAAAAAAATCTAAACTGAGTTGTCAGTATACTTATTTATTTTTTTATACTAATTTATATATATATATCAATATAAACAAACCAATATAGAGTATATTGTAAGAGATTGTGTATTATGTTTTCAGTGGTACAAAGCTCAGTTCTGCATCATTATATATTGGGACTTTACACTTTTATTACGTTTATACAGTATGCTATGTGTTTTATTATTTTACAAGAAAAATATTTATATGCTTAGGTAAATTTCTACAGATAGTCATATTTGCATCTAAAAGGTACTAATAGGTCCATTCACTAAGTGTGGGTTTTTCGAAGTGAGAGCTGCTGCCCATAGCAACCAATCAGATTGCACTTATAATTGATCTAGCACCTTCTAGTGCAGGAACGGGGGACCTTTGGACCTCCAGCTGTTGTTGAAGTACACATCCCAGCATGCCCTGCTACAGTATTAGCATGGCCATATATATTAGCATGGCCATATATAGCAAAAGTGTAGCAGGGCATGCTGGGATGTGGAGTTCAACAACAGATGGAGGGCCAAAGGTTCCCCATCCCTGTTCTAGAGGATAATAACTAGAATCTGATTGGTTGTTATGGCCAAAGTTTCTAACCTCAAATAACTCACACATGGTCAATTACAAAAAAAAAACATTTATGCAAACTGGAAATTGATATTCAAGAAGTAATCAAGTGGCCCTAGTGTGGTGTTTGCAGTAATGTTTAACCTGTCTCCACCATTTCCTGCAAATCTACTGTATATATCCAATAAAACATTGTATGCAGGGCTTTTATTAGCATAGTTTAAAAATGCAGATTGAAGATTTAATGTGGATATATTCCTTGCTATTCATTAGGCAGACAATTAGAGGCATTCATGCACATACATTCGTGTTGAATTCTCTCTCATTTTGCAGTTGGTCAATGACCTTTACTGAATTAAAATGACTTGACTAATATTTTTACATTAGGAGTCATTTGATACAGAATGATTCCAAAATGCACACATTAGTTGTATGCATGGCAGGATTAATCCTTCTGGTCATACCTGGTAATTAGAAACTCAGGTGAGTGGGCAAACACCATTAAAACTGCAACATCGACCGGAATTGCTCAAGTCATCACTCCATCATGGGATCAATGGAAACATTTAGCAGCGGAAAAAAAACAATGGATTCATACTGTAAGTTACTAAGGTAAGAAAACGCTATACTTAAATCACCTGTTCTCTTTTGGAAAACCTATCCATAATATAAATTGCATCCTGCTTGCTAAATGTGGCTTATGCCATTGCAGGCTCCTTTTCCTAAAGGTGAATGCTGTCTACATTTAAGGTTAGTTATTTTATTTATCACATATCTCCGTCTTTTATCTCATCCAGTCCTCATTTACCACACTCTTTAAAGTCCTATTACTTGGGAATGGAAAGAGTCCTTTACCTATGCTAGATGTTACATAATCTGTCATCTCTACTTAAAGTAAATGATGTTCCCTATTTACAGTTATGGGGGACAGTAGGCAGAATATATAATGGGAGTGATCCCTTTAAGAAAATAACTAAAATTAAAATTATAATGTGTAAAATATGTTCTTTTGCTTTAATATGAATTTATGTTTTCATTATCTGCATTTAAATATAACGTTTCAGTTCAGTGCTATTGCTGTATAAAGGGTGTCGGCAATACATCATTCATGGGAGATGCATTAGTTGGTATCACAAGAAAAGCAGCATTGGATCAGTACAACTAATAAACTATAGTTTCATGATATTCTACATTTGTTATGTTGTCATATTTTCTGTTCAAATGAAATGTATCACGTAAACGTAACTTTTTCAAGACTAGCTGTGACAATCATAGGGTACAATACAAATGAGTACAGGGTGTTGCATTGATGTTTAGCTGTGCACGTTACAGTTTTACAGTATATGGTAGGCAAATCACCATATATTGGCATGTGTGAGGAGGGATCCGGATGATGCTGTGGGTCACTAGACAGTCAATAAGGTCAACATCAAAAGATTGACCACACACACAAGATTGACTTGGACAAAAGGTCGACATTGGCAAAAGTTTGGCACAAGCAATATGTCAACATGGCAGTGGTCTACACATGAAAAGGTTGACATTAGTTTTTTATGATCTTTTTCATATTTTGGACTTTTTCATATTTTAACATCCACATTGACATCTACTTTGAATGGTAGTAGAGTGAGGCACCTGGTCTGAAGCATGGTGAGCCTTGTGAGGGTACATGCTACCCTAATTGGGGTCCACAACCTCAGGTGCCGACATTAACACAAAAAAGTGGAAAAACTCATATCAACCTTTTCATGTGTTGACATTTTGTGTCAACCTTTTGTCAATATGGACCTTGTGCATGTTGACCATTTGTCAGTGTTGATCTTCTGTATGTTGACCTTTTGGTGTCAACCTGTTGACCTAGTCACTGTCTGCCCTTTGATTCATACCCCTTTGAAGATGCCAGGGACAATTTGTACTATTACTAGCCACAAAGGGGTATAGTTGCTAAAAGTAATTTCTTTTTAAATTTAAATCAATCTTTTATGATGCTTTTTAGGGGTGAAAACACAAATGTACTAAAATGTACTTTTCAGATTACTGTTTTAAATGTTAGTACATTTTAGCACTAGACATCAACATCAATGTAGATCAATTTCCATTAATTTGAAATTTGAAGTAAATATACCTTTAAATGTCTTTGCATAAATATTTTATAGGCACTATATGGTCGTTTCACTGATTTGATTACTTAATATTTTTGTCCTGTAAAAGAGTTTACTCATATGGGTGGGTTTTACATTTTCCCTTGAAAAATAACCCTTACACTTACTGTAGGGGGTAATTCTGTTTGACTTGCAAAGCTGCGAAAATTGCAGCATTGTGGGTCCTCTAAACACCACCTGGCGCCACGCGATGCCAGCCCCCCCTCGCACTCTGATTTCTCCACATGCATGCGAATTGATGTTTAGCATAAACAGGGGCAGGGGCAAAATCATTTGAGGCCCGCCCCCCGCACCCATGTCAAGGGTGAATTTCCATGGGAATGCCCAGCGTTTTCATGGGAATGCCCATGAAAGCTGTGCATTCCCATGTGCACGACGACGGCCTGCTGCCCCACATCCCCCACACGCACTGCTGTGTGCGAGAGGATGACGAATTATCAATTTGCCATGCCCGCTCCCACACAGAGGCTGTACACACATACTGTAAATACTTAGGAGTATGCGCAGTTTCTAAAAATCGCTCCCCTGTGCAAACTAGAATCACCCCCTTAATTCCAGGATTTCAAAAGAGACACATAGGTATCTGTATGTTGTGACATTTGTTTTGAACATTTACTTCCACATTCCAAATGAGCTTATTATATACTGTAAATCTGAATTTATATCAGACATAACTGTTAAATCACACTAAAATATATTTAGGTGAGTTTCGAAATATTTATGATACCACATACAAAAATATAATCTTGCCATACAGATTCTAAGTGGAAGCTTGCTAGGGTGCAAATCTTAAAATAAAATGGACATACAACTCTAGTTGCAACCTACAGTACAAACTGGTTTTCAAAACACTCAAAGATTTCATCATCATCAAAGTTCAACCTCCACTACTCTCTGAAGATGAAAGACTCAAAAAGATGTTTCTGTAAAAAGCTACAATATAATAGTATGAAGCAAACCTCATAACCTCTCCATCATACTCAAAGGAGATCCATGACATCTACCCAGAGCACAACTTCTAATGTAGCAGAAATGCAGTAAAACATCCTTTTAAAAATGCATACTCGTGGACAACATTAAGAGCTAAATGTATTGCTACAAGTTTAGTACAGAAGAAAATAGAGTCAAATAAAGTAACAGAACTTCATAAATGTTTAGTTTTTTTTAAATAAATAAGTGCTATAGCTACTGTATCTTTAACCATTATAGCCCTCACTAAAATATCTAACCAAGATCTCGGATAATAGAGAAAGTGTAGAACTGAGAAGTTTGATTTGAGATGCTTTTTGTTTTGCCAGGGTAAGGGTAGATCCTGTGTACAATCAGGATCTTATTCTAATTTAATCGGTCCCCCGCACGTTTGCATGGGGAACCAATGTTTTGCTTCCGCTCATGTGCAGACACAGGGTGCGAGCGGGCACGGTGAACTACATGTTCGCCATCATGCTTGCACCTAGCAGTGCACCGGGGGGGGCAGCGGGGGGCATAGCCCATGGGAACACCCAGCATTTCTATGGTAATCGTCCAGTGATGTGAGCACAGGGGTGGGCAGCTGACGTCAGTGGATTTCAGCTTCCCACCTGCATCCCACACAGGGCACTCGCTGATGAGAGACACCATAAAGGTGTCTCTGATCTGGGAGCTCTGGAGAAATCATTCGATGGTCGCCGACCATCGAATGATTTCTCCCCAGCTGCGATTGGATGATTATGCAAATCATCCATTTGCAGCCATTCGGGGGAACGGTCCTTGTGAGGGGGGGGGGGGGTGTCTCAAATTTATAGCAATATGAGAAAGAAACAAATGCACCTTGGATATATTAGTCATAATAATCGACTGTATTAAATAATAAAAGCAGATAGCCCCTTGCAAACTTAATTACGTCTAAATATTTACTGTTAAAATGGATAGAAATCTAAATGTGAAATAACAATAAAAAAAAAAAAATTCTGCAATATCAACAGTATGCTTATTGTTAAAAACACCAAACAAGCAAAAGCAATTCAATTAATAATACATGGACAGCAAATAGTCTGTAAAGGAAAAAACACATCAGGATTCTACATAAGTCGTGTGGAAACATTTTCCTAATAGACAAAAGCATTTCTCTACTTTCAATTGTGGCTTAATCGCAGCCATTTAACAGTCTATGATGAAACCACTACAAAAAGTAAATAAGCATGACAGGTTTGTGATCTTTGGGGGACATTTAATAGGATGATAGATTCAGAAAGTGAGAGATTTGCTAAGAAATCTCCAGATTTTTTGAAGCGGCAATCATTTACACTGCAAAACCACTTTGGAAATTATTTATCGCTTTAAAAAAAACCTGGAGATTTCTTACCAAATCTCTCATTTATTGAATCTCTCATCCTATTGAATTTCACCCATTGTGTTCATTGAGCAGAGTGCGGTCTGCACCCGGGTATTACTTTTTGAGAAGGTAACACCAAAATGCAATTTCCACTTCAGAGACAGGAGCTGGGTGTTCTTCTCCTGCAGCACCAATCACAGAGGAAGAGCTGGCTTGACTAAATACAGGCCCTTATTCTGATCGCTTCGTTTGGACCTGTGCACGGGCCAAATTGCATGTACCATCCCCGCCTAGCGAATAGATTGCCGCCGCCACACATTCACATGCTAAATTTGGCCAGTTGGCATGCGAATGGATGTTTTATGTGAACATCCACGCAAATGCCTGTGGTAATCTCCCCCATCAGCGACCATCGAAAGATGTGGAAAGTGCTCGTCCATGCATGAGTGATCTAGACCACTCGTACACATAACCAAATAAAAGCAGGGATATGGGCGGGCAGCTGACATCCGGTTAAGTCAGCTGACCACTCCCACATCATGACCGCATTTCCATACACATGCCCAGCGGTTTCATGGAAACATTAATGAAACGCAAGGTGTATGCATTTGGTAATGACCCTGATCAGGCCACATTGCCCATCTCCACCCACTGCTCGGAAAGGCCAGGAGCGAGCACTCAGCGACCGGACTTCATGCTGAGTTTGCTCGCTCCCTGCGTACAGACATGCGCAGAATTGGTTCTTCGCACAACATCAGAACACTGACCGAATACGTGTCAGAGCAAGGCGATCAGAATAAGGGCCACAGTCCAGTCTCTGGAGGCAGCCATCATCTCTAAGGATGCTTGGCACACCTCCCAGAATTATAAAATTGTGGCTCAGCCACTGCCTTAAAGGGTACTTTTGTTTCCACACCCCTTTAGTGTATGAGCTTTCCTAACATACAGTATACAAGTGTATTATTAATTTTAAGGTCATAATTAATTGAAAAATGTTTATTTGTTGCAAATGTGTTTTAAATTTGAACTTGTAAGTGGATTTAAACATTGCTAAACACAACTCCCCAAAAATGGCTTTAATTATGTCCAACTTTATATAGCTGGTTTGTGTCCGGTTTTTTAACTTAGCTCTCATCGGCCATGGGAAAAACATTTTTATTTGACTGTTTAACAGCAGCTCTTATTTGGAGCCAAAAGCCTTCGACTTTAAATTAATTCAATTGCAATTACATTGCCTGACTTTGTAAAAAGTTCGACTCGTGCCCCCCAAAATTGTGCATTTCACAAAATAGGACCAACATTGCCTGCCATTGCATCCTGGCTAGAGTACTATTTAATTGATGACGTTAACTATTATTATGATGCAGTGTAGGGGGACCACTTAGACCACATAAATATACATGTTCTCCATACTTGCCTGTCCTCCCGGAATGGCTGGGAGGCTTCCAAAAATTGCATCCCCCTCCTGACCCCCTGGAAGTTTGGGCAAGTCTGACACATGACCCTTGACCCATCCCCCAGCATTCTCCCTGCATCCACCTTCCCTGCCAGTTAAATACATACATTGGCAGGTCTATTTTGAGGGGCAGGTCTAAAATGACACAAATTGCATAGTTTTTAGTTTTAGCCACACCACAGAATGTAAACCCATGTATCATAACATTTACAGTAATGGTTTCCTCTCTGGGCTTTTCCTGGAGAAGAGAAAAAAATGTCAGCAGGTATGATGTTATCATGTACAGTATGTAATATGTTCCCTCAAGTACAGTATTGGCAGTGCTGAATTCAGTAGTAATCAGCATGCTTGCCCATGGACTCCTGGAAAACTAGCCAACAGGAGTCAAGGTACAGGCTAGGAGTGTTTGAAGAATGTTGATGATGCCTGTTGTATCGAGAAATATATTACGAACATGATAACATGTATGTTTCTATGTGCTAAGCGGTCCCCCCAGCACTACATGGTCATTGCTGCAGTCGCTGCTGATTGTGATTGCTAGCTACTTTCTCATTAAAACATTTGTAAATTTTTAACAAATATTAACTAGATATTTTAAACAGAAATCTCTCCTCCTCCATCAGATAAAGAATAAAAGTGCTAGTGTACAAATGTATATATAAACAGAATAAAAATATAAATAAAAGTAACACAGATATACCATATATGTTTAAGCTCTTTTGAGAATATCTGCATCGCAGTATAGTGTCATGCAACTTTGATCTTATCCGAGTGCTGTATTCCCTAACTGTCCCTACCTTCTGGTGGCTGGGCTCTTCAGGTCCTAATCCCGGCAAGCAGTGAGTTGTAATTGGCATGACTGCTGTTTCCCTTGCGCTGCTAGGATGAGAAGATGCTCCGACAGGCTTTGTGTTGCAAGGATCCGCACTAGATGCTTTTATTCTTCATTATCTAATTACATTACCTTGTAAATGCTGCTTCACCAGTGGCGTAACTATAGCACCGCAGCCCCCGCGGTCACGGGGGGGCGCTGTGCATATGGGGGCGCCGGGGGGCTGCGGTGCTATAGTAATCCCCCTGCCCCCCATCCCCCGCATGCTTACCTGTCCGCGCGTCCCGGCTCCCCTTCTGGCTTCAATCAATGCTATGGAGACGGACCACGATAAAATGGCCGCCCCATAAAGCAGACTGTTCTCTGAAACTGTCTGCGGTATGGGGGCGGCCATTTTATCGTGGTCAGTCTGCATAGAATTTATTGAAGCCAGGAGGGGAGCCGGGACGCGCGGACAGGTAAGCATGCGGCAATGGGTGGAGGGGGGCCGGACGGACGAGCGAGGAGGGGGGCGCCCCCCCATTAAGGGCTGGGGGGCGCCCCAAACAAAGCTACGCCGCTGTGCTTCACATAACAATTGGGAGTGTGGCTATACCCATTTATATCACCTCATCCATCACCATATGTTTTTGTTGATTTTAATAAACTGATTCGGTGTCCAAAAGCAAACACACACACACATATGTAGGTACTTGTGTAGTTTCACGGCGCCAGTAGATCGCATGCGATATCGCATGCGATATCGCATGCGATTTGCATGCGATTTGCATCCGATATCACATGCGATATCGCATGCGTTTTACTATCCATTTCATTACCCCATTATCCAATTGGGCATAGAGTTGATTTTATATAGTGTGGCGAGCGTAGCGAGCCACCGAGCCCAAAGCATGGCGAGCGCAGCGCGCCCCGCACGGGGACACGGATGTTGTTTCGAAGCAACTGACGATATTGCATGCCATTTGCATGCAATTCCATCAAATACATTCCGTGTCCGCTCGCCACGCTTCGGGCATGGTGGCTCGCTGCGCTCGCCACGCTATATAAAATCAACTCTATGCCCACTTGGATAGTGGGGTAATGAAATGGATAGTAAAACGCATGCGATATCGGATGCAAATCAAATGCAAATCGCATGCGATCTACTGGCGCTGTGAAACTACACAAGTACCCATATGTATATCAAAGGAAAGTGCTTGACAAAGGGCATTAAAGGCCTCAAAACTTGCACTATGCAGAGTTGTGAGTTTTATTTATAAGTCTGACAAATGCCCCCGCCCCCCCCCCCCCTGGAAATTATACGCCCACCATTCCTATATTTAGGGTGCAACATGGTTTGTGACCTCATTGTTTAAATAGAAATCACAGGGGCTCTGCACTCACTATATTAACTAACATTGATAAACAGTGGAGATTAAAGTTCCATACTCACTGGGCAATTATTCCCAGCGTGTATGGACAGCGATGACCGCTGTCTTTGCTGGAGGAAAGCCGCTCAGTGCACACACACTGAGCAGCTTTCCCCCTTGCCCCACGTGGGGGGGTGTTTGGTGGACGGCTTTGCATAGCACAGCGCTATACAAAGCCATCCTCTAAACTGCTCATCTGCTGGTATTACGAGCAGATGAGCAGCTTTCATGGCTCAACGCCACTTATCACCGGGCCATACTTACTGGGCGGCTTTGAGCGGAAAGCTGCTCAAACTTGTTGTTTTGAGTGGCTTTCAACTCAGAGTCACCCAGTGTGTATGGTCCTTTAAGTAGAATATATTAAACCACCTAGGTGGAGAAATATAAACAGACGCTTAGGGATAGTTTGTTGAGCTAGCTGCTCACACCTAGGGGTGGTCAGACCCCAACGAAAATACCAAGAAACAAAGACACAAAGAATGGTGGTGCGCTACATAAAAATAGGTTGGACCAATTGGGTATTACAAATAAAAGATTTTCATTCTAGCATATAAGGTGTATAACACTTAAAAAGCAATTGCATAAGGTATAAATAAAAATAGGTGTACACCCTGAAATGGACTACATAGGGAATTAGGCATAAATGCATATACACATGGTATCTCACTTGTTGCCAGTGTTACTCTCCTGGTATAAGGATTTAGATTCTTCCACTTTGATGCTTGTGAAAACTGGAATGGCGGATGACCATAAACCTGACTGGATGCTCAGAAACCTGATCCTCTGTAAGTGGATATGATGGTTCAGTCCTTGTAAAAAGGTGGCTCCAGTGATTGGCAGATGGTGGTGTCCCTTTTAATGTCCAGTTGTTGGTTTGTACAGCACTTGAGAAAATTGGGAGGAGAGTTGGTCCAAGTAGAGAGATTACTGTTTGTAATCCAAGGTGTAGTCAGGGTGTCACGCTCAACCTGACGCGTTTCGTCGTCCACAGACAACTTTCTCAAAGGTATCAGGGTGTACACCTATTTTTATTAATACCATATGCAATTGCTTTTTATGTATTATACACCTTATATGTATGGTCCTTTAGTTCATATATAGATTAGTGCATTCTAGGCCTGCTTTTCTGCAGGTTACTACTCTATTGCTAAAAATATTTACCATATACATAGCTATCACATTAGTGTAAGACTCCAGGTATGCTATCTGGTCTAAAGATCACAGCAACTTTGCTTTTAAAGATGAACCATTACCAACACACCTGTTACAAAGCACCTAGGGAACCAGTTGATAGAAACTATGAAGATTAAGTTAAAACAGAATGCATGAGAAAATTTAATCACAACTACAGTACATTAATTAAAATTAATCTTATAAACAAAAAGCACTAATCAACGGCACTCACCATTCCTAGATTTGGCGTGCCCTATGGCTTGTGACCACATTGTTTAAATAGAAATCACAGGGGCTCTGCGCTTACTATATTAACTAACAATAAAAAATAGTTTAGATTTAGTTCATGTATTTTAAGCCTCCAGCCCCCGACAAGGGACCCCCCTTTTCTGCAGATTACTATATTGCTCAAAATATTTACCATAAACCTAACTAACATGGTAGCATAATGCAGAGCCCCTGTGATTTCTATTTAAACAATGTGGTCACAAAACAGGCCCTTTTACATTTAGCCCAATGTTCTGCACCCAAATAATATACCTCAAATAGTATACGTGCCATTCATCTATGATGATATATATATAAAATGTATTTTGGAGAAGCCCCACTCACTATATTCGGTTCTTCAGATGCTGGGGTGTTACACTCAGGAGTCCTTAATAAAATCAAATCAACCAAATTCATTGTGGATACATAAGAGGCCACTCTTCAGACTTTTCCCACTTATGTGGTTTAATCATTATCACATAGATCTATAAAACAGTCTACGTTTCGACTCTCACCAGTGCCTTGATCAAGACACAGCCAGCTTCAATCCATACCCACTGTCAATTGACACTGAAATTTTGTACTTACTATCCAAGTGGATAGAGTTAGAATACAATAATGTGCCGAGTGCAGCGAGACACAATGCCCTGAAGCATTGCCAGTGCAGCGAGCAATGTGAGGGGACGCAGTACACATTTACGGTGTCCATGTTGACATGTCAACATAGACGCCAAAAAGTTTGTGTCAACCTAGGGTATGTTGACCATTATTAGGTGTCAACCTAGTCACTGACAACCATTAGTGGTCAACCTAGACATTGTCTATCATCTATAGCTTAATACAGCTAAAGTTTATGGGATTTCTTATGCTGGAAGGCAACACACAAGCTGCATGTGGTGAGAGGACCCAGAGTGCCAAACAATTTCTGTGTGGATATGTGTGTGTGTGTGTATATATATATATATATATATATATATATATATATACACACACACAAACTCATGCATCTTCCATACATTTTATAAATGAATAAGTCTCATTTTCACACTTTAAATGCTAGCATCATTCACAGAGACTACTCACAGAAAACAGGAATATCAGTACCTCACGGACAGCATCACCTCCCTGTATCACTGACAACAGCACCTCCCTGTATCACTGACAACAGCACCTCCCTGCATTACTGACAGCAGAACAACCCTGCCCTATTGACAACAGCACTACCTCACTAATTGCAGCCTACAATGACTATATGTAAGTATGACAAGGATGTGCTGATGTCATACTTACATATTATATATACAAGAGTCATAGCAGCAGTGAAGAAACTAATGTATTCCATGTTTCGGGTACCATACCCATCATCAGGGACAAACATAATGAAATACAGTACTGTGCAGACTTTTAAACATACATAGATACACCCCTCACCAAACCCATACTTTTTATGCCATGTGCTTTTATTCAATCAATATGCATGTCAATAGACAGGCTCAACCACTGCTGCACACCTGTGAGCAAAGCATTGAGAAGATCACAGACATGAAAGAATACAGGGGCAGATTTTTTAAGCTCGGTGAAGTGAGAAAGTGTCTGGGTTTTATTCACCGGCCAATCAGCTCCTAACTGTGAAGTTACAGGCTTGGTTTGAAAAAATGACAGGTAGGAAATGATTTGCCGTTGATAAAGACAGACACTTTATCACTTCACTGAGCTTAATAAATCTACCCCACAATATCTAAAAAATAACAAAATTACAACAAACACACATTTAAAATGTTACATAAAAAACTATACATTATTATAATTATACATAATATGCCCAAGTCCTCCATACAAACAGGGTTTGATTGTTCTTAGGTAGGTTAAGTTACCAGCTTTTAACAAAACATTTATCAATAAAATATAAGTTGAAAAACACCTCAGATATACATAGGGTTACCACCTCATCCCTGTCACGGATCACAGAGGAGGACACTACCTGTGTGAGAATTTGACTGTACCTGAGCAGAGGCGCGGAGTCTAACCGTGCCAGGGGTTTTCTGCCAGTGACCCCTCCAAGCGGGATTTGGGCTTTTGCGGCACCTGGCACGTCGGTCGCGGCCCTCTGCCCAGGCTTCTCGTACAGGTGCTGGTTACACTGGAAGTAGCAGTAGTCAGACAAGGGTTTAGCAGGTGCAGGTCACAGGTATAGCCGGGTCGGTAGCAAATAACAGATGGCTGGAGGTACACAGGGATTGAGCAGGTTCTTTGTCACAGGAATAGCCAGGTCAGTACCAGATATCAGGGAGCGTAGTGCAGACAAGGATTTAGCAGTTGCAGGTCACAGGGATAGCCAGGTCGGTAACAGTAAATCAGAAGGCTGGATACACACAGGTATAATGCTGGAATGGTGTGAGTACCTGAGACACTGGACACTGATAATACTATGCAGCACTGGATGACTTCAGGTATGAGCTTGAAACCAACAAGCAGTGAACAGAGACTGAATGAGCAAACTGAGAGTGGATCTCCCCAGGTACTGTGCAGATGGTGATTGCAGTCAGCTGTATAGGCAGGTAACACTGGAGTTTGCAGGATGAGCTTGGTGAACAGGTATTTGCAGGATTGATTACTTGCAGACAAGTACTTAGCTGGAGTGCAGGGAATTACAGCAACTGCAATTCTGGGCCAGATAACAGAATCTTTCACTTGACATGGGAGACAAGGAACAGCATGTAGCTCAGGGAAATAACACCTTGCTTCTGGCACCAGTGGGAATTCTCACAGGGAGTATCACTCAGCTGTAGGGGTGTGATAGGCTGCTGAGATCAGCTGACAAGGTGATGTCAGAGTACCAGGTATTCACACAATATAACAGAGTGTGACATTACTCCCCCCTGAATGGGTGGCCTCCGGACACCCCTTGGACTGGTAGCAATTAATGCTTTCGACGACTCTTCTTCCCTCCTCGGGAACGTCTTGATCTACTTGGAAGAGGTGGAATCTCCGGTTCAACAAAAACTGCTTTCCGAAATATAGGACCACCAGGAAACGGTGCTTCATCCATTACGGGATCAAAATCAGAATCAGAGTCCTGGTCTAGTGTTAGAACCATGTTTTTCTTTTTGACAGTAGTATCAGAAATGGATGAAGAATCCAAAGAACCAGAATACCTAGAGGAGTCGTCATGAAGAGAGACCAAGGAAGCAACCCCGAGTCTCAAAATAGCAGACTGTGGACCTGGTACAGATCTTGATGCTTTTGGAGCAAACCTTTGTAGAACTGCTTCAGTAAAAGCTGAGAGATCTTCTAAAATAGGATCCTTGGTCTCTATGAGTGGGTTAGCCCAATCCAAAGCCTTACCCCTAAAGGCCAAAAGGAAATATTTCACAACCTTGGAAGAAGAAAGCGATGTCAGCAATCCCGAATCCACATCGGCAAGATATTGACGAACCAATGCATAAAACTGATCCAGATCTCCATCGAAATAAACGGATGGTCGACCATCCTCTAAACTTCTAGGCAGAGAATCAAATGAAGAGTCCACAACTGCTGGAATATTATTCATTTCAGAAAACTTTACTTCTTTTTTGGGACCCAGTATTGGAAGGTTTCCACTTGACTGTATAGACAGAACTGAACTAGGACTGGAGGCACTGGAGTCACTTCCTGAAACTGCCAACTCAGACATCTCCCCTGGCATTAGAAGCTCAGCTGCCCATCCTGGAGAAAAAAAATCATACACCCCTTCTGGAGTTACAAATTCAGATGCCCTTCCTAGGTCTACAAGACCAGATACCCTACTGGGACTGGAGATCTCTCCTGGGGCATGGCATACTGTGACCCCTCCTGGTGCATGGCACACTGATCCATCTTGGAGCACGCCACACAATAATCCATCTTGGGGCACGCCACACAATGATCCATCTTGGGACACCATACTCTGAGGGCGCTCTTGGGGTATGATGCTCTGAGGCCCCTCCTCGGGCTGGAAGGCCAGAATCCCCTCTTGGGGCTGGATTGGCAGAGCCCCCTCTTGGGGCTGGATTGGCGGAACCCCCTCTTGGGGCTGGATTGGCGGAACCCCCTCTTGGGGCTGGATTGGCGGAACCCCCTCTTGGGGCTGGATTGGCGGAGCCCCCTCTTGGGGCTGGATTGGCGGAGCCCCCTCTTGGGGCTGGATTGGCGGAGCCCCCTCTTGGGGCTGGATTGGCGGAGCCCCCTCTTGGGGCTGGATTGGCGGAGCCCCCTCTTGGGGCTGGATTGACGGAGCCCCCTCCTGGGGCTGGATTGACGGAGCCCCCTCCTGGGGCTGGACTGACGGAGCCCCCTCCTGGGGCTGGACTGACGGAGCCCCCTCCTGGGGCTGGACTGACGTTACACCCTTTTCAGGGTTTTCAGAATCGGGTTTTTGGCCTTGGAACCGATCATCGATAGAAACATCGGTCATTCCTCCTGATGTTGCAGGAACAGATTTCCCACTGACTTTAAGAGATTTGAGAACTCTCTTTTGAAGTCCAAACCTGTAATTGGGTGCTTTTGTCACAGGACCCCAATCTTGAACTTGAATTCCTCTTTGGACACTCTCCTTAACACCCATAGTCTGAATGGTGCAAACTGGAACTGATGAGGACCCTCGAGATGTTTTATCACTGATGCCATTACTCTGATTCCTGGATTTGCGCAGGGAGCAATTCTCAATGAAATGATCAGGACCCGCACAATAAAGACAAAGTTGCAATTCCTTGCGCCGTTGGCGTTCAGCTTCCGACAACTTGGGCCTTAGAAAGCTCTGATGCCTCTCTCTTTTCTGTCCAGAGAAAGTTATCTCAGTTTTTAGGGCTCCTAAATCAACAGACTCCTTAAATGCAGTGCCTTGCGCTGGGGTTTTAATGTAATCAGGCATTTTTCCAAAAAGTTCTGGTAGAAACTGAATAATCCTGATTAATATCTTTTGCAGCTGCTCTAACATCTGCCCAAAAACTCTCAGTCTCACAGAAGTCTGGATACCTGGTGACTGGAAGGTCTGTGAATAATTGTGAGTGGTCCCTTTAACTAAGTCATCTGTTTTCAGATTACCAGCAAATTCATTGGAAAAGACTGGAGGAATGCAAGGGTTAACTGAGTCAGCAAAAAGTCTTTGGGACTGAGAAGCCATGGTAAAACAATCAGCTAAATAATGCAACATGGATGCTTGCGACCTCTCACATATCTTCATTAAGTCCACATGAAGGTCTGTCACCTGGGTCTGACCAGCAGTGTCCATTTTTATTATGCCAGAAGCAATCTGTCACGGATCACAGAGGAGGACACTACCTGTGTGAGAATTTGACTGTACCTGAGCAGAGGCGCGGAGTCTAACCGTGCCAGGGGTTTTCTGCCAGTGACCCCTCCAAGCGGGATTTGGGCTTTTGCGGCACCTGGCACGTCGGTCGCGGCCCTCTGCCCAGGCTTCTCGTACTGGTGCTGGTTACACTGGAAGTAGCAGTAGTCAGACAAGGGTTTAGCAGGTGCAGGTCACAGGTATAGCCGGGTCGGTAGCAAATAACAGATGGCTGGAGGTACACAGGGATTGAGCAGGTTCTTTGTCACAGGAATAGCCAGGTCAGTACCAGATATCAGGGAGCGTAGTGCAGACAAGGATTTAGCAGTTGCAGGTCACAGGGATAGCCAGGTCGGTAACAGTAAATCAGAAGGCTGGATACACACAGGTATAATGCTGGAATGGTGTGAGTACCTGAGACACTGGACACTGATAATACTATGCAGCACTGGATGACTTCAGGTATGAGCTTGAAACCAACAAGCAGTGAACAGAGACTGAATGAGCAAACTGAGAGTGGATCTCCCCAGGTACTGTGCAGATGGTGATTGCAGTCAGCTGTATAGGCAGGTAACACTGGAGTTTGCAGGATAAGCTTGGTGAACAGGTATTTGCAGGATTGATTACTTGCAGACAAGTACTTAGCTGGAGTGCAGGGAATTACAGCAACTGCAATTCTGGGCCAGATAACAGAATCTTTCACTTGACATGGGAGACAAGGAACAGCATGTAGCTCAGGGAAATAACACCTTGCTTCTGGCACCAGTGGGAATTCTCACAGGGAGTATCACTCAGCTGTAGGGGTGTGATAGGCTGCTGAGATCAGCTGACAAGGTGATGTCAGAGTACCAGGTATTCACACAATATAACAGAGTGTGACAATCCCTTTAATTCTGGACACATATTAATTACACAGGTTCTGTGGCTGGCTGACTTCAAGACTCCATTTCACCTGGTTTTAAACTGCCACTGACCCTGTGTAATTAATATGGGTCCGGAATTAAAGGGAAGAGGTGGTAACCCTAGATATACAGTCAATCACAAAATAAAACAATGTAAACCAAGTTTAAACCCCATGGTGATATCATATCTAATTTGTGTATCCAGTGACATTCCAGCTGCATTATTTTTTTACTTAGGTCACCTCCCCGTTTGGGTACAGGTATATGATCTATAATCTTAGCCCGCAGGCTGGCCACCATGTGGGCAGCAAGCTGTCAGTGTCTGGCCACCAGTTGGTCACTAGATTTGGTAGAGATAGCCGTCCAGATGGCTAAACGATGGTTCACCATCCATTCATGAAAAGAGGTTGCCGTCTTTTCTACATACAGCAAGCCACATCAGTAAGAAATAGTTTATATAATATAACATGAGGTGCTGTTAATACATGCCTAATAGTATATTATTTTTTTACCGCTATGTCGGTGGGAAAAAATTTCTCCTGTTAGTAATGACAACACAGTGGTAACAGCCTTGTGCTTTTGTCAAAAAGTGCACCACTAGTTTAGACTTAACCAGAGCTGTCAATTCTAGATGCAGAAATCTATCCTTTATATTTTGGCCCCTAGAGTATGCAGCTATTAATCATGAGCCAGAAAGGGCAAGTAGATTGCTCTCCATATTAACAATTGGCTGTAACTTTTTCATTTTTTTTTTTTGCTTGACTCCTAGTTTTAGTAAATCTATTAATCCAAGGTATAATTTTTGGTTTAATAGCAATTTTGTTCTGGGGTAAAACATTATGTTGACAAGATATATTCAGGACGTTGTTTTTTTGTAAACAATTATTTCTTTCTAGGATATCCAGGTTTTTAATAAATGTATCCAAAGCCAAAGTGGTTTCAACTGGATCACTGACTATATGTCTCACTCTTAACTTTTGCGAGTAAGGAAGTCCCCTCTGTCATGGGAGAGGATGAAATCATGCTGTATGTAGCATGTCTCTATGATGTAATACAGAATTCCTATGAGTTTATTTTATGTTGTACTTGTTTCCTAGCGCGGCGCCACTGATTTTAATTGTATGCAATCAGGTTGCAAAAATCGGGTCAATCGCATCGCATGCAACCAGCGGCGTAACTATAGCACCGCAGCCCCCGCGGTCGTTCTCTGAAACTGTCTGCGGTATGGCGGCTGCCATTTTATCGTGGTCCGTCTGCATAGAATTAATTGAAGTCAGGAGGGGGGCCGGGACGCGCTGCAGTGCAGACAGGTAAGCCTGCGGCGATGGGGGGGCACGGGCGGCCACGGGAGGAAGGCTGACGGGGAGGCACCCCCCCCATTAACGGCGGGGGGGGCGCCACAAAGCAAGCTACGCCACTGCATGCAACCAAATTCCATGCGATGTGATTGACCCGACCGACCCGATTTTTTACATTGGAACCAATGTTAAATGGTCCCTGAGACCCGATTTTACATTGGCCCCAATGTTAAATGCCCCCCAGACTCCATTTTTCATTGTATGCCCCCCCATTGTTAACGTCACACCACGATCAACGTGAACCCGAAGCATGGCGAGCGGCGGCGGTACGCCTTCTCCAACCTTTTCATACCCTCACTATCCACGTCGGGCTCGGTGGCTCGCTGCGCTCACCACACTGTATAAAATCAACTCCACGCCGACGTGGATAGTGGGGGTATGAAAAGGTCGGAGGACGTATACCGCTGCCCCTCGCGGGCTCGCTGCGCTCGCCATGTTTCGGGTTAGCATTCATCGTGGGGTGGCGTTAACAATGGGGGGGCATTTGACATAGAAATTACCCATCAGGGTGGGTATACAATCAAAAATTGGGTATGCGGGGCAATTTAACATTGGTTCCTATGTAAAATCGGGTCCATCGCAGTCGCATTGTATGCCATTATAATGGCATACAATGGACCCGATTTTACATAGGAATTTAACATTACATACAATGCTTACAATGTAAAATTGGGTCGGTCACGTCGGTCGCATCACATGCCATTATAATGGCATGCGATGGACCCGATTTTACATTTGTCGGGAAAACTCAAAAAAAGCCCAAAATCAGGTCCGTCGGGTCCCATCGCATACCTTAAGTTAAGGTATGCGATGGGATCCGATGGGCGCCGTGCTAGGAAACAAGTACCTTTTATGTAAAGTGATGTAAATATTGCATCATCTCAAATACATATACATATTCAAGTCCAAAAAGTGTACTGTGTCAAGACTGGTATTAAAAGTAAATTGTATCACATGTCCTGATTCATTGTGAGCTTCAAGAGCCTGCTGCAAAACCTGGACTGGACCTAACCACATACATATCAGATCATCAATGAAGCGCACATACATCATAGGATCTTGCCTATTGTTAAACAATTGGATCTCCAGAGCCCACATAAAGGTATGAGCGTATGATAGGGCCTCTTTGGACCCCAGCTTCTGGAAAAAAGAACTGCCCATTAAACAAGTCAAAATTAATTGAAGTAGTTGAGTAAACCGCTCCACAGGGGGACCAGTTTATAGCGGATTGTCAGCTATCAGTTTTCCAACAGCCACTAAACCATCAGTATGTGGGATACATGTACATAAGCTGATGACATCAGCACTACATAATACAGTTTGGGGAATCTCAATTAGTTTCTGCAATTGTATTAACAAATCAGTAGGGTCTTTAATATGAAATTCAATATTTTGTACACAAATATTAAGGAACATATCTAGGTACACAGATATTCATTGGTAGAGTGACCCCCTGGCAGATATAATTGGTCTGCCAGGGGGATCCCTCAAACTGCATATTAAGCCAATATTAGTGCTGTACCAGAAAGAATAAAACTACTGTATTTGATCTTTTTGTAGTGCTTGCTGGATTGCCCTCTTCCTTTCACTCTGCTTTTGGGACACCTTTGTGTCCTGCAGGTGGATGATAAATGCCAGAAGATCTCATTTGCATCGTTGTTGGGGCCCGGTGCTGGTATCTAAAAATGTGAATGAAATAAATTCTTATTTTTGTGGTGTGTCTGTCGAAAGGAAAGCAGCAGCAGGAAAGATGTGCAACAGACAATATAACTTCTAATTGATCACTGATTTTGACACCTCAAACCAACCACTCATTAAGTATCAACACAAATCAGTTCTAACCAGTATTGCTACAATAAGAAAACCAGGGTGCTTATACCCTTTGAAACTTATGCAAGGTTTTGAGTATTATTGTTTATTTATTGTGATGGACCCATTTTGTGTTAACATCTAACAATTTGCTTTAGATATACTGAAAGTTCTAATTAATTGTTTAGTAATGTTAAAGGTAATGTTTCATACAGTGTCATACATCCTTCCTAAATGTTTATCTAACAGTATTCTTCCAAAGCATAGTGTAGCTACTTCAATTAGATGATTTAACAAAGCAAATTCATTTAACTATAATATCAAAAAATCTAACACAGTAAAAGCTTATTTCCAGCTGTTACCAATGTGAGAAATTCTACATCAATACGAAAATAGAATAAGAAGGCGGTACTTATGTAGTATCTGGGCTGCCGATTTTTTGATTGTATGCCTTAAGTTAAGGCATACAATCAGATGCGATGCGATGCGATATCGCATCGCATCGCATACGATGCGATGCGATGCGATGCGATGACCCGATTTTTCCATAGGATTCAATGTTAAAATGGACTGAGTCCATTTTAACATGGAATTCAATGGGAAAAAGGGGTCCTTTTCATACCCCTACTATCCAAGTGGGCATGGAGTTGGATATAAACCTGTGGCGAGCGTAGCGAGCCACCGAGCCCGAAGCGTGGCGAGCGAAGCGAGCCCCGCGAGGGGACGGTATTCTGTGTCCCCTCGCGGGGCTCGCTACGCTCGCCACGCTTCGGGCTCGGTGGCTCGCTACGCTCGCCACAGGTTTATATCCAACTCCATGCCCACTTGGATAGTAGGGGTATGAAAAGGACCCCTTTTTCCCATTGAATTCCATGTTAAAATGGACTCAGTCCATTTTAACATTGATTCCTATGGAAAAATCGGGTCCATCGCATCGCATCGCATCGCATCGCATCGCATGCGATTTGGTCGGGTGCGATGCGATGCGATGGACCCGATTTCAAAATCGGCAGCCCAGTTACTACATAAGTACCAAGAAGGCTATAAAGTGGGTTATTTAAAAAAAATGGCATTTAAGACAATATTGTACAGTGCATTGAAGGGAACATACTTAGGAATGAGTGAGTCATACAGTCATACTAACTGTGTCCACACTTTTAAAATACTTGTTGCTTCTAACATTTGATTTAAAAAAAATACATACTATAACGAGGAAGATGATTCTGTTGTAAGAACTACATTTTACGCTAATTAGACAACACAAGTGTCATTTTTAGATGTATTGCCTTTAGTTTTTTTCCCTTTAAAATCTAAAACAATTGATTTTTTCCTGCAAGTAATGCTTTCCCCACAGTCACAGATAATAACACTCTCAAAGCCCATCATATTGCACTTTTTCTAAGCAAAAGCTATTTGAAAAGAGACCACTTCAATTGCACTATTCGTTGGTACTTTAGATTACCCCAGTGCTATTAGGAAATAATGATAGATAATATTCTAGGAGAGAATAATAATATACTGTTCTCTGAACAGTGACATGTTGAAAGTAGCATGCAATACATTTAACCAATCAGATGATAGTCAGTATTGAAAAATAGATATTACTGTATGTGTGGGACAGTTTTCTATTATGTACAATTTTAATAAACTATATTTGTTAACTAAAGAAACATTTAATGACTTTGTGCATCATTTTATTTCATGAGGAAATTGGCTTCTTGTCCATAGAGAACTTCATGGCTGGTATTAATTTATCTCATTGTTCTGTATAGGAATGTTATAAATCTCATACAATTTAAGTCCTATATATTTCTAATTTCTAATACAAATATAAATCTGTCACAGTCATTTTCATTATCATGGTACAATACTGTATTTTATCACTATGTATATTGTGGAAGGAAGGCATGTGGTAAGGTCATTGGCTAGTAAGGCACCCCCTGCACCAGGTGTTTAGAGCCGGCCCTGGTTCCAAAAATATTGGGGATCAAATGAGAAGGGGTCTCCTGTAAATTATAGATCAGCACCAGGCTCTGGAGCTGGCCCTGTTTCCCAAAATACAGGGGACAAAATAAGTAAGGGTCCTCCATATTTTAAAAACCAGCATCAGGCTCCACTAGCTCTTTTGCATGGCCGCCGCCTCCCAGGGCTTCAGCATCTTCATCTGTGTTCTTCACCTTGTGGCCTTTTAAGCTCATTTGCATGGCCACCGCCTCTCAGAACTTTGGTGTCTTCAGGAGCTCTTCTCTGCTCCTCCTCAGCCATTGGATTGCCTGCCCCCTGTCTTTTACTGGCTAATATATTGAAAAATATATTTTTAAAAATACAGTTATTGCCAATGATCGGCACACTACCTCCGCCGCTGATGCCTGCTATGACATCTGCCAATGCCCACTATTCTCGCCACTGATGCCCACTACCCTTGCCACCCATTACTACCAGCATCACTGCCCACACCTCTGCCAGCCTGTTCATCAAACTTGCAATGATGCAGACTGACACGGAGCAGCAGGACAACAGATGAGTCTGTCCTATCACATCTGTCTAAGTGACAAGGAAGTGCTTTGATGTGGGCTGAAAGCACGCCCCTGTCACTGAGGCAGAGTATGTGCCACTTCTCCATTAATTTTCAACTGGCTTTTCAGCTTCTTTTTATGCCCACAATTAGCCCCGCCCCCTACTGACCATTTTCAATTGTCAGGGGAGACACAGTTCCCACTGCCTTCCAGCCTCCCCACAGTGTCCCACATACATTAAAAAATATACAGTACAAATAAGATGTTTAGTACAGGAGTATATGTGTTATAAATATCATCTTTTGTATATATATTTTAAATAATTTATTACAGGAGAGGCACTGCCTCCCCTGAATTCAGGGCCATCTTAACAGCAGTGTGGGCCCCTGGGCAAAGCAATGCACTGGGGCCCTTACCCATGCTCCCCTCCTAGGGGTGGGGGGTGCTATCAGCAGCAGCTTTGATGTCCCACGGGTGGCAGGGGGTGCTCTATCTTCCATTCAACTTGTAGGACCTGGAGCAGTAACTTCAGGTAATTACTCCTTTACTGCACAGGTGGTGGGAGGTAGAACACTAACGTATGGAAGGGGGCACTGAGCTGAATGAAGGGTCCCTTGTAAATGACTTCCAGGGAGGTAGGGGGTGTTTTATATGCAGGGGAGGGTTGGATAATGGAGTGGGCTTAATATTCGTCATTTTCCGGTGGAAGGGCAGCTTGTTTGACTGCAGATATCACCATTATCTGGAAATAGATTTCTTAGCCTTCAATAGTATAAAAACCTAGAGTCCCAACTTTCAGGAGGTGCTGGGGACTTGGGGAAAAGAGATCAGGAGCCAGAACAATCCATTGACAAAAATTTTAAACTGTACACCAGACGTTTGGAGCTGGAGCAGGGACAGCTGCTGGAAGGCTGATATCTCTGGTTCTGGGCATGACAGAGACAAGGCGCTAGTGTCGACATAAAGAGGAGAGTCACAGATTTTGGATTATCCTCTCAAAAAAACTCTAAGTCAGAGAGAACCTGAGAAATATGACTGGGAATTGCAATTAACAGGTCGGATCTGGACTGCTGCTTTGAAGCTGGATATCTCCAGTTCCCCAGGGCCGATTTTCAAAATTCTGGTATCCCTGGAAAAAGGGGATCCTCAGCTATCAGCTGGGGCCCCTGGGCAAGTGCCCATTAAGACCATACAAAAAGACAGCCCTGCCTGACTGCACGCCCCTGACACATACAGTATAAGGTAACACAAAAGTTTAACATTGCTTTCAATTACGTTTGAATGGGACAATACATATAATCACCTATGTATCCAGAGTCATGAGAAGAGGTGTATTAAACTTCAGATATTCTGCATTGAGTTTATAAAAGTTAAACAGTTCAACTAAAAGTTATAATATTCATTTTTTCAGGATGTTTCTTTATATAATAAATGTCTATGTATTCAGAAAAATGTTATTTAACATTTTCACCTTTCATTTTAATGGGACTAGTAATTAATTATTTTTAGAGCTTTGGAAAATGTTGTCTAAGGTATCAGTCCAATATTCATTAAACTCCTTTACATTTGTGTTCTTTTGTACATCTATTTTTATAACTTGAAGTTTAAGCAGAAGACAAATGGGAAACAAGCTGGCCTTTGCTCATATCAGCTCAGAGACGGAGGCAGAAAAATAAGTGGGACAAGTTGAGTGCTAAAATCAAAGTCAGGTAAATCAAATTAACCTTTAAATTACAAGCATTATTTGTGACAGGAGCAAATAGTTTGAATTCAGATTCTACCCATGCTGTAGCATCACATACAATACCCATGAGGGTGCTGATGGTAGTGCCTAGGTGTCTACAGGTGTCTAACAATGGTGTAGGTCAGCGAAGAAAAAACATTTGCTGGCTGGATTTTAACAGATAATTTGGTTTCATTCTGTGAATGCAATATGTGATAGTAAATTATTCTGGGGATTCTGCAGGTCTTATTGTTTTAGTGAGGCTAACAAAGGATTTTATATCTTTGTATTGGTTTCTGCTTTTGCAGGTGGACATCCAACTAGCTCACATGTTGTGTCAGTGTCTTATCTAAACTATGGCACTGGTGCTTGATATTAATGGTTAGCCTTTATTATTTAAATCTTTTTTCTTTAAATACTTTTTTATCTATGATAGCAGAAAATATATAACATTGCTAAAATAGTACACACAAATAGTAAATTAAACATACACGCATCTGAAGGTAGAAATGGCCCAGGTCATGTGATATGTACAAAGTGAGGGAAAGCAGGTGGTAGAGGATTACTCTTTAGCATTTGACAATGAAGGAACCCATGGAGTTACTCTAATTGTGAAAATACCAAGGGCCTTACACAGAGTGGAATATTGCACTGCATTGTGAAAAAAGACTAGTAATATATTCTCTGGAGGCAGCATGCCAGTTCCTATGACTATCAGTGTCCAAAGATGACTCAATGTTTTTCCAGTCACTGGATATTTGAATTTTAGTGGAGTTTACATTGTTAAAGAACACTTTTTCTGAGGACTTGTCAAGAGACCTAATTACAAATTAAAGTCCTTAGGTAGCTAAGTATGAAGGACACTGTGCCCAAAATTGCATATTCCCACCAAATATGTATTTTCGGCATTTTCGATATTTTCGGCAAGCAAATTACTCCACTGTACACAAAAAGAGTGGGCACATTATAGAGTGCATAGGCCTTCATCCTTTGTTGGCTTTTCCTCCTCAGAGAACAGCAAGAACGGAAAACCCTGATTAGCATCATGTAGTGTTTGTGTGCTTGAGTGTTGGTAATTAATTGAAGGAGGAGATTGTGTCCTGGTGCTGCTGGATTGTGAGGAGTAAAAGCAGGTGGAAGGCAGTATGTGTATCTTGGTGCTCCATCTAGTGTTGTATTGTAAGTTATTATAAGGGGAAGATTGTGTGTCTGGGAGCCAGAGTTGGAATCAGGGGAACACAAGGGGAAATTTATCTGAAACTGCACTCTATCAGGAGGCCCTTAAACTGTTAATCACAGATTCAGTGCAGGGCAGGACCAGATTGCCACCTTGAAAAAAGAAGAGGGATGGGAAGTCTGGGCAGGGTGTGGAGATACATGGTACAGGGTAGTCAGTGGGGCAGATGTATGATCAGACGATATGGGGGAGAAGGGTATCAGCGCACGTTATGTGCACTGATACCACTTCTCCCCCATGTATGACAGCGCCAGTGTGCGGTAATAGACAGGGGCGCTATGCGCCCCTGTCCATATTGGCGCTGCTATCTGAATGATAGCAGGCCGAATGTATGAACGTTCAGCATCGCTGACCATTCCGTCTACTGCTGCTTTTGGCTTCTCCAGCAGCAGGCTGGCAAAGCCCTATCTAAACAGCAGGGACAGCGCTGTCCCTGCTGTTAGGTCTGGGCTGCGCTGGGGATCTCGCATAAGCAGCGAGATCCCGCGCATGCCCAGTGCAGCCGGCCGGGGGACAGGAGGCAGCGCATCAGTGAAAAATAATTCGCTATCTCCAGGAGGGGACATCGCCGGAGGGGGGAGATAGCGCTCCCCCACTTTGGCGGACAAGATGTTAATACATCTTGTCGATGTCCCTTCCTGCTTCGCCTCGCTAATGAGGTGGAGTGAGAAGTATTATAGCGGCGCGATACATCTGCCCCAGTGTCAACAGTAACATGGGACAATAAAGAGGAGGAGTTCAGACTATATAGCAGCAAGCCTATATGGTTAGAGTGATCCAGGGAAGGGTGCGTTTATGTCTGTGTGTAACTATGTATGTATAGTATGTATTGTGACTATTTGAGGCTGTGTGTTTACATTTGCTTGATTGTGTACTGTGTATATATATATATATATATATATATAGTTTCATGTGAAGACCGCACTCGCACTTAGAGTTGAGATACCGCGGGGTGCCAGATAAAGGAGATGCGTATAAAACGAATATCCAATTATAGTCCGGGGTGTGTCCACACCTATGCAGGTGTAGAGTATCCGGCACTCTCCTATTTATAAATCCAAGCAGATTTGGTAAAATCCAAAAATATGATTTTTAATTTTCACACGTAGTCACATTGGATCAGTACACAGGTATATATAGAATATGCCCCGACGTTTCGATCTTTCGATCTTTCTCAAGAGGCTAAAATTCCTGTGGTGCAACAAAATCAATGGCTCCGGTCACCCAGGGCTTTCCCTTCTGCTCCCCCGTTGATTTTGTTGCACCACAGGAATTTTAGCCTCTTGAGAAAGATCGAAAGATCGAAACATCGGGGCATATTCTATATATACCTGTGTACTGATCCAATGTGACTACGTGTGAAAATTAAAAATCATATTTTTGGATTTTACCAAATCTGCTTGGATTTATAAATAGGAGAGTGCCGGATACTCTACACCTGCATAGGTGTGGACACACCCCGGACTATATATATATATATATATATATATATATATATATATATATATATATATATATAGTGTTGGTAGGTCCAGCACTCCAAACAAGGTAATTAACAACTGATCTGGTGCCCTCGCAATGAAGAAAATATAGATATGGCAGGTGCGGCACTCGATGATTTCAGATGAAACTGGAAATAGACTACTTTACAACGTTTCAGTTTATATAACTGTTTTCAAGTGTAAATTATATATATATATATATATAGATACGTGGTGTGGTGGCACTCCCGCAATCATACAGATGCCATTACTGGCTAGTGGTATAATGATCCGGTGCCCTCCGTTGCGCAACGACCTGTTGCTGTAATGTACAAGGTGGGGGGGATGGCGGCACTCGAAGAAATAACAGACCACACGGTGGTATTGCAGACCAACGTTTCTGAGCCTTGTGGCTCCTTTCCTGCACCTTGATAAAGGAGCCACAAGGCTCAGAAACGTTGGTCTGCAATACCACCGTGTGGTCTGTTATTTCTTCGAGTGCCGCCATCCCCCCCACCTTGTATATATATATATATATATATATATATATACACATACACACAAGTATATATATATATATATATGTGTGTGATTGTGTGTGATAGTATTTAATGTGTATAAGTGTATAATATTATGTGTGGCTTTGTGTGCATAGTGACCCAAGTCTTAAGTGTCTTGAGCCCCCAGAGTCCACGTCCTCAGTTGTAGACATTGACATCAATAGTGGGTAAACTATTTGAAGGATTTTTAAGAGATGGTTTCCAGGAATATTTAGACCTACATAGTTTACTCAGTAATAACCAGCATGGGTTCGTGAAAAATCGTCATGCCAAACTAATCTACTTGCTTTCTATGAAGAGGTTAGCAAAAACCTTGATAATGGAAACGTTATAGATGTGATTTTCCTAGATTTTGCTAAAGCCTTCGACACAGTACCACACAAGAGGTTGATAAATAAAATGGAGGACAGGGGATGAGGGGCAAATATCTGTAGATGGGTAGGGAACTGGCTGTGTAATAGAGAACAAAGAGTGACCGTGAACAGTGCAGTATTAAATATGATACTAGTACTAAGTGGAGTGCCACAGGGTTCGGTTCATTTTTATTAACGATATTGGGATGGGATTACTCAGCAATGTATCCATCTTTGCGGATGATACAAAACTGAGCAGAGTTATTAAATCATCAGAAGATGTCACCACGCTTCAAAATTATCTTGACAATCTAGATGAGTGGGCAAAAAAGTGGAAGATAAGGTTCAATGTGGACAAATGAAAGGTCATGCACCTGGGGAGACATAACCAGTGTGGTAGTTATAACCTAAGCGGGGATGAAATGGGTAATTCAGTACTCAAAAAGGATCTAGGAGTCCAAATACACAAAAACTGGGGTGTAGTGCTCAATGTAATATAGCAACAAAAAAGGCCAACAAAATTCTCGCATGTATTAAAAGGGGCATGGAAACATCATAGAATTAGAAAAAATCAAAAGAAGAGCAACAAAGCTTATTAGGGGAATGGAGATTTTAAGCTACGAGGAAAGATTAAACAATGTGGGACTATTTACACTAGAGAAGAGACGTTTAAGGGGGGATATGCTCAACATTTATAAATATATTAGAAGCCAATATAAGGAACTGTCAAACACCCTTTTTTCTACTAGAAAGGAATCTAGGACAGAAGGGCACGAGTTTAGATTAGAAGAAAAAAGATTTTGTTCATCTAGAAGAAAAAATGTCTTTACAGTCAGAGCAGTCAAACTTTGGAACTCTCTTCCGGGAGAAGTGGTGTCAGCAGACACTATAAATACGTTTAACATAAGGTTGGATAAACATTTATTGGTTAAAAACATCCATGGGTACGAATAAGTAACATAATCTGTCTTTAAAATATCAGAACACACTATACAACAAGGGATTAGCTACTATAAACATAGGTTGAACTAGAAGGACGCAAGTCTTTATTCAGCCTCACCTACTATGTAACTATGTAACATTTAAAAAAAAAAACATTCCCCTTTAAAAAGTGGGGTATTTATAAAAGCTTGTCAAGAGATAAAATTGTCAGAGATGAAGTACTAACCAATCAGCTTCTACGTGTTTTTTTTTTCAAACAGATTGTAAAAATGTAAGGCAGAAGCTAATTGGCTGGTACTTTATCTCTCACAATTTCATCTCTATTTAAGCTTTGATAAATTCCCCATGAGCATTTGATTCTTGAATGTGGTGTAATATTACTTTCACTTAAAGTTTTCTAAATAGTTTTGGTACTAAGAAACCACAATTAATAATTAAAGGAAAACTTAATTTTTATGATTGGTGTAGCAACAATGTGAGGATTTGGTGACCTTGTGATGTGTTATGTGGGAAATAAAAGGCATATTTTACAGTATTTATTTGAATAAAACATATTACAGTTTTAGATAAATATGCATAACACATTTCTATTATTGTTTCATTTGCGTTCACTACAAATACATTATTTAACATAAATGTATAAAAAGCAATAAAGAAAAAATGTTCCTACAAAGCCCTGTGATTAAAAAATCTACAGTGTAGTAACCATTCAGATTAAATATAAATTGCAAACACCTGGTATGCAGATAATAGTGGAGTGGATCGTAACAGTAGACATTGTCTGTAGTTTAAATCTAATTAAAGACTATTCAAGAGTGTGTGAAAAATCAATAACTAATATGTTTTTCACAGCTGCTTTTCTCAGCATTGCTAACATGAATGGGGAAAATGCCAATACTTTAAACTCATACATGTTCTTTGTTGTATTTCCAATGATACAGACAAGGTCAGAAGAGATAAAATGGGTTCCAAATTCACAAGTTCCTCAATTAATAGCTTTAGTTATCAGACAGCATAATCAAAGGCAACTATCAATAGGTGTTGTACGATAACTGAAGATCTCTACAAATACAAATCTGTGCTTTGATTTTCACCTCTAGGGCATCAGCTGGTAATTTTCTATATGCACAATGTAGTACAAATGGAATCATGTTTTGGTGGTTAACTGATAACATATCATAACATCATTGCTCTCAGTGGAAATATATAGAAATCAAGTACCATTTTCTTGTACAAATAATATGGTAGTAAGTAAAGTTAACTGAAAAACAAAACAGTTAAACTCGCTGCAATATATATATATATATATATATACAGCATCTAGCAAGTAGAGGGGGAGGTACAGTATTCCGATCGGCTTAAATAAATGAGTTACACAACCATATTTAGGATAGGCAACGTTTCAATTCCGATTTAATGTGGCATTTTCGTCAGGTAAAAAAACCTTGCAGTTTTACATGTGCCATTAAGGTTTCCTACATGTGATCTATAATTTCAGAAAACTACAGGATCTTTGACATGCAAACTCTAAAAATGCTCTTCTACCTCCATATCTGTCTGTTTTTACCCAGTTGTTCTATCACTGTCTACAATTGTAAAGCATAACGGAATTTGCTGTGCTACAGTACAGTATATAAGAAACTTAAATAAAAATAATAAAAATAATAAATAAAAAGCAATTAAATTTTAACCATGAAGGCTGTCACCTTAATGGACATTTTCCATGTACAATAAAGATATGGTATGCCATTACACCCCGTGTTTAACTGCAAATTCATCTCTCTCGTGGAGGAGATTGCTGTCATTTACACAATGGTAGAGATGCTAATTCACAGATTTATACAATCACTGGAGTGGTTAAAATATTCAGGCAACCCTGCAGCATAAATACCATGGTAAGAAGCTGAAACACCTGTTCTTATAAGATGTGGTTAGCATCCAGGTGTTTGGGATTCTGAAATCCTGACACATGGGTAGAAGACAGGTGCTGGAATACCAACATTGCTGGAGATGTCAACGCCATAATCCTGACTGCTGGTATACCTATCATACAGTAAGTGTGCCGGGTTGGTTAGGGCATAGTTTAATCTATGCCACAATCATTTCTATCGTTCTATAACTTGTTTTGTCAATTTAACCTCACTTTAATTAGTAACTATAATTCCTTTATCTTTATTAATTCATAATACTAATTGAAGATTACAGTATATTTTGTATTACTCATTAAAATAATGCATAATCATGACCAACAATTGTATGATATACCATATATGGTTATATTATTTATTAGTCTGGGTGTTCGATGAATTCCTCAGCTACAGTAGGTGTATTACATTGTATAAGAGTATCTCAGCAAGTGACCATAAATGTGAAGCTTAGCTATCCCTTTGGTAATATTTACTCCAGGACACTTTAATAACCTCAATGACATGTGGTCTGTGGTATCAGGATTATATGGGTTTTGTATCTGTCTATTGTGGTGTGGACTACAGTATATGGCTGCCATCATTTTAGTAAAATTGCATTTTCTTCCAGACATGTCATTCTCTTTATAGTTTATCAAGATCAGCGGAGGATTGGGGACTAAAAGTGGCCCTGGAATATTTCTGGAAGTGGCCTTATGTGGGCCGCACCAAATAAAAATGGGCTGAGCCAAGTCGGTATTACTACATCACCAATAGGATAAATTAAGTGTGGCAAATGATTCTCCAACTTCTCCTGTATGCAGAGGTGTCAGAACATTTTTTGGTTGAGGGACAAGATCAAATTTTAGTTTGATGTCCCTAGCTTCTTAGACAGGTCACTTGGACCTGTATGGAACTCTATAGAGCAGCTTGAAATGAGTGGCCCCTTGTGCAAATTATACCAGGTACAACTGCTTATACACATTTTGCTAGGTAGAGCTCATTGCACACATTATGCCAGGTAGAGACACTTATACACATTATCCCACACAGTAGAGAAATGTATACACATTACATCACACAAGAGAGCTGTTAATATACATTACACTACACAGTAGAGCCACATATACATGTTATGCTACAGTAGAGCTGCTTATACACACACACAAAACAATGGTAGAGCCATGTATACATGTTAAACCACAGTAGAGCCATTACCCAATTCACCACAGTACAGTACTGGTGCAAAAAAATTATATTTGTGTGTCACACACATATGGAATATGTGACACACAAATATACCATGTTTTGCACCAGTTCCCACGTGCCACTGCTTTGGCCAGGGTCTGGGTTATACCTAGAAACACAGAAACATTTAGGGATTTCCAAACATAAAATCAGATTCAGATTATTTTTATACATATCTGTAGTATAAAAAAACCATATTATATGTTACCCAACTTGTGTTCCCTACCTCCCGTGTCCATCATCCTCTTCCCCATACATTATCTGTTTTATTCCCCTTTTCTTAATGTCTCATATCACCCCAGATTCTCTAATTTCTTACCCCCTGCACCTCTCATACCCTCTGTCCTTCAATGGCCCTTCACTTTTCACTCGCTTCCATCTATTACCCCAGCACCTCACTCCCACCTTCCATTTCTTACATCTGCACCTAACTGAGGGGTAGATTTATTAAACTCAGTGAAGTGATAAAGTGTCTGGTTTTTATCATCGGCCAATTAGCTTCTAACTGTGAAGTTACAGGTTTGGTTTGAAATATGACAGGCTGATTGGCCGGTGATAAAAACCAGACACTTTGGGAGAAATTTACTAAAAAAAATAGGTGTAATTGTATTCAGAAATTCACTTATTTTTGACATTTACTATCCCGAAAATACGGCAATTCGTATTCGTATTGATAGCACATCATTACGAATACGAATTACCGTATTTTCGGCATAGTAAATGTCAAAAATAAGTGTATTTCTGGATACAAATACACCTATTTTTTTACAAAGTTCCTTTGGTAAATTTCCCCCTTTATCACTTCACCAAGCTTAATAAATCTACCCCTAACTCCTTCCATCTCTCGCCCTTACACACCACTCCCTCCTTCTATTTATCTCACCCCTGCACCTTATGCCTTCCTTCCATCTCTCACCCTTGCACCCCACTCCCTCCTTCTATCGCTCTGTCTTACCCCTGCACCACACAAAGCTTGGCTATTCGCACAGGATCCTCATCTAAAGGAGGCAGAAGGGTGGACCCCCAGTTGGTACAGTGACTAAGAAAATATCAATTATTATCGGAGGTGTGCTACCACTGGACATAGAGAATTGGAGCATATATGGTGAAGAAAAAGTATGTCCATGTGTGATGCACCTGCTGAAACTCACACGAGTAAAATGTAACTTTTATTTGTCAATTTAAGAAAGCGAAATAGAAAAACACATACAACAAATACACACTGTGTTAAAAAACGGTGGCTCTCTGATCCTATGAGCGGTATTAATATACCATAAATTCAAATACAGGAATGGGGGGCCGTAATGTTTTTACTATGTAGTGAAATATCACAGTGTAATGTCACTGAATGATTGGCCACAATCCCTAAGTAGAGGCGCACTAAATGGTAATCCTAAATCTAATAGGACATATTGGTGGACAGATAGTATTAAAAATCTTCAATAAATGGTGCATGGAAGTCTGCCCGGACTGCTGTTTACCACAATTAGTGATCCTAACATCTATCGACACAGATGTCGTCGCTTAAAGGATGTCTCCTCCCGAACAAATATGTAGGCTGGTGATTATCACAGTGCGCTAGATGTATGGGCGCCTGTCACCAGTGAGCCTAGTTGGGGGTGACTACTGTGTACCACAATTTATGATCCTGGCATATGTCGACACAAATGTCGTCACCTAAGGTATGTCTCTTCCCGAACAAATATATAGGCTGGTGATTAGTCCTGCGCACTGAATATGTGGGCGCCTGTCACCAGTGAGCCTAGTAGGGGGTGACAAACCAAGGTGTATGCTGTCAATAATGATTTACAGTTAATTCAAAGACACCTAGAGTAACCAAAGAAGCTTTATCTCTTAATTGTCTAAAGAGAAGTGTTGCTTTATCTCTTAATTACCCGACGAAACGGGAGTTATACAGAGATTAGTAATGCAGTAGTGTTGTGACCCCTCATGGGAATGAATGAAATTTCATCTCTACACAATGTAGCTACTTTGGTGGTCAGATGATGGTGGATATAGTAACTGTAATATCAATATTGTGTATCAGCAATTATATGGTAGGCAGGTGGTTGACATATAATCAATACATGACGAGTAGTAGTCTGCCTGAACTGCTGTATATCACAGTATGTAATCCTAATAAATATGGACAAGGAAGGTCGTCACTTTTGGGGATGTCGACTTCCAAACAAATATGAGCAGGCTGGTGATTATCACAGTGCGCTAAATCAGTGTGCGCCTGTCACCAGTAAGCCTAGTTTGGAGTGACAACCTAAGGTATAGACTGTCGGTAATGGTAGTTAACTCAGAACAACTAAAGTGATCATAGAGAATTCTTAACGGACTGACAAAACTTACTAAATCTCTCAATTACCCGAAAAACGGGAGTAATATGGAGACTGGTAGTAATGGTAGTATGGTGACCACTCATAGGGATGAATCAACTTTCATCTCTGCGAAGTGTAGTTAGTCTAGTGGTCAGGTGTTCGTAGACACAGTAGGTGAAATGTCGACACTGTGTGTCAGCAGTTTATTGGCGGACAGGTATTTCACATATAGTTAAACACGTTTTATCCTGCATAACATGAGAGTAATGTAATCGGTACAGGATCGGTTTTAATCGCATAAAGAAAAATATAACATATGCACCATATATTGAGCTATCACAGCAGGTAATGCAATCTGCCTTAAATGGCAGAGTCACTATGTAGGCTTGCTCATATATAAATAACAATCTCTCCAAGCTGTGTAGAGGAGGTACTCCAAAAACCCTTGATACGGATACTGGGAGTATTTATGGTATAATGCCCCAAGGACAAATGGTGGATGTCAGAGGGGTGGGAAGCAATTTCCTGCAATGCCCCCTCTGTGAGCTGATGCCTAGTGACTCAAAGGGGTTACTGCCACTGCACAGTGACATGCGTGAGGCTGTCCTCACACTATCTGTCGGTGCACCTCTAATACGGTTTCCTGTAATAAAAGTACATCAATCAAAATGCATCCTAGTAAATGTAAAGGTCAGAGAACGACACCGCTAGCCGGCGCACGCTTCGCAAACAGCTTTTTCAAGGCCAACCCGTCTGGCCAAACTGAGGCTGTTAAATATCCTCCCTGAGGTGGGCGCGGTGTGATTGAAGGTTGCTGCGTTCTATGAGAATTGGTCTGTCATAGTAGGACAGGTCTGGTTGGTTACAGGGCGTGGCAGCCTCCGGGGATGATTGACTGTTGCCACGTCTTGTCCTCTGCTGTCTCCCGGAATATTGCTGATACAGCGGTGAATCACCATGTCATCAGCTGTAATCATATCCAGGTAATGTATAAGCGATACTGTGTTGCGGTTCAGTGCCGCAATGTCATTCAGCTACAAGCTGTTATTCTATTGTGCCTGACTAGTCAGAGGTTTCTACGTAAGGGTTG
The DNA here is from genome assembly GCF_055691185.1 of Crinia signifera. Lineage (NCBI taxonomy): Eukaryota > Metazoa > Chordata > Amphibia > Anura > Myobatrachidae > Crinia > Crinia signifera. The sequence continues at coordinate 163,723,047 of NC_139220.1, read as the reverse complement.
ATATCCCAGACGGTGACAGCCGCCGGACAAGCGCATAATTTTTGTCCCCTCAATGCTAAAAGATAGGGTAGTCGGAAGAAGAGGGGGGGGGGGGGGAAGGGAAATATAAAAATGGAAATATGAATATAAAATTGGGGGGCAAAAGGATTGGGTCACAGGTTCGTGACAGGACAATGTATCCGCATGATTGCCATGTTTATGAATTGTACAATTATTATCGGGTGGATGAGAAAATCACTATCCTCCTTTGACACCCATTTAAGAGTGTCCATCTCTCCCAATACAACTATCCAATAATGACAACGGCAGAATAAAAATGCTGCATATGAAGTTCATATATGGAATACTGGCGTTACCAGTGTGGAACGCAGAAGGACATAAAGAGGTGAAGAATTTATAATAGTGTCGTATCTCATATTTAAGTAGAGACACTAAATTGTGTCAAAAGAGGAGAAAGGAGAGAAACATGAGGTAGTGGCAGTGATCTGAGAATAGAGAATATTGGTGACCAGTAACACTGGTTGTACAAGGTGAATAATTCATGGTCTTTCCAATTAGTGAAAGGCCATGTGATAATTTGAAGCATATAAGTGAAAAATATGTATAGTGTGCTCCTGGCTTCTGGGATCGCATAAAGAGACTGCAGAAGAACAATTCATCTATCTTATGTGATCTGTAAAATCTATAAAGTGATCCACAATAGGGATGTTGGTCAATAAAGAATAAAAGTAAAAGTGAGTGTGACTAGAAAGATAAAACCAAAAATTGGTGTGGAAACCAGAACGTGTTAACAACGAAGAGGGTGACCAGATGAAGAAAAATAATATTTTGGATATTACTGATGATACAATCATATCCACTTTCTATTAGTGTAGGGGATAGAGATGGACAAAATATAATGGTGGGTGCGGAGCAACACTGGCAATGGGATACATGAATAAGAATGGAATTTGTAAGATAAAAATGTATATGGAGGGGAGATAAATTGAAAGATATGCTGTAAACTTGTTCTCCTCGTTTAGTCCGTGAGGAAACATGGCATCTAGCAGGAATATGAGTCTGGTTTCTTGTCTGAGCAATTCGCTATCCAGATCACCTCTCCTAATGCCAAGATTGACTTTTAACATGCCGAATGCTTTGAGTCCTGAGGGGTCTTGATGGTGATGTCGATAGAAATGGCGAGCCATGGAACATGTGAACAGCATCAAGAATGCCCCAAGAGACAAGGTAGCCATGAAAACCCTGACACCAGTGGCTCGCCATTTCTATCGACATCACCATCAAGACCCCTCAGGACTCAAAGCATTCGGCATGTTAAAAGTCAATCTTGGCATTAGGAGAGGTGATCTGGATAGCGAATTGCTCAGACAAGAAACCAGACTCATATTCCTGCTAGATGCCATGTTTCCTCACGGACTAAACGAGGAGAACAAGTTTACAGCATATCTTTCAATTTATCTCCCCTCCATATACATTTTTATCTTACAAATTCCATTCTTATTCATGTATCCCATTGCCAGTGTTGCTCCGCACCCACCATTATATTTTGTCCATCTCTATCCCCTACACTAATAGAAAGTGGATATGATTGTATCATCAGTAATATCCAAAATATTATTTTTCTTCATCTGGTCACCCTCCTCGTTGTTAACACGTTCTGGTTTCCACACCGATTTTTGGTTTTACCTTTCTAGTCACACTCACTTTTACTTTTATTCTTTATTGACCAACATCCCTATTGTGGATCACTTTATAGATTTTACAGATCACATAAGATAGATGAATTGTTCTTCTGCAGTCTCTTTATGCGATCCCAGAAGCCAGGAGCACACTATACATATTTTTCACTTATATGCTTCAAATTATCACATGGCGAAAGACCATGAATTATTCACCTTGTACAACCAGTGTTACTGGTCACCAATATTCTCTATTCTCAGATCACTGCCACTACCTCATGTTTCTCTCCTTTCTCCTCTTTTGACACAATTTAGTGTCTCTACTTAAATATGAGATACGACACTATTATAAATTCTTCACCTCTTTATGTCCTTCTGCGTTCCACACTTGTTACGCCAGTATTCCATATATGAACTTCATATGCAGCATTTTTATTCTGCCGTTGTCATTATTGGATAGTTGTATTGGGAGAGATGGACACTCTTAAATGGGTGTCAAAGGAGGATAGTGATTTTCTCATCCACCCGATAATAATTGTACAATTCATAAACATGGCAATCATGCGGATACATCGTCCTGTCACGAACCTGTGACCCAATCCTTTTGCCCCCCAATTTTATATTCATATTTCCATTTTTATATTTCCCTTTCCCCCCCCCCCCCTCTTCTTCCGACTACCCTATCTTTTAGCATTGAGGGGACAAAAATTATGCGCTTGTCCGGCGGCTGTCACCGTCTGGGATATCAACCCTTACGTAGAAACCTCTGACTAGTCAGGCACAATAGAATAACAGCTTGTAGCTGAATGACATTGCGGCACTGAACCGCAACACAGTATCGCTTATACATTACCTGGATATGATTACAGCTGATGACACGGTGATTCACCGCTGTATCAGCAATATTCCGTTAGACAGCAGAGGACAAGACGTGGCAACAGTCAATCATCCCCGGAGGCTGCCACGCCCTGTAACCAACCAGACCTGTCCTACTATGACAGACCAATTCTCATAGAACGCAGCAACCTTCAATCACACCGCGCCCACCTCAGGGAGGGTATTTAACAGCCTCAGTTTGGCCAGACGGGTTGGCCTTGAAAAAGCTGTTTGCGAAGCGTGCGCCGGCTAGCGGTGTCGCTCTCTGACCTTTACATTTACTAGGATGCATTTTGATTGATGTACTTTTATTACAGGAATCCCTATTAGAGGTGCACCGACAGATAGTGTGAGGACAGCCTCACGCGTGTCACTGTGCAGTGGCAGTAACCCCTTTGAGTCACTAGGCATCAGCTCACAGAGGGGGCATTGCAGGAAATTGCTTCCCACCCCTCTGACATCCACCATTTGTCCTTGGGGCATTATACCATAAATACTCCCAGTACCCGTATCAAGGGTTTTTGGAGTACCTCCTCTACACAGCTTGGAGAGATTGTTATTTATATATGAGCAAGCCTACATAGTGACTCTGCCATTTAAGGCAGATTGCATTACCTGCTGTGATAGCTCAATATATGGTGCATATGTTATATTTTTCTTTATGCGATTAAAACCGATCCTGTACCGATTACATTACTCTCATGTTATGCAGGATAAAACGTGTTTAACTATATGTGAAATACCTGTCCGCCAATAAACTGCTGACACACAGTGTCGACATTTCACCTACTGTGTCTACGAACACCTGACCACTAGACTAACTACACTTCGCAGAGATGAAAGTTGATTCATCCCTATGAGTGGTCACCATACTACCATTACTACCAGTCTCCATATTACTCCCGTTTTTCGGGTAATTGAGAGATTTAGTAAGTTTTGTCAGTCCGTTAAAGAATTCTCTATGATCACTTTAGTTGTTCTGAGTTAACTACCATTACCGACAGTCTATACCTTAGGTTGTCACTCCAAACTAGGCTTACTGGTGACAGGCGCACACTGATTTAGCGCACTGTGATAATCACCAGCCTGCTCATATTTGTTTGGAAGTCGACATCCCCAAAAGTGACGACCTTCCTTGTCCATATTTATTAGGATTACATACTGTGATATACAGCAGTTCAGGCAGAGTACTACTCGTCATGTATTGATTATATGTCAACCACCTGCCTACCATATAATTGCTGATACACAATATTGATATTACAGTTACTATATCCACCATCATCTGACCACCAAAGTAGCTACATTGTGTAGAGATGAAATTTCATTCATTCCCATGAGGGGTCACAACACTACTGCATTACTAATCTCTGTATAACTCCCGTTTCGTCGGGTAATTAAGAGATAAAGCAACACTTCTCTTTAGACAATTAAGAGATAAAGCTTCTTTGGTTACTCTAGGTGTCTTTGAATTAACTGTAAATCATTATTGACAGCATACACCTTGGTTTGTCACCCCCTACTAGGCTCACTGGTGACAGGCGCCCACATATTCAGTGCGCAGGACTAATCACCAGCCTATATATTTGTTCGGGAAGAGACATACCTTAGGTGACGACATTTGTGTCGACATATGCCAGGATCATAAATTGTGGTACACAGTAGTCACCCCCAACTAGGCTCACTGGTGACAGGCGCCCATACATCTAGCGCACTGTGATAATCACCAGCCTACATATTTGTTCGGGAGGAGACATCCTTTAAGCGACGACATCTGTGTCGATAGATGTTAGGATCACTAATTGTGGTAAACAGCAGTCCGGGCAGACTTCCATGCACCATTTATTGAAGATTTTTAATACTATCTGTCCACCAATATGTCCTATTAGATTTAGGATTACCATTTAGTGCGCCTCTACTTAGGGATTGTGGCCAATCATTCAGTGACATTACACTGTGATATTTCACTACATAGTAAAAACATTACGGCCCCCCATTCCTGTATTTGAATTTATGGTATATTAATACCGCTCATAGGATCAGAGAGCCACCGTTTTTTAACACAGTGTGTATTTGTTGTATGTGTTTTTCTATTTCGCTTTCTTAAATTGACAAATAAAAGTTACATTTTACTCGTGTGAGTTTCAGCAGGTGCATCACACATGGACATACTTTTTCTTCACCATATATTACTCCTGCACCATACACCTTCCTTCTCTCCTACCCCTGTCTTGCCCCTGCACCATACACCTTCCTTCTCTCACCACCACTCCATCCTTCTTTCTCTCTCTTACCCCTGCACCTTACACCTTCCTTCCATCTCTTACCTCCATACCCAGGGGCATCAGAACATTACCTCTACACCCAGGGCATCAGAACATTACCTCCACACCCAGGGGCATCAGAACTTTTTAGGTTGGGGCGGCAAGATATAATCTCAGTTTGGCACCTCTAAATTGCTTATGCCTCATATCAAAACAAAAAAAGGTCCTATTTTTTACCTAGTACAGCCGCACCCTTTGCATCCATAGTAGTTACACCACGGGGTACAGCTGTAAGAAACCATAACAGCACTTATCTGAGGATCTTATGCAGGCTTTTAGCAAACAAAACCTAGGAGGGAATCCCTGGCCTGGGTCCACAGATAGACTACAGATGGGGACCCTCCATCATGTACACAATCCCCATTGACATTGACAGATAAATACACAGAGACACAAAATTACTTAATGCCCCACTTCCGCCTCTAAGCTATATTTAGAGGATGCCAAATATATTTATGGGAAAACATGTGTATGAGACATTCTTATTTCATTATCACACAGATTGCAAAGTGACAATGCACTTCGGGCCTGATTCAGACCTGCAATGTTGCAGATAACTGCGAGTAGTCACCGTCCAGACAGAAAAAAACCTGCCTTGTTCAAGTCTGCGGGTAAATTGCAAAAATGTCGCTATCTGCAGGCACATCCATACACAATTCACGAACCATGAAATGATTTTCTGTGCAAATGTGAGTGAGTCTGATGGTGTGTACAGACTGTGAGATTACATCTTCGATTTTGACTACATATTCATAAGCAAATAAAATCATAGACATCAAATGGAGATCGAACATTTTTTGGAGATTCAAGTTTTCGATCCCGATTTGATGCCGATGTGCGCTTCCATTTAGCCAAACTCAAATAGCCTGTGCAGCCAAGACTTGACCCTTCCACAACTGTGCAACAGATACAGGCTGATCAAGGTCGGCGCTGACGTCACACATCCTCCCTTACAGTAAATCACCTGGGCAAGTCTTCATTTTTTCTGACACTCCCAGAAAATGACTGAGTACCACCCACAAACGCTGGTTTCCTGCCAGTTGAATTGCGAAATGATTGTGATTAGAGCCTTTTGCTATTGTTGTCACTATTTTGGCTCGAGCATGTGCACCATGATCTGTCATTAGATATTTGAACAGATCCACTCTGAATCAGGCCCTTAGTCTGGAAATCCCAAACTGGGTGCCTAGGTACACTGGGGGGCTGTGAGACACTTGTAAGGGTGGCCTGAGTTGGTGGGTCAGGACCAATTCAAATTATTTATGGTCAATGTGAGAACAAACCAGTGCTTGTGGGTTCCAACAAAAAAATATATGGACACACACAGAAGCACAACCCTGTCCACTACCACATAACTGAACCTAATGATGACATACTGTAAACACAATTTAAGGTACTTCTTTACTTTCACGGCGCCACTAGATTAGGACAGATAGAAAATCGCGGTCATCGCGGGCATTGAATGCACTAAAAAATCGGGTGCGATGCCCGCGATTTCCCATAGGGACCAATGTTAAATTTCTCAATGGACACGATTTTCTGTTCAATGCCTCAATTGACACGATTTTTCCATAGGAAACAATGTTAAATGGCCCACAGAGGCCAAATAGGCACCCTCAAGTTGTTAACGCCACCCCACGATCAACGTCAACCCGAAGCGTGGCGAGCGCAGCGAGCCCGCGCGGGGCGGCGGTACGCGTCCTCCGACCTTTTCATGCCCTACTATCCACTAGGGCGTGGAGTGAGAATAGAATAGTGTGGCGAGCGCAGCGAGCCACCGAGCCCGAAGCGTGGCGAGCGCAGCGAGCCCTGCGAGGGGACGCGGATACCTGTGAAGCCCGCGAAGGGACGCGTTTACCTGTGAAGGTATCCGCGTCCCCTCGCGGGGCTCGCTGCGCTCGCCACGCTTCGGGCTCGGTGGCTCGCTGCGCTCGCCACACTATTCTATTCTCACTCCACGCCCTAGTGGATAGTAGGGCATGAAAAGGTCGGAGGACGCGTACCGCCGCCCCTCGCGGGCTCGCTGCGCTCGCCACGCTTCAGGTTGACGTTGATCGTGGGGTGGCGTTAACAATTGTGGGGGCCATTTCACACTTGAGGGTGCCTATTTGGCCTCTGTGGGCCATTTAACATTGTTTCCTATGGAAAAATCGTGTCAATTGAGGCATTGAACAGAAAATCGTGTCCATTGAGAAATTTAACATTGGTCCCTATGGGAAATCGCGGGCATCGCGTCGCACCCGATTTTTTAGTGCATTCAATGCCCGCGATGACCGCGATTTCTAGTGGCGCCGTGAAAGTAAAGAAGTACCCAATTTACTTATATAATTCATCATTTTTAAGGTTGCCGTGAAGAGATAAAGCAACAGATAGGACAAACATTAATCCAATTGCATGCAAAGGGTGCGTCCCACTGCTGTGGGGTTTCAAGCCTGGTATCCGCACCTCATAAACTTTGCAGCCCAAAATCATACAAAGATGCTCGGAGGCCTATGTGGCATCATGTACTTTCATGTGAACTCCAGCTACCGAAAAGTGCTGCTGCAATATATCACACCCGCTAATTGTATTCAGCCCATAGCTAAATACATGTATTTACAAACATTACTGTGACTCTTCCCCCTCAGCAAATATTAATGTGACTCTTTCCCCACTCCCCCACAAACATTAATGTGACACACTCCTCTCCCTCAAACCTTAATGTGACACTGTCCCCCTTCCCCCCAAACCTTAATGCGGCACTCCACCCCAAAGCTTAATGTGACACTCTCTCCCAAACCTTAACGTGACACTCTCCCCCCAAACCTTAATATGACACTCTTCCCCACTCCCTCCCCAAACCTTAATGTGACACTCTCCCCCCAATTTTCTTTAGCAGAACTTGCCTGGCCTCTGCTCCTTTGGGTGGCTGTGCTTTGGCTGCTGCTGCTCTTCTCCTTACTGCTGACGCTGAGCATTGCTCGTCCAGTGCACACCGTGTGCGCCATGTGACTTCGTGGTGAGATCAGGAAGCTGGGGACACACTGAGAGGATGGAGTGATGCTGCCTGTTATCTAACAGGGGCAGCCAAGCACAGAGGAGAAGGAATGAGCAGGTGGGGGGATCTTGCTGCCGGCGCTGCTGCTACAGGCTAATGCAGCCAGCAGTGCACAGCATTATTACTACAGCACACCTGACCTTCTTCTGCTCCTCTGCTGTGCTACACAGGTGCCTCTCTCATGTTTCGGGGGTGGGTGAATCCAACTTTCAGCCTCACATGTGGCCGGCCTCCCGAGAAAGTTTCCGGTGACTTGGCCAATCCGGCCCTGATCAAGATCAAGATCACAATATTCGTAATATTTGTATTCTAATAACCATTATTCACTGTTCAGGTAAAAAATACAGCTTCCATGTCCCATCAAGTATGCTAAAATACTCTTTATTCAGTGTCCTTAAAATGCAGCCTTATTACTAAGCCCAGGCTTCTTAGAGGTAAATTTACTAGAGTGTTTAGAAGTGAGATATGTTGCCCATAGCAGCCAATCAGATTCTAGCTATTATCCTCTAGAAGGTGCTACTTAAATGCTGAGTAAAATCTGACTGGTTGTTATGGGCAACATTTCTCACGTCAAAATACTCACACTGTAGTACTGTACATTTACCCCTTAGGTCAGGCATTCCCAACCACGGTCCTCAAGGCACACCAACAGTGCAGGTTTTAGTGATATCCAGGCTTGAGCACAGGTGACTTAATTAGTATCTGAGTGATTCTGATTAAACCATCTGTGCTGAAGCCAGGATATCACTAAAACCTGAACTGTTGCTGTGCCTTGAGGACCGTGGTTGGGAATGCTTGCCTTAGGTTCTAACCAAATCTTTCCCATTGCACTCATAATTTTAATTTCTAATTTCCTTTTAGGTTTTATGTACCTGGGAACAACATGCTAAGTTTTTACAGGACCTAAAATTTCCTATTTTGACTGTAAGAACCTAAAATATCCAATTCTGTTACTTACTGTAAACTGAAACTGTATAAATTTACTGTAGAATGGGTACTTTTCATATGTACAGTAATTCATATATACAGATGTGTCCTGTTACAGACTTGTGTGACACCCCACCATGTAGTAGTGCCACTTTTTGTAGATTGTAAATGCTGATTGAAACCCTAGACATTTGTAAAAATGCTGGTGCTGGTGATCATTCACTACAGATTATACTTAATAGTATTACTGATCCACTGTTAGCCACGGACACTATTATGTCTGGTTTTTGGGTCACTCGTGACACTGGGTCATATCCTACAAACCAGTTACAACTAAACCACACATCCATGTACCAGTATCATCGGGGTCATAATGTTAAGATCTATCACACATGCAAAATAGACATTTCGCAATCACACATGCACAGGGCCGGTGCAAGGCACCGGAGCGCCCCAGGCGAGTCGGGGTGGGGGCGCCCCGGTGCCGGGCGGGGGGGGGGGTCGGGGGTCTGGGGGGGTCTTGGTTGGTACCTGCGTAAAAAAAACTTCTGTCCCCGGCGTCCCTGCTGAGTGCTGGTGTAGGGGTGTCCGTGCCGCCGGGGGAGCCTGCGGCGCTGTTATCGTGTATACGCTTGTCGCGCCCGGCGGGGTCCCTACAGTGCATAGAAAATAACTAGCGCTATGCGCGCGGCGTTATTTTCTATGCTCTGTAGGGACCCCGCCGGGCGCGACAAGCGTATACACGATAACAGCGCCGCAGGCTCCCCCGGCGGCACGGACACCCCTACACCAGCACTCAGCAGGGACGCCGGGGACAGAAGTTTTTTTTACGCAGGTACCACAGTGCAGGGGGTGAGGGGCGAACTGCCGCCCTCCAGGTGCCGGCGCCCTAGGCAAATGCCTAGAGCTGCCTAGTGGTGGCGCCGGCCCTGCACATGCAAAATAGACATGCAATCACACATGAAAGAACTTGTTATCTTTAAGATTTGTATTCAATGGCCCAGTTGCTAAGCAAACTAGACTGTGAAAGTGAAAGCAGAATTGAGAGTTCATTACCACTGAGCTGAAGGAGAGAATGCGGGGAAAGAGGAGGCATGCTGAATGGCTCTTGAGGGCAGAGTGTTCTGTAGTGTGTGAGACTGCAGAGATGGAAGATGGGAGAGGATGGTGGCTGATGAGCTGTGGAGGGTGCCCCCCCCTGAGATCAGCGCAGAGAGTCCAGGGGCCATTGGCTGGGAGCAGTGGGAACCAGCAACTAAGATCCCAGCACTTGATGTCTCTCTGAACTGCAGAGAGAAAAAGAAGGGTGGCGGCATTATGCAGGAGACAGCCTGAAACTCACACCACAGCCACGCGACCTGACTACAGGCCAGACATCTGTAGGCTTTTGTCTACATTAGATGGCCCACCACTGAGGATGCAACAGGCGGGTAGAAGTGGCTGTACAACAGTGCCAGAAGTAAGCCCGATGAATGCTGCCAGGTAAAACAGTGACCATTAGACACCTGCCACAGCAGTGCACATACATTTGGCAGACTTAGATACCTGTATCCACAGGTCTCTAGAGACACATGAGTTACAGTATTCGTGTGGGGCATGTAGACTTACAGTTAGTACCACTGGTTCAGACTACCACCCGTCATTGTGAAATTAAACTTCCAAGTTTCTATAAAAGGACTCCTTCCCATCTGGCCCTTTATCAATACTTTACTTATGACTTTTAAACCAGGGCCAGAGTTTACACATTGAAGTTTTGGATGATTTGAAGTGCTTTACCACCTAATGGACATTGCTAAAGCACATAGACTTTACGCAGTATCATTTATCCTCTAAACCCAAAACCTTGTTGGAACTTACTTTACCTCTTTTTGTTGTGGACTCCAGCCTCTTCCAAGCCGGATAATAGACATTCAAGGTTACTTGCCAAACATGAGCTTTTACGTAGCTAAAAGAGACTCAATTAAACCCTGTGAACAGGTCAACACAAGTTATATAGTATACTTACTGTAACAGGTGATTTACAAAAGTTATATGCGGCTACCCATTACTTACTTTATTGAAGTATTAAGAAAAAGTTGCAATAACTATTTTGCATGTGTGATTGATCTTAACATTACGACTCCGATGATACTGGTACATGGATGTGTGGTTTAGTTGTTACTGGTTTGTAGGATATCACCCAGTGTCACGTGAGAGTGACGCAAAAACCAGACATAACAGTGTCCGTGGTTGTTAACTAACAGTGGATCAGTAATACTATTTAGTATAATCTGTAGTGAATGATCACTCCGAAGCACCAGAATCAGTGATGTTGTCTTTGAAACCCCAAACTGGTGAAATAAGATGTCATTTTGCACAATACTACTTGCTACAGTCGTTCCTCTGTCATCCATTTCCTGAAAGAGAAATATAACTGAATTGCTTTCATACCATTTTTAGTCATACATGCAAGGGTTGTCTACTCTATAGTTACCTCTCTGGGAAGAACTCACTTTCGACTGTGCCGGTAAGGAAGATTTAATTTATATAAGAGAATCAGAGTACCACACTTGCTGTGGGGCATATGCAGTGAGACTGCCGGCTTCTGACATTCATTCACTTCTATGGGAAAGCCATGACTGCAAATGGATTACAGCCACATATAATATAGCCTTTCAATGATGCATGCTCATCACAGAAGCAAATGCTACAAGGCAGTAGCAGTACACATCTGTAGGGGCATGAAGGTTGAAATCGGCACATTACACCAGATTGCTGGCTCCTGTCACAGTATATGAGCCAGCATTGCCTAAAAGGAAGTCTATGTGGCTAGCCCACATTTTTCAGGCCCATGGAGTGACAGGAGCTGGGGTAAGGGTGCTTAATCCTGTCCTGTGTAAGATTGCAAAGGCTTGCATAAATATGGCAACTCACCATCAACTGATTTTCCCAGTGTGTGCAGTCTGTGAATAACCCAAGACCTAATCGACCAGTGTGATAGACAACAGGTTGATCGAGGCCAGAGCTGATGTCATGCACCCTCCCTTAAAATACCTGGGCATGCTTGCATTTTTACTAGTACTCGCATAAAACAACCAATTACCATTGCCAAATGCTGGCTTCCAGTCAGTGAACTTGCAAATGGCTTGTGATAAAAAACAAAACAAAAAAAATCCCTGGATGGCCTCACGCATGCACGCTAATATTTGTATGCATGCGCAGCCCATCGATAATCGGCCAACCTGCTAATTCACAGCCAAACGATCAGGTCTGAATAATCCCCATAGTCAACTAGTATATAAACTGCATTTACAGTATCAACAAATATAACACGTAAGAGGTGCCTTGAATACATGGGTACAGTCTGTGTTAGGTTACCTATATATGTGGAGTTTTTATGTTCCTCCATGTTTACATGGATTTCCTCTGGGTACATCTGTTTTCTGATTTTATTATTTATTATGCATATAATAGCAAGCAAGCAAAGTAAAAAATAACTGTCTAACACAGGGGTCTTCAACCCGTGGCCCGCTGAGTTGTTTTGATTGGCCCGCCTGTAAATGCCGTTTTAAAAAAAACAAACCTGTAAGTGCCGTTTAAAAAAGCCAAAACTTTCCGCGCTCATCCCTTTACATGGGGAACGCGGTGGAGGAGGACGTGCAGTGACTGGGGCGGACGGGACATGCACATTGTGGATTTCCTGAAGCTGTGCACACATCCCGCCCGTGCCCTTTCAGAGAAGACAGCCGCTGCGTGACAACCGGCTCCAGACCTCTGACGCTGCACACCCGTCCCTACCTACCTCCTTCTTATTGAAGACAGCCGCCGCTGCCAGCAGGAGCAGCCCTCTGAAGGGGACACGGAGATTAAGGCAGGTTTATTAAGGGGAGGGGGGAGGTGAGCTGCCTGCCTGCAATGCAGTGCTGACTGGGGGGGTGAGCTGGCTGCAATGCGGTGCTGACTGGGGGGGTGAGCTGGCTGCAATGCTGTGCTGACTTTCGGGGGGGGGGGTAAGCTGGCTGCAATGTTGTGCTGAATATTGGGGGAGGGGAGCATCTGAATGCACAGTGCTGACTATGGGGAGGGGGGCTGGCAGTGCTGTGCTGATTATAAATGGGGGGGGGTGGCTGTGCGGAGATGCCTATGTTTGGGGGGAAGCTGTGCTGTCTATCTATGAAGGGCTGTTCTATGAAGGACACTACTGGTAGCATTTTATGAGGGACACTACTGGTGGCATTTTTATGAGGGACACTACTGATGGCATTTTATAAGGGACACTACTGGTGGCATTTTATGAGGTACACTACTGGGGGCATTTTATGAGGGACACTACTGGTGGCATCATATGTATAAGCAGGAGTATTGGGAGCATTATAGTGCAAGGTGCAATGGACATCATGGTGTGTGGCATAATGTGTAATGGGCATTACGGTGTGTGGCACAATGCGTAATGGGCATTACAGATAAACAGGGTATATTGATTTAAGTAGCCTGTCATTGCTTGGGCTTGATTTGTGAGGAGTACTAGTTTACTGTGTGGGCCTTCATGTTTATATGTCACTTTGTGGCCTTTAGCCAGCCAACTTAAGCGTGGAAGGAAAACAACCATTCCTGCGGTAACCAATGTCTGGTCATGCAGGTTGCAAAAGTGAAATGTCAGGTAATGGTTTTCCTGCTAGTTCACATGCTTATAATTAGACCACGCCCCCTAGAATTAGGCCACACCCCTTTCGGGAGCGCGCGCCCACGGCGCGCACAATTTCTTCATTATAATATTATGTATGGGGAGCTGCATTTTTTTTATTTTTGCACTGGGACCCTAATTGTCTAGAAATAGCCCTGGTGCTGACTAGATATTGGGGGCAGGGTTTATGTGTATGGGCAGCTGTGCCAACTATGTATGCGGGGGCTGTGATGTCTATCTATGAAAGGCTGTTCTAAATACCACAGTAGAGATTAGTGGCCCTCGGGCTTTGTTGAATTTTTTAATGTGGCCTACACTGTCGTAAAGGTTGAAGACCCCTGGTCTAACAGGTGATACAAGTTTATACATCATATTTGTCTAACACATATGTCAATAAAAAATATATATATATACAACCCTAAGTGCAGCTTCACAAATTCTTGATTATGACTACAATATCAAAAATAATCCATAAGGTCTAACTTCTCAATGTCTCTTTTCCAGCAACTATCTTTCTCAAAGTTTTTTTCTATATATAAATCTTAAACCTTAATCAAATCAAGTCCAATCATGTTTTACTTTGTCTACAGCAGGGGTAGCCAAACCAGTCCTCGAGATCTTCCAACGGTCCACGTTTTCTAGGTTACCTAGCTGGTACACAGCTGTAGTCATTACTAGCTGTCACGTTTAAAAAAATGCTGCATTCATTCCTACTATAGATCCACAGGTTGCCTAAAAAACATGCACCGTTGGTAGATCTTGAGGACAGGTTTGGCCACTCCTGTTCTACAGCATATATGTGCAGCATTCTTCACAGTACCTGCACCACCTTCAGCTGCCAACAGTTGATGCAATTATTTATCCTACCATCTAAAATCACCTTTTCCACCATGAAAATTGTGAATAATGGAAAAGTACTCTTACTCTTAACACGGAGATATAGGCCCTTATTCTGGTTCACTTGCAAAGGTAAATTCCTTCTCATATGCAAAACCATGTGCACTGCAGGGGGGGCAGATGTAACTTGTTCAGAGAGAATTAGATTTGGGTGGGGTTATACTTCAGTGAGATCTATATTGCAGTGTAAAAATAAAAAAGCCATCATTTTCCATGCACAGAAACAAAATAACCTGGATGTCGGCAGTGGTGTCCTCTCTGTGGCAGCCCATCACAGTGGCGTCCCTGGTAATGGGTGAGGCTGGGACAGCAGCTTCTCCTCAGCCGTGAGGTTCAGTGTGTTTGAAAGTCCTTTCAGGTGGCAACAAATTGAATATGAACAAATTGAATATGAACAGTTTATAAAACCATCATTGTGTGCTGTGGCATAATTGAGATATATATGCACCTGGGTCCAATATGATATGCTGGCGGTCAAAATACAGATGCTAAAATCCCGACCGCCACAAGGCTGACAAGGGGGGTCGTGGATTGCCCCCGCCCCTTTGCGGGCTCGCTGCACTCACCACGCAGCATGCCCGGTGCCTCTCTATGCTCGGCACACTATTTTATTCTCCCTCTATGGGTGTCGTGGACACCCATAGAGGGACAAAGTGCCGGCATTGCGGCGGTCGGGATTCCGGTGTTGGTATTTCGACCGCCAGGATTCTGACCGCCGGCATATTGACCACATCCCATGCACCTGAGTCTATAGTGCAACACTCAGTATTCTCTTGTATTCCTGCAGTATCAAGATACTTACAATTAGCAAGAATCTTTTGATCACGACCATGTATCTGCAGCATTTTACTATTTCATTATAACATTTTGATTCCAAGTTTAATACATACTTATCTTAAGATACTATTAAAGGAGTCATTCAGTATTTAGTTTTGGCAATAGGTATTGCAAAATTGTCCAATTATAAAATCAGTAGTTGTTTCCTTAGGTTCACAACATATTAATGTAGTGAACCCACTAGGGCTCTTATTCCAGTTGACCTGCAAAGCTGAAAATTGGAGTCCACCAAACACTGCCATCACCCGAATGGCCGCCCTCCCCCCTCGTGTTTAGCATAAACACACATTTGCAGCCTTGGGTGCTGGGGAGAAATCATTCAATGGTCGCCGCATGGGACTTCCGGGTGCGGCATGGAGGAGTGAGCAGCGTCTCCTCACAGCTCCGTCGCCAACCCAGCTCAACTTAACAAGAACCCTGTCGACTAACCCCAGATCCAGATCTCGGTCCCCGAGGAGAACGGAGGACAACATGGACCGCTCCCCGGACCTCCAACAGTCAGCTAAACAGCCCACCGCTGCACTCCCTCAACGCCAGGACAAACGGCGCGCAGACGGAAATATGGAGGCTGATGCAGACAACGCCCAGGGGACCCCAGCTTCAAAGAAGCCTATTAAGGACACTTCGATCAAAAAACCAGGTACCCCAGACCCCCCAAACACTGCACTCACATCAGCCCTTAATCAGGGAGAACTGATCGCCATAATACAGGCATCCGTGGCACCATTACTACAAAAGGCAGTAATAGATATCACTGCCCAGATAGACCGCATTACTGAGAGACTCACAGAGGCAGAGGAACAAATAGGTGTAAACATGGACGACATCAGTTCACTCCAGAAGTCAGTAAAAACGCTCACACAAACAAATACCCAGCTAGAAACCAGGCTGGAAAATATAGAAAATAGAATGAAGAGGAAGAATTTGAGGATTGCATGGGTACCTGAAACAGTCAAAGCCCCATTGTTAGAACAATTTTTCCGCTCTACACTCCTACCATTACTGCTCCTACCAAGCTTGACTCAATAGCTAAAGAGATAGTAGTGGAAATGATACACAGAATGGGCAATATATCATCTCAATCACCAACTAAACCAAGGGTGGTTATCCTAAAAATTCTCAATTATCTACACAAACAACAAGTGTGGGCAGCCTCCAGAAAAGTCAACCCAATTAAATGGGAAGGCAATACCATCAGATTCTTCCAAGACTTTTCTAGCGATGTAGCCAAAGCCAGAAGACTTTTCACACCTGTTTGCTCTGCGATGATAAAGGCAGACATCAGATTCTTCATGCTTTTCCCTGCCAGACTGAGGATAATCACAGAATCAGGTCCACAAGATTTCCTTGATGCCTCTAACGCCAAAACTTTCCTGCTAAACCAAAAAATGATTAAAAGGCAAGAAGACTTCCCTGACTTTTCCGGGAAAAAACCAGGATGAATCTTACTCTCAAATTCAATAAGGTTTAATTTTTATGGAGGATTCTATCTAAGTTCCTGCTTTATTGGGTGAAATGTTTTACTTGAGTAAAAAGGGGAAATGTTTTACAAAGCACTAAAAGTAATATTCTGTAAAAGTTATATTTCCTGATAGTTTAGTTAATGACAGGTGTTCATAAATATTATAAATATGATAAGACGATAGTCATATAGAGCTGGCTGGTGATGTCGACCAGCCGTATTTGTTACATATATTACTGCCTGATCTTAGCCAAATTAATATTTTTTCTAGCAATTAAAAACCAGGAGGTGCATGTTAGCGCACTTTCCTAGGTTTGTAAGGGAAGTCCAAGCTATGACAAATAGCATTGTTTAGGGCTGTAGTAATGTTGTTTCTATGTTCTCTTAGGTTAGGATATGTGTCCAATATCTATGTATATATTGTATTGTCTCTGTTATATGTCTCCCTCATGTGTGTCCCTCCCACTCCCTCTCCCCTCATTATGCCAAAGGGAATGTTTCTGGGTTATAACTTTGATACCTCTTGATGTCGTTGGTTATTGGTACTTTAAATATTAGAGGTATTCACACACCTGCAAAAAGACGTAAGATGCTGACTTATTTGAATAGGCAGAAAGTCAATGTGATATGTATACAGGAATCTCACCTTCTAGCTGAGGAAGTTAAAAAATTGCAAATGTTAGATTGGATGATTCTAGGCTCAGCACAATTTAGCTCTAAAGCAAGAGGAGTAGTAACGATGGCTAAGCGTAGTCTGGGTATACAAGTGGAGACGACCACTGCTGATCCCGAGGGCCGATATATAATTAATAAAATTAGCTTTGAAGGAAAAATTCTAAATATATGCAACATATATGCCCCAACGCAATACAAGAAAGAATTTTTTGTAAAGCTCTTAACTATTCTACATATGCTTGACCCCACAACTTTAATTATCTGTGGTGATTTCAATTTATTAGCTTCCATTTTGCTGGATAGGTCACCTCCCCCAAAACGCAATATTACTCCCCCTAAAATAGGTATTACTTACTTCATGAAAACGCTAAATTTGATAGATGTCTGGCGATCGTTACATCCAATTGATAAAGAATTTTCATGCTTATCCCTAACACATGGGACATGGTCAAGAATAGACTACATCTTTGTAGCAGAACCTTTGTTCCCTTATATCAAATCCTCCATCATAAACCCGCCAATACTTTCAGACCATGGCTTGGTAACAATGGAAGTAGATCTACCAAAACAGCATTCAATTAAACCTATATATATTAAACCTGTATGAAGGTTTCCTTCACACTTGTCTCAGACAAAAGGAATGAAGGATAGGTTATCATCTGCATGGCATAGAGTGATAGAGGAAAACATCCCTAAAGAGGAGTTAAATAAAAATCCAAATATTTTATGGCAAACTGCTAAAGCAGTCATTAGAGGAGATCTGATTGCATACGTAGCAGGGATGAGGAAACAACACAAATCCAAATACTTAGAACTACAAAACACCCTAACAGAAGCCTTCCAAAAATATAAAAATAACCCAGACATGCAAAATAAAAACACATACCAGAGTAGTAAGACTCAATTTGAAGAATATTTAGGACTACAGGGAGATAAATATCTATTTAATGTACAAGCTAAATTCTTTAAGTTTGGAAATAAAATAGGTTCATTACTCACTAATCTGCTTAAAGGATCCCGACAAAAAACAGTAATACATCCTTTAATGAGGAACGATGGTTCTATAACTACCTCTGACAATCAGATAGCAGAAGTGCTAAAAGACTTCTATAGACAATTATACACCCCTTTGGAGACTCCCGTAAGCGACTCGACCATAAATCCTAACCCAGTAGACCCTGGTTCATTGAGAACTAGACAGAGCTACTGGAATTCTTTACCATTCCCCCAAATATCAGAACAGGATAAATTAGACCTATCAGCCCTGATAAAAGTAGAGGAGGTCACAAGAGTAATCAAGAACTTAAAACTAGCCAAAGCCCCAGGCCCAGATGGGTACTCAAATGAATTTTATAAAATCATGGAACCTTTTATAGCGCAAACCCTTACAGATTGTTTTAACCAAATTATAAATGAAGGGAAACTACCAACATATTTTTCAGATGCAATAATAAAAGTTTTACCCAAACCTGGTAGAGATTTGAAATTAGCGGGCTCTTATCGACCAATCTCTCTGCTAAATGCGGATTATAAAATATTCACGAAGATTTTAGCAGAGAGATTGAAGCCGATAATCCCTAACATTATACATGAAGACCAGACGGGGTTCATATCAGGACGGCACTCAAACACTAACGTACGCAGAGTATTGGCGGCTATTCAACACTCAAGTAATAGTAATAAAGAAAATGACCGCCCCCACCTGGTTTTGACAGTCGACGCTGAAAAGGCTTTCGATTTAGTATTATGGAATCATTTGAATAAAACCTTAGAACATTTTGGTTTCCCCCCCAAATTTATATTGATAATTAAGGCAATTAATTTAAATTCAAGATCAGCCATCGCTTGTAACGGATTGCTCTCTGACTACTTCCAATTAGGCAGAGGGACCAGGCAGGGGTGTCCCCTATCGCCACTGCTTTTTGCAGTGGCGATAGAACCCTTAGCGATAGCAATAAGAATGTCACCACTGATTCACGGAATAAAAATACAGTCAGAGGAATTGAAAGTTGCAATGTTTGCAGACGATACTTTAATTTTTATATCAAAACCATCCCATTCAATTCCAGCTTTGTTAAATATGGTTGAGTCGTTTTGGGAGGTCTCTGGATACAAAGTCAACTTGTCTAAGTCTGAAGTGATGATGCTGGGAGGAGCAGAGGCCTCGTCCTTGGGAAACTTACATATCCCATTCAGTTTTACCAAGTCAAATTTTAAATATCTGGGTATCCAGATCAGTGCTGACCTTAACAAATTATACTATTTAAATTACTCGCATATTATAGACACTATTGGAACAAAATTGACCACATGGAAAGACTTACCTGTCTCTTTATTGGGAAGGATAGCGATAATAAAATCAATAATGTTTCCGAAAATCTTCTATGCCATGCAGATGTTGCCGTTAAAATTAACCTCTACCGACATTATGAAACTGGAATCTACGTTTTCCAGATTTATTTGGCAAGGGAAAAGACCCAGAATAGCCAAAATAAAATTGAAATCTCTTTCGGATAAAGGTGGATTCGGCTTCCCTGATCTAAATGCATACTCGATGGCTATATTCTTTCGCTATATTTCAGACTGGATATTAAACAAATCCACATATACAGACTTAGAGTTGGAACGAGCTATCTTCTATCCATTTGCACCAGGGGCACTAATCCAAACGGTAAATAAATTAATCCCATTGAAAATAAGAATGAACATACTGTTCAAAGATACATATGCAGTTTGGCTAGCTACTAACAAAAAACTCTCCAGAAACCCCTTTATATCACAATATATCTCCCTATGGGGAAACCCCTCCTTCACCCCCTCTATGCTAAGCTCAGTCTTTAGGGAATGGCGTGATAAAGGACTTAACCTATCCAGCAAAGTATTCGACCCAGGGGGCGACATTTGTACTTTTACATGTATTGCACAAAAATATAATCTACCACAGACGCATATTTTCTCTTATTACCAGATGCGCCACTATCTTCATAATATAAAAACCCAAAGATTAATGTTAAATACAGTCCCTTTACTAACCCAAGTAACCACTGTTGACTTACTATTAAAATATTTGACAAATAAACCCTATAAGATAAAATATCTATATAAAATCATGGTGGATAAGTATACTGAAAATAATGTACAATGGAATGTATTAGTAAATAAATGGTCTTCAGATATCCCCTCTGTTCTACAATTAGATGATATTACAAAGATGCAAACAAAGTCTTTAAAAGTTCTTAATTCTGCCTATCTACAGGAGGTATATATACGCACTCTCCATAGGGCATACATTACACCTGATAGGCGTAAATACATGGTGCAAGAGGAGAAGGGGAACTGCATCAAATGTGGATATGCTAAAGCTGACTTTGCACATTGTATGTGGACATGTTTTAAAATCAGAAAGTTCTGGTGGAAAATCCTGGATTTGCTGTCTACTATATTCCACCAAAAATTCACCATGGAACCGTTAGCACTTATGGGATTGTCCTTTAAAGGCTGGCCAATGGACAGAATAGACAAAACCAATGAAGCTCTACTTATAGTTATCCTAGCTGTGGCAAAGAAATGCATTCTACTTCATTGGATAAAGAAGACATCACCTCGGCTGGCACAACTGCATCAAAAACTTATGCAAATACTGTATTTTGATAGAAAATACGCAAAAATAGATCTCCAAAGAGGTTCATCAAAATTTTTTACTAAATGGAAGCCTTATATAGAAATTCTGGATGATAGTGTCAAGAAACATATTGTATCGATATTTGAAAATGTGTGAATTCATACTTGCGTCGACTATTTGTTAAATGTTAATTTAGACCTCTACGTGTACAATCGTTTCTCTTGAAGAGGTGTGATCCAGACAATCCCCCTGAATATTATTATATATTGGTTTCCTAAAGGATGGGCATGGATCATATCCCCTCAAGGAGATGATCTTGAAGATTGGGCATGAGAAGTAATGCTTAATTTGAATAACACACCCTTATAAGGTAGAAATTAATATCAGACATGCCAACCTGACAAGATGTTTTGAAGAAAGTTATTATTTATTGAACTGTCAATATTCCAATAGACAGGATAAAAAAAAACAAAAAAAAACGAGGAAACATCCCCACCCAAACCCACTCATATCCAAACTATCCACACCCCCCCCCATCCTCCCCCTCTTCATAGTATTTCAAGAAGTAATATTAGAAAAGCCTTGATCATAACATAATCGTGCCCCTAATGTGTCTAGTCTTTTGTCTTGTCTTGTCTTTGTCTTTTGTCATGAGGAGAAATGAAACCGGCTACTTGAGACTCGAAATGAATGTAATGCCATCTTCTCTGGATATGTGTCAAGACATATACTATGCTGCAAGTCAAAGCGGAAAATTACCTGAAATGGAAAGAAAAATTTAGCATTATTAAAACACTGGCTTTATTACTTCTGAGAGCTTAATACATGTCCAGACTGGCATAACTATAAATACTAGTAATAGTACAGACAATGGCATTATAAACAAGGACTAAAGTTGTTAAGTCCAAGTACCTAAGATCAATATTCAATGTAAATGTTGCTTGTTTGTTGAATTATAAAACTTCTTTAATAAAAAGATTATTAAAAAAAAAAAACATCCATTTGCAGCCTTGGGTGCTGGGGAGAAATCATTTAATGGTCCCCAACCATTGAATGATTTCTCCAGCACTTGCAGAGGTAAGACACCTTTCTGGTGTCTTACCTCTGTGAGCGACCTGTGCAGGGAGCAGCCAGGCAGTTGACATCTGCTGACTTCAGCTTCCCACCCCTGGCACCAGTGCCAGATTAAGCCTTCGGGGGGCCCGGGGCACTTTAGACAGGGGGGCCCCGTTGCACTTGTCATTACTGGCCGTAACTGCATGGGGGAATTTTACACTGTCAAAACACAGAGTAAAGGCAGTATAAACTTGCCCAATGGGTAACTTCAGGGGATATATACATACATACATACATACATACATACATACCACATGAAAAGCCTGTGTTTGTCCCTCTGCACCTTACTCTGTAGGAGACCTCACAGTCCCAGTGCTGCCTCTGATTAAAAACCCTCCCATGACTAGGCTGCTGCTGTTATCCATGGGCCTAAGAAGCATGTAATGAGCTCCACCAATCAGAGCTCAGCACAAACGTCTCAGCCTCTGCCCTCTGGTGCAAAGTGTCATGGGACTTAGTCAACTCCCAGTAATGCACTGCACACTTGGCTCCCGATGCTCAGCACCATTAATCACTGTCACATTGGCAGATAGGTGAAGCTGCAGCACTACCCCACTCCCATGCACAAAACCTTTAGCTAAAAAAAATATTTTTTTAATTTTTTTTTTGAAAAATACATGCCAACCACAGGGGGCCCCTAGCTAGATGGGGGCCCAGGGGCACTGACCCTTGTGCCCCCATTATAATCCGTCCCTGCCTGGCACCCGCATCACTGGGCCATTTGCATGGGAATGCCCATGAAATTCTGGGCGTTCCCATGGGCTCACCCCATTGCCACCACCCCACGCAACCAACTGCACTGCCAGTTGTGAACATGACGGAAAAATAGCAGTTCACTGTGCCCGCTTGCATCAAGCACCTGCACATACGCAGATGCACTGCCTCGCTCCCCTGCACAAACATGCAGGGGAGCGAGGCATTCAGAATAAGGGCCTAGGTTTCTTGGTGGATTTCTAGGTACATTTCCTAACAAAGTGTCTCTTCCCCTGACAATTAAAATAAATAATTTGTTATTTAATAAAGTTTGGATGATAAGTTAAAACATTTTTGTTTTTCTGCTGGCCAGCCATATCACATGTGTCTAGGTTGTCAACAGCTTGTGTTTGTTTCCAAATATATTAACACAAGGCAAGCCAAAACAAAACTTGTATTCAGAATTTTAGAATTAAGTGTTAAAGCGACATTTACCATTGTATAATATTCTAAATCATCCAACTTGCATTCAGTTATTCATATTATCTACCACAACCCAAAAGTATACTGGTACTGTAGATTAATTGGCTTCTGATAAAGAAATTAACCCGTGTGCTTATGTATGTACAGTATTTATTTATGTACTGTATGTTAAACATGTTACGATTTAAAAAAAATCATAAAGCAAATGCTTTTAGTGAGAGATTTCACCAGTACCACAATGGGTATCAGCAAGAAGACTTGGTAATAGAATATTTAGAGATCTCAGTTACATATATTTGCAAAAATATGGTAAGCCTCCAAGCAAACTTCATGGCATCTCTGATATTGGAAGTCTCTTTACAAAGTTTGGGGCACAAAACCCCAAAATCTTGGTGAAGGCTAGCTACCCCAGGTCTGCATACTAGTAACAAGCTAAGGATTTAGTGTTAATAAGAAACATGCAAAAGCTGTGTATACAGTAAAAACAGGGCTGGCCAAACCAGTCGTCAAGATCTACCAATAGTTAACGTTTTCCTGACCACCTAGCTGGTGCACAGGTGTAGTCACTGCTGTCATAAATTCAAACGCAGTACTTTATTCCTAACCAACAAATTCTAATAATTAAAAATTAGCTTGGAAAACATAAAGTGTTCGTAGATATCAAGGATCAGTTTGGCGACCCCTAAATTAAAAGGTGAAATACAAGTTAAAAGGTGTTAATTAAAATGCTCAAAGGAGTAGTATTAGTGGAAGAAATATTTCAAAGTGTAAAAAAAGTGCTAACTAACCCCAAAGTATCCAGAGCACTAGGGGGGGGGGCCTAGTACCCCAAACTCTTCTCTAAAATTGATAACAGCAGGGAGGATTTCACCAGAACACCAATCGGTATCAGTAACAAGAAAATGTAATGATCTTGGTTAAATACATTTGCAGGCCATCGTCATGGTGTCTCTGATACAAGCGCTATCTATCTATCTATCTATCTATCTATCTATCTATCTATCTATCTCAAGACCTGAGGGTGCTACACAGACTAAATACATAGATAGAAGCAATTCAATAGTATGGGGTCTATGTGTATTGAACTTCTTGCACCATTGAACTGTAGATACACCACTTTATACTTGATATGTAGAGAGAGCTCCATAGAAAGGCTTTAGCTTGACAAATGCTAATTTGGATTTTTAGCTTATCTTCCCAACAAATTGTATGATGTGTACAATATCATTGCTCTTGCATTCAATCTGGTTTTTAGCCAAAACAAGGTGTCAAAGGGCCTATAAGAAATTATATAATGTGCTTAAACTTTCAATGTTACCATTTGGATAAACTTTCTTTAGCTGCAGCATCGTTGGAGTTGCCGTTACCCAGTGCACCATATAAACTTGTGGCTTGCTGTGGCACAACCTTATTTTTATCACTCATGGGGTGTTTCCAGAATTCCTGGAAATGTTCCAGACTCTGCCTGCACTGCCGGCTCCTCCTGTGATAATCACATTACAACACCTGGCCCCAGAAGGTGACACTCTGCACTTCTTTCTCCCTACTAGTAACATTAGTGGATTTAGTTAGATTTATTTCCTTATTATCACTACACAAAAATAATGATAACACATGCAATAAGACATATGACATGGTTGCATATTTTTTCAGAACATTTAAAAAAGTTTCTAGAAGATCATAATGATCTCTAATATTTACCTTATCATTATTTTTTTGGCTTTTAGTGTAATCACGTGGAATAAGAAACATCTGTTACACATAAATGAATGTATGTTATTTAAGAAGAAAATCAGTTTTGAAATGTTTCATTGTTTTATGAAGGGTAAAGCATAGGTCAAAAAGTTAAATGTGATTCTTATCTCTAAATTAATCGATGGTGAAATGCTTAAAGTTAAAGATTGCATGTCACAACAAAATGATGGAAGTGTTGATACTGTTTCAGGCTCCAGTAGTTTTCTAGATTAATGGCTAGAGACCTTGTGTTTTTATTGCTTTATGCCACAGATAGAACACATTTTGTGCTAAATAACAATTACTGTAACTTTCATCCCCTTCCCAATAAACATAGTTTCAATAAATAGAATTTGCAACATGAGTTTTAATTAAATACAACATGATGTGCAACTATTAAGTCAACAGAAAATAATTGTATGTGTCTTCATGTGTCTAAAATATATAGCTATATCTAGAAGATGTACAGTATATATTTATGTATGTGTATATATGTATATATATATATAGAGTTAATCAATAAAATTTCCATTTGTTCTATTTCTGTTTCTCTATTTCTATTATCTATATAAAATATTTGTAAAATTTGTGAAAGTACCACTTTAAAGTACAGTAAACTCATAGTAATATGTATGAAAATAAATAAAACATTAAAAGGATAATCTTTGAAATTAGAAACTATGGGCAAGATAAAATAGGGTGTGATTTTTTTGGGGTGTCTAAAAAAATTGCACCATATCGCACATGTCCCATTTGCAAATTTTTGGCCAAAAGTCGCAAATGTAGTAGGGTGTGGTCTTTTTGTGACAAAGTCAGAATTCGTATCTGATTTAGTGCGATTTTTAGGTAACGATTTTTTTAGACATGGGTGGCCCTGGTTCCAAAAATACGGGGGACAAAAACATAAAGCTTGAAACAGCACCAGGCTACAACAGCCAGCGGTGCTATGCCACAGCCGGGGACGCCGCGGGGGACCAGGATCTCCGTCTACAGGCTGCTCACTCAACTGTCTGTGGCGAGTGAGCAGTGGCAGAAAATGGACAACGTGTAAAAATGTATTTATTTTATTTATTTATTTACAGTTTCTTATATAGCGCAGCAGATTCCGTTGCGCTTTACAATAGTAAACAGTGATAAAACAAACTGGGTAACAACAGACAGACTTAGAGGTAGGAGGGCCCTGCTGCGAGCTTACAATCTTTAGGGACATAGGAGGGAAACACAAGGACAGGCACCAGTAATAGCATAGCAGCCCCACCAAGTTACAAGTCCAGAAGGGAAGCTATAAAATACATAAGTGCCTCAGAGGGTTATGCTTGTGGTACTTAAACATGATAGGCTTGCCTGAAGAGGTGAGTTTTCAGGGAACACTTGAAAGTTTGGAGGCTAGTGGAGAGTCTTATTGTGCATAGAAGGGCATTCCATAAAAAAATGGTGCTTATTAAATTTTTACAGCTCTGGGTGTGTGTCTCTTTATTTCCACCTTCTTTTTACAGGTGCACTACGAGACCCAGTGGGCACATTAATACCCTCCATGTTTGGTCTTGTAGTTCTCCTGTAAAAAGCAATGTGATTTGATCTATTTTTTACATGCTTCAGCCTGGTGTCCACCACCCTGGGACTGCGGGGACAACCCCAGGTACCCCATCTAGGGCTGATCAGCCATGGTGCTCATGCGATGGCTAGGGGACTTTCCGTAAAAATTTTCCCCTTGCTGTGGCATTACACTCCTGGATATTAAAACCTAGTGATGATTCCAAAATACAGGGGACTCAGATTTTTTGTCCCCCGTATTCTTGAAGCCAGGACCGGTCCACAAGCCTGATGCTGGTTTCTTGAATACAGGGGATCCCTATGATTTTTTTACCCCATATTTGCGGAACCAGGACCAGGTCAATGAGACCAAGGTTGTTTATGCTTGGGACGGGACGGGGGGACGGGGACGGTCAAAACCTGCACATTTTATGACAATTTGCACATGATTAAATCTGCATTTTTTTTAAATTGTGCGCTCGCCCATTTTTGTCCAAATATTGCATGTCTACAAATCACACCCTATTACATTTTGCCCTATATCTATCTTATCATTTGTATGTCATTGTGGAATGACAATATCTTATTGTAATATCATTTAGTCATGTGACTTTCATATAAGGATTAAGAAAAGTTATAACTGTTTTGAAATGCAACAAAAAAAAGTCTATATATATTTATAGTGCTTATAAGCTACATTATTGTGATCAACAATATTGGGCATAAAAAATACCATAACAAACAATTTACACATATACAGTTTGATAAAACAATATCATTCATAGGGGAATCTAATATGAGACCAAAGGAGACCAGAAGGAGAAAGTGTGGCTTTGGGCTATTTGGTTTGAAGTGCAGATACTGGACTGGGTACCGCAACAGGTACCTATGGTCAGTCTGAGAACTTACAGGCTGGTCTGCGCTGAGGTATCCTGGATTGGGCACAGAGACGAAGATGGAAGCTGGAGATGGTATAGCTGGAGTCAGGTACATCTGGCAACAGGTACAGTAAATAACCAGGAGCAAAAGCAGTAGCAGAGTCCAGATAGCTGGTAACACTAGAAGAGGCTGGAGCCTTGGAGATACTTCTCTGGAACATACACATGATGAAGTCAATTGTCTCAAAGTGCTGGATAATTGTAGGAGGCCTGCTTATATCCCCCATTGATTGGCTGCTGGCTGCATTAGCAATTAGGGTAGAACCCAGAAGTAAGCTTAACTGGTTCTACTTCTGTCATGTTGGTTGCTGGATAGGTGGCCAGTGTTCAGCTGATCGCAGGTGTCATGGTGGCGCCCATGTCCAGTAAAATTTGTAAACAATGCTGTGCAACATGTATTTATGAGAATAGGACACAGGAACATTATACCAAACAACACCAGTAGTCTGGAATGCACCAGTGGGCTGGTAATTGATGTGCATGAGCAGTTTGATGACTGTGGTTCCGCAAACAGACACACACACACACATGCCTGGCCTTGAAAGTGCAATTGTACCACTAACCACTTAATTACAGATATGTGGACTAGTAGTACTGATAAAATGAACGAATAATGAATGTGACAGCCTACTGTGTGCGAGTACACCTTTTAGCAGCAAGATTATCTAACACATAATGCCAGAGTTTAGACATGGGCAATCTGACTCAGATGATTCCCTTAAATAAACTACTAGAAAGGCAGCTAAAGGAAGATTCCACTTTACACAGTATATTGGACTTGTAGATCAAGTTTTTATTTGCTTTACCAGAACCAAATGATTTGCAGAATCTTGCAAATGGATCACTACATTAGGCAACCATGCTTAAACCTAGATTTAAGTCTTCCAACTGATAAAGATTTTAAGAAATGTAAAGAGACAGCTCAATTGGCACCTGACACAGCAACGTCTCAGAATAAAGAACCCAATCCCCTTGTATTTCATTCCAAACAATGAAATCTCTCGGGAGGAACATTTTATACAGTATGTGCAACAAAAATGTATTTGATGCTCTTTTGAGACTCTAGGTCCAAAAAATGCATCTCAGATAAGTATGTTTGCACTGTTTTGTGATATTACATATTTTGCATGTTGTAACAAATTAATTGCACTATTGGCTTTCTTTAAAAACACCATCATTTGCATATCCTACTTACATGTGTCTATATTGATCGGGTATAAAATATAACATGGCCCTTATTATGAGTATCTTATAGTGTGCAACACTATTACGGTATATATAAACTGGTTTACTACAGCAGTGGACACATTGATGTAATTGAGTTAATTTTTACCTGTCCTTCATGTCATTGTTTTGCAAGGAGAAAGTCACCGGCATCAATATGTTTTATTTGTTCCTCTCATTGGATTGAAAGCTTGATAGAAGACGGGACTCAACATGGATTTATGTGAGCAATAATTAATCAAAGAGGCATGTTGAAAGTTATTTAAAGTCTTTTTTTTTTTGGAAATAATGAATGCATTTTATGACTTCCATGATTCATGTAACCAAAATAGTTTCACATACAAAAATGATGATTTCAAAATGTAAAAATAAAAAATCTGCATTTATTGTTACCCAGATTCCCCTAGTTTATTGCGCTCTGGGTTGAAAATCCTGAGGCTGTATTACACTACTGTATGTCTCTGCTATAGTGTGACCAGCCTAAAATAAATCTGCATAACCTTCTAGTGGTTGGGGTCCCATATGCCCAGGATATGAACACTGGAGCTTGCATTTATTTCAGTGGGTGGGATCACACTGTGGCAGATGTATTAAGCCTTAACAAGAGATAAATGCAAGGATGATAAGGAGAGATAAACGTCCAGCCAATCAGCTCGTTACTGACTTTTTTCAAACACGGCCTGTAACATGGCAGTTAGCAGGTGATTGGCTGGGCATTTATCTCTCCTTATAACCATTGCATTTATATCTTGTTAAAGCTTAATACCCACTGTTTCTTAAGTTTATTAATTTCAAGTTTTTTTTTAGCAGTTTAGCATTTTATGCCTCCTGCTGACATGCTTATGTGTCCACCTTTCATTATCTGTTTTTACCTGTATCTTAAAAAAAACCATTGCAATAATGACTTGAAAGTTAAAAGATGATAATTATAAAATAAAACCCATAAGAAGAATAAATGTTTGGACAAAAATAATTTCAGCGCTAAGTGAAATGTTACATACCTCTGGGCAAAAGGCCTGAGGAAGATTTCTTAATTCATTTAATTTGATTAATTAATGCCTATAGCATATCTGAACTAATTAATTACAACCAAACTGTATCCACATATCAAGGAAAAAAATGTGTCATATTGATTTGAAATTAATTGACAAGATATAGCAATTAACAGGTTTAAATAAACCAAGGTTAGTGAGTGCATTTGAATGTGTACTCGATGACTGATGTCACCAACTCTAAGGACTTAACTTAAAATTTTAAGACATTTTTAAAATATTGGTGAGAGTCAGGTAAATGAATGGTGGGAAAGTAAGAAAAAAATGTGTTTTAACTTACCTACATTTGCCATTAAACTTTTTTCCCAAAAAGTTCAATATTACAATATATGAGTTGATAGATTGTATCTGGGTAGTTCTTATATTCATTTTTAAAGTCTAAATAGAAATGTTCATATTAGTTTAACACTCCAGCTCCTGATGAAGACGCGAGTTAGCGTTGAAACGCGTTGAGCACCATCTCCACTGCACCCCTACTTGCTCCTTTGCACATCAGACTGCACCATACTCTGCACTTTATTCCAGACTAGTCATTTGTTTACCTCCAGGACCCCCTTTCCCCTGTTCAGCAGCTACAAGCAGTGTCATGCAAGGTATGCACATACCAAAAGGACTGCCGTCATATGAATTTGCTGTAAATAACCTGGATCTACTGGGAAATTATCCGGATTGGACAATCCGTGCAGCAACATTAGCAGGGAGCCCCGTACCCCCAAAATCCTCCAATTCAACTGGTAACTATTATATACTGGTGCAATATTTCTGTGGAGCTTATATATTTATATATTTTTATACCCTTTGTCTACATCATTGTTTTTAATATTCAGCATGTATTCATTGTATCATGAGAATTCTCATTAAATTGTATATTTCATTATAATATGTTTTATTACATTTATAAAATATCTTTTGTGGTAGTGTACATTCCTTCAGTATAAACCTAGCGCTGTACATCCATATCTCTATATTAGTTTAACAGCATTTTTATTGCTGCAACTGTTATTTATATACCAAAAATCCCCCACACCAAAGAAATAATAGCAGAAAAAAAAACATTCTTGTAGACTCCTATAGCCCTTTGATTTTCTAGTCTAGAGGATGGAAAGAAAAAACTCGGTGGATTCCAAGGCCAAAATATTTCTAACAGTCAACATTTCAAAACAGGTTTTTACTACCTATTTATTGAAGGCTCTGCATATGCTAATTGTTTTAGAATGCTTCGTTATGTCTCTGCATTAACTTCTACACAATATTTTAACAGTCAATTATTTAAAAACAAAAACTTTTAATCAGAATATCATATAATTAAAATGACCCATATACTGCACACACCCATATAGGGGATTATTCTGGTTAATTCGCTCAGATGTGAATTTGCATCATTGTGAGTGAACCAGAGCCCGCCTAGCAAATGGTGGTACACTGGCCCACCATTCGCAAGATGTGTACTGTACATTCGTGCTGGTTGCGAATGGATGTTTTACATGAACATCCATCCACATGCCACTGGTCGCCGACCATCGAAAGATGTGGAAGGTGCATGCATATGTAAGGTTGCTCTGAGCAACACAAGGGGCAAACATCGGCCACGTGCGAACACGCGCGCCCATGTGAACGGACCTTAATAAGGTCCATAATGTATTAATGACAACCGTAAATTCCTGTGTGAGATATGCAATTTTGCTTGTTAGTTTTGGCCAGAATATAATGTCTGACATGTTTGTGCATAAACCGGTAGCTGCCCCAGTTATAAATAGATAAGGAGGCCTTCCAAAATGTGACTAATTGAAATAAATTGTGCTGTGTTTAAATAATAATAAAACATGCGACTGCTCAATTGTCCTTTTGTTACACTATGTCTGCTTTTAGCTAGGTCAGACATTCTGTGGGATATTCAATGTTTGATTCTGACGTAAGGTTCCCGACAGTCAGAACCATGGACATTCCGATATCAATTTGACCTTTAGTATTCAATGTTCTGACTGTCAGAAGGATTATTGAAATCCACATGTATTTGATTGAAAACAGCCATGGATTCAACAAACCAGCGGCCATTTTCAACGATACAGATTTGATTTTTCAGAAAAACAAATCTGTCAGGCATGCATTTGGAAATGGCCGTATCAAATAGATCTGTGCCTATATTTCCTACCACTGGAAATTTCGTCACACACTGTACACATACATCACCTTTTATATAAATATATGTCTAGTGTCAGTGAGTTTTAGAAACACTGCCAAGGTAGCAGACTAGCCTTTGAAGCTTTTGCTTCGAGCGGGCTTACTAGTTGTATAATAACAGGACACAAGTTATAATAGTTTCTCTATTGATCAATTGATGGGGTGTAACTAAAGTCACTATTCACTATTCATATTTTTACTCTTAGTACACCATAATCACAACACATCAAGTAGCCTTGTCATGTTTATGCTGTTGTTTGGAGCATGAACTGGGTTCAAACATAGGACCTTATTCTGGTCCACAAGCAATGCTGTGAAATTTGCAGCGTGTGGACTAAATGCCACCTGCCTCCCGTAGTGCCGGCCACCCCCCCTCACACCCGCAATCTCCCACATGGCCTCGAATGGATAATTATAAATGGATAATTATCTGCCCTGGGTGCTGGGGAGAAATCATTCGATGGTCGGGGACCATCGAATGATTTCTCCTGCGCTCGCAGATCAAAGTCACCTCTATGGTGTCTCTGATCTGTGAGCACCCTGTGTGGGAAGTGGGTATGCAGCTGATATCGACTGACACCAGCTGCCCACCCCCAACACCTACGTCACTGGGCAATTTGCATGGGAGCATAGTCATGGAATCGCCTGCTGAGCGTTCCCATGGGCTGTGCCCCCCTGCTGGCCCATGCACCCTGCATCTGCACATGCACAGAAATGCATCTGCGAATGCACGGGGGACCGAAGAAATTAGAATCCCCCCCATAGTAAGAGGTATGATGTCAACTCTGCCCCCTCTTTTCTACAATGACATCCAGACATTTTTGAGGGAGCATGATATATTGGCAAATGTTTCTGCTCTGATGTTATCATTACACAGATATCCAGTGTTGGCACTTGCTTAATAGATTTCATTTTGAAATAATAATCTACGCCGAATGTAGTGATAAGAGACATTGAATATTACAGTATATGCAGTAAACAAAGCCAGTGAGGAAAAGAAGAATTGAACTACTGTAGCAAGCAGGATGTTGCCTCATCACTGCCAACATTTCCAATGATCTTGCAGCTAAATAAAGATGAATGAACTATGTTTAAAAGTGTATTTATTTATTAACAGTTTCTCATATAGCACACGCATATTCTTCATCGCTTTACAGAGAATAGTTGAACATTCACATCAGTCCCTTCCCCAGTGGAGCTTACAATCTATATTCCCTACCACATGTATACACACACACACACAGACATTCTAGGGTTAATTTTTGGAAGCCAATTGACCTACCTGTATATTTTTGTATTGTGGGAGGAAACCGGAGTACCCGGAGGAAACCCACGCAAACACGATGAGAATAAACAAACTCCGCACAGTTAGGTTCATGGTGGGAATCGAACCCATGACCTCAGTGCTGTGAGGCAGTAATGCTAACCATTACACCGTCTTCATAAAATTTATACTTTAGGAATTTGTATGAATTTTATGAAGGGTTGATAAAAATTTGAGCATTTTTTGTATTAAATAAACAATTTAATTAAAGGGAAACATTATAATGTCTCAGATATTGAATATTCTTCTACATCGGTACTATTTGTAATTTCATTGAAAATGTTCAAGCATTTTAATCAATCAATGATTCAGTTCCATTCTTTTTTATACAAGGGAACTATTGCTCATTTACTCAGTGTGTCCTTTTTCTGCAATACATTTAAATATAAAGAAATACATATTATATGACAAAAATATTATCTGCAATAGAATAGGATAACAGACTACTGTACTTTTAGGGTTACCTAGTGAAAGCATAATAATAAGCATAACAATAGGGCAGCATTTTCCTTGCATGAACACTGCAAAACAGGTACTTTAAAAATTGAAATAAAGACTCAGTAGGCAGCTTCTTGTGAATACACTGTGTATTTTTACTGGCAGCCAACAATGAAGAACAGCATACCAGGCTTTAGCAGGGAAACACAGGTGCATTCAGTAAATAAGTAAACATACATAAATGTTCCAGTACTCCTAGCACCTAGTAGACCTGCCTGCAGCCACAATAGGCCATGCTCTCACTGTACAGCCCTTGGTCAATGGCACTTCCACTCACTTGCCCTACTGGCTGGCCTCTGCAGGCATCAACCTTGAGGACCAAATGAATGATAGTCCTGCTGGCAGGCTCGGACTGGCCTGGTGAGGAACCGGGGGATTCCCCGGTGGGCCCCTTTGATTTATGACTCCGCCCACTTTCAAAGCGGGGTGGGGCCTAATGCTAACTTAATGTGGCACAGGGCAGTGTCGTCACAAGGCCGGTGGGGGTTGCGGGCGGGCCGCACTGGGTGTCACCGGTATCAGGGGTGACACCTTTTCAATGCGCTGTGCACAGGCAGTGGCACCAGTGGCAGTGCAGAGGTGAGGACGGCGCCGAGGTCCCTGGCTGTCAGTGATATTGACTGACAGCCAGGCTGCGAGTGTGAGTGGTACACAGCACAGGGGGTGGGGGCGGTGGGGCGGGGACTGGCATTCCAGCGCAGGGAGGCTAGGCGGCCGTGGCTGGCAGTGTAAGAGTGGGTCATGGGTACCTCCCCTTCCTGCTGTGGGGATTGGTCACCCCAGCCGACGGAGGAGAGACCTGGCTGCTTTTGCGCAGGCTGTCTGGATGAGTCACAGTGACAGTGTCACTCACTGCTGGTGGCTCCCCCTCCTGCTCTGGTGTTTGGCCACCCATGGATGGAGGAGGGACCCGGCTGAGCTGAGCCTGTCACTCTATGAGGGGGGTTGAGGGAATCTTCTTGGCCGGTGCCATTTAATGTTGCGCACTGCACAGTGAGTGAGCCTTCAAGACTTGAAGTTCAAGTTCTGCTCCAGGCCAGCCCGAGTCCTCCACCTCCTGTTCGAGTGACCTGACCTGAGTGAGTTAGGATGAGTCCTAACAAGGATAATTTTTTGGGGGGTGACTAGTCGCACAGAAAATATCTGAGGCAAATGTTATGGTGGACCCCTCCTAAATAGATCTGATTTAGCTTGATATATGTCTGATAAGGGGTGTGCTACCACAGGACACAGGGTTACTGGCACATAAGAAAGAAAAGAATGTCTCTGTGTGGTACACCTAGAGAGTTTCTAAAATGTAACTTTTATTCAATAATTTTTTAAAAACTGCGAAATATAAAACACATATACACATGAAACAAAACAATGACATATAAAAAGGATATGGAATCCTCACACCGTGGGGCCCCAGGGTATGTCTCCCTTCAGTATGGTAGTTAGCTAATAAGTGTGTGTTTTTAGAACTGCTGTCTTAACCCTATAGGTATATGGCAGTGTTGACACAGTATGTCGGCATCTCTGATCCAGAAATAATTTAATTAGCAGATATGGGTATGGATAACATATATAATTGGCGGCGGGAGTGAGATGAATGCTGTTTTATTTCCGTGTGATGCCGTGAGCCTGGACTGCTCAGTATTTGGCAGGGAAAACAGCAATACACACAAGCCACCGCAGCTTATCTGCTATGAGTGACAGCGGTTAAGGTACACTGCTGCACTCTCACTATTCCATCTGCCTGGAGGTGCTGTAAGCTGGACGCCGTGTGCCACGGTGAGACACAGCGTCTTCAGGCTGAGACGGGTATGTTACCATGACTGAGACCGCTCATTAGGTTTAAGCTAAACAGGTTCAAAATTCCAACATTTCATGAGTGAGGGAGAGGCTGGGAGCACACACACGATGTGTGTGGTCTGCGTACGCTTCGCAGAGAGAGCTTCAGAGGACCCTAGAGAGCAAGATGTGGTATATACAAAAACCATATATCGCTGTTTTGGGGCTGTTATCCTGAGGACGTGGGTGCTATCCCCGGAAAGTGCTCGATAAGAGATAAGAGATGATTTATTGCCCAATACACTTCTTCATGCATTGAATATGGACTGTGTGTGCCTCTGTCATTGGAAGTATATGGAGTTTATTTAGAGTGCACTGCCAGAAGTTGAATTAGAGTGCTAGAATACAAGGATATATATATATATATATATATATATATATATATATATATATATACTGTATATAATAGTAGAAATGAATGGTGGCACTCTGAGGTCTTTTCAAAAACTATTTTCAAAAGATGGTGGCTAACGTTTCAGAGCTTATGCTCCTTTGTCAAAGCATATAGGTGAGACAACACCACGGGATGCAGTTTAAATCCCGGCGGTTGGGATTCCGGCATTCAGAATCCCGACGCTGGAATCCCGACCGCCAAAATCCCGACACTTTCTCCCTCTGTGGGTGTCCACAACACCCATGGAGGGAGAATAAATTAGCGTGCCGAGTGTAGGGAGGCACCGGGCCCGCTGCTTGTCGAGCGCAGCGAGCCCGCAAGGGGGGGCGATCCATGTCCCCCCCATGTTGGGATTTTGGCGGTCGGGATTCCGGCATCGGGATTTTGAACGCCGGGATCCCGACCGCCGGGATTTCATACTGAATCCAACACCACACAGTATGGGCAGGAGGATCACCATGGCGTTTCAAGCAAGCACCAGAGAGAGCTTCCTCCCACATCACTTCCGGCAGCAACGGAGGTCCAATTTCCGGCTTCCAAGCCTCGATGTCTTCGGCAGTCATGGACCGGAGCAGCACACAGGATGAAGGGCACCTTTTTTAAGGTAAGATTATCACACTATTGTTGTCTCACCTACAGTATATGCTTTGACAAAGGAGCTCCAAAACGTTAGCCACCATCTTTTGAAAATACAGTTTTTGAAAAGACCTCAGAATGCCGACATTCATTTCTACTATTGTTCTACTGCACATGAGGGCACTGGGGCAGCTGTGGAAGTTTTGGAGAGTGCCAGGCCGCAACCCCACAGACTCTCTCTCTCTCTCTCTATATATATATATATATATATATATATATTTATATATATATATATATATTAGAGATGTGCGGCGGCCACTTTTTCGAGTTTTGGTTTTGGATCTGGATCTCCCTTCGTGTTTTGGATCTGGATTGGTTTTGGCAAAACCACCCTTGTGGGTTTTGGTTTTGGTTTTGGATCTGGATTTTTATGAAAAAATGCTAAAAATGGCTAAAATAACATAATTTGGGCCTGTTTTTGCCCCTAAAGTATTATTGACCTCAATAACATTAGTTTCCACTCATTTCTAGTCAATTTTGATCACTTCACAGCTTACAAACTTGTTTTCATTTACTGTAGTTGGGCCAAAAGGGTATACCGAGGTAGCTGGATGACTTAGCTAAGCGACAGCAGTCGGCATCACATACATGTGGACCTTACACTTCCAACCTGGCAGAGAGGCACTGCAGGGGCAGACAGGGTGGCAGTTTAATAAACTATCCCAAAAAAAGAGAAATGCTCCAAACAGCAAATACAAAGAGGTATCGGCCTTGTCATGACTGGTAGTAGCAGCTTCAGCACTCCCACTATTTCCTCCTCCATCATCCTCCAAAAATGTGTTTTTATTTTATTTATTACTTTTATTTCTTTTTCTTACTTTACACTGGACACAGCCTGTCACACTGGACACAGCCCCTTGGACACTGGACACAGCCCCTGGACACTGGACACAGCCTGTCACCCTGGACACAGCCCCTGGACAATGGACACAGCCTCTGGACACAGCTTCTGTACACTGGACACAGCCGTCACACTGCACACAGCCCCTGGACAATGGACACAGCCGTCACACTGGACACAGCCTCTGGACACCGCCCCTGGACACAGCTCCTGTACACTGGACAATAGATATATGTCACGCTGGACACTGGATATATGCCGTCACACAATGGTTAGATGTCACACTGGCCACTGGATATATGTCGTCACACTGGACACTGGATATATGTCGTCACACTGGACACAGGATATGTCATCAGTCGTCACACAGGACAGGACACAGGATATATGTTGTGAGTGACTCGTGACACTGGACAATGGATAAGATATAGGCCGTCACACTGGACACAGCCCCTTGTATTACTGCAGCCCCTGTGCACAGTGTACTACTCAGCAGCACTGCAGCCCCTGCGTGTGAGCACTGCAGCACTGAGTTAGTTAGTTAAATCACAAAAAACACAGGGCTTGGGGCTAAATAAATCACAACAGGGCACGGGCCACAGGACAGCCCCTGGACAGTGGACACTGCAGCCCCTGCGTGTGAGCACTGCAGCACCTAGTTAGTTAAATCACACTACAGGGCTCAGGCCTATAAACAGTCACTGACTCTCAAGTCTACAACACAGGGCAGTGAGGGCAGGTCACGGAGCACATGGCACGGAGCACAGCACAGGGCAGTGAGGGCACAGGTCAGGTCACGGAGCACATGGCACAGAGCACAGCACAGAGCACACGGAGCTTCCCAACCACCCTCTTCCCTCTCCAAGATTGGAGTGAAGATGGCGGGGCACGCGTGCGTCTTTTATAAGATCCCGCTCCCGCGAGAAACCGACAGCGCGATGATGACGTTCGGCCTCGTTATTGGTCTGGAATTCAGGCGGGAATTCCCGAGCCGGCTCGGATCTGGCCCTGATCCCCGATATTCGGATCTGTCGGATCTCGGGGATCCGGACCCGCTCATCTCTAATATATATATAAACAGTCAATAGGTGCGGCACTCTGGCGACTTTCATCCACATAAATTACCACACAGCGGCGGTAATCCATTTATCAACGTTTCAAATGTATTGCATTTTTAGTTTATGCCTGAATTAAATTAATTATATTGTAAAGATCATCCAATTTTCCTTATAACTATTTTTAGCGCTGCTATTTTCTTTCATTTTTCAATGAAGAGAAATTATGTACGGAATTAATAAGAGGTTTCTTCACCATAACAGCAGTCAAGTGTGGAACTGTTTGCCAGAAAATGTGGTAACAGTGACTACAGTAAATGAGTTTAAATTAAAACTTGATAAATTCTTGCCAATAAAGAGAATCATATAGTTATGACTTAGGCCAGTATTCAATGCTCCCGATTCACCGGGTTGTTTTCACTCCTTGCGGTGAATTTTTTTCACTGAAAATATGATTCACCCTATTCAATGTTCACTGTAGCCGAAAGCGAACAGTAAATGCCGCCAGTTCTCCATTTCATGCTTGCTGGTGTATTTCAATGGGGTTTTCACTGGGATTCGCAGAGAGTGTATTCAATGCTCAAATGGAGAACTGCTTTCTCCATTGATTTTCGCCATGATTCTCCGTTTTACATTCGTCATCTTTTTTAGGTGAACTGGAATGTGATCTTTTAAAATAAAGCGGTTTTTTTTGGTGGCAAAAAATCGGATTTTTTTCTGTGAAGGGGCATGCTATTTTTATTCATGTGCTTGCAGCACATGAATATATTTGTAATAAATTTTTATTTAAAAAAATTTTTTTTTACACATTCGCCAGCAGAGGGCCGGGAGCCGCTCAGTAATATTCATATATTCACTGCACTCTGGTCCCGGCTTGTTACATGCGGGAGCAGAGGAGCGGCTCCCTACCCTTGCCCCCGTGCCAGCATTCCCGGGGGGCAGCCTCTGCTGCCTGTGCCCCGGGAGCCCTCCCCCATAAATTCTGGGGCAGGTAGCCTGCCTCTGTCCCCCGGCAGGGGTTAAAATTTGCCAGCAGGGGCACCGAGCCCCTGCTGCATTGAATAGGGTGACAGGGAGGGCTGGCAGCAAATGCTGCAGCCCTCCTGAACCTTGCGAATGTGCAGCGAATCCTAAACTAAAGGATTCTCTGCACATGGAGAAAGAAATCACTGAATACTCCCCTTAGTCTAGTTACAGTAAATAGGTTGAATTCAGTGAACTGATGTCTTTTTTCAACCTAAATTACTACAGTATGTTACTATGTATGTTACATGGACTTCTATCAGTCCATTTTTTACTGGGAGTTTTTTTAACCCTTGAATGCCTACAGAGAAAGAAGACGCAATCTACACTGGATGGATGGTAAGTATATTTTATCACAGCTACACTTTTGGATTCTACATGGAGAAGTGGACCAAACCTACATGATCAAGATAGATAATTATGGATGTGTGAAGGCTGTAATAAAGTTATATGATATTTGTGTGGGTCTCATTTATTTTGGTATTGGTTCTGTAGTGGGACTAAAAGTCCTAGCATGCCCAATAATGCCCTGCATTGTGGTTCTCCAATTCCCAGCATGTGGGGTAGGCTTGCTTGGCCTTGTAGTTCTGCTACAGAACCAAATACCTTCTTTTTTACACAATCAGCCTGGTGCAGAGCACCAGCCCAAGGCTTCAGCAAGGTCTGGGGGACCTCTATATTGGAGGTGTCTCCACTCCTGCAGAGGCCAGCTAGGAATGGCACGATCCATTGGAATCGTGTGAATTTTGGCTCAAATTGGACAAGTGTATGATTACCATTACTGCAGGCTTATTTGTTGACTTGATCCTGTTCTGCCTGTCCTGACATTACAGTATTGATGACTACAGTATGTTTCTGATTTAGCCCTAATATTAGAAAGAATACTGTACATTTGTGGTCTTGTTAACAGTGTATGTTGTGCCGAACCTCTTGCTCAGCTACTCTGTGCACAACAATAATATTGAATACTGTCTGTGTTTCTATATTTATTGTTTACTTGTGTGAACAGATTTGGGTCCCATTTACATTGCAGAGTTACACTAATAATTGATATGCCATTGTTATCCAAGCTGAAGTCACAGTGGCATCTAAGTACTGGTAAGCATGATGTACCTGGCTTTTTTGAAATGTTGGCTTTTATAGGTTAAATTAATGGTTGCGGTTCTAAAGGCTTATTGCTAATTTTGTAGTGTAATTCATCAATGGAAAGGCTTGTTTGAAGGATTAAGTTATATAGGTAATTATAGTGTAATCCTGTTCAGGAAGTTGGAATAGGTGGTCTTTTCACTTGGCTGCCTTTGGACATCATAAGTGAAAAGGGTGATGACAGATGATAGATTATTTGTAATATTGATGTGCTTAGTCATTGGGTCATTGGAAATGGAAGTGACTGTACTGATATTGTAATGTATACTGTACAATATTTATTTAGGTTTAATGTGACATTTAATAACACAGAAATTGTGTTACATATTTAGGTCAACAAATTGCATTATGATATAGCCTTATTTTATAATTTATTACCTGAATTAAAAAAGGCACTGTAGAGTAAAAGATGGATTTGCAAGGTGCATGAAACCTTAATATTAATGTAAGGATCATTTTATAATTTTTAAAGAAGAATGAACAATTACAGTGTAACTAATTGTTAAAATGCATTTCCAAAAATCATCAACACTAGAGAAACAAGCTGGAATATTACAACTACTATAAATGCCTTAGCTAGTATGGATGGGAACTCCAGTCTGTTTGGAAAACATAAATATTGTGCACCTCAAGTTCCAGCAGGTAACTATATACCATATCAGAATATGTATTGATGAGGCCTTCCCTCATATAAGGGTGTTCCGTTACAAAAAAAAGGTTGAATTGTGGGTTCTTGAAACTACTGATTTATATGCACATATAATCTAGCATGAAGCCCAATTTTCACCACCTCTTAGGAAAAAGTTATTTTTCATGGAGAAAAAAAACAAAGCAAGGAGTTACCCGGAAAATTGACTAGGCCATGCAGAGGCATGCACATTAAATGGAAAACATGAAGAAAATGTAGTTGGAGTGAGGAGTACATAACAACTATTGCCTAAATCATACCATTACAGTAGAATTATAAGTGTAGTTTGCCATGAGCTTCATCGCACATCGTAGTCATATGTAGTTTGGATGGTACATGCTGCAGCAAGTGGATATAAAACACTTATTTAATGTTAAAATGAAATGTACTTTTATAGGTTTCTAGTTATACTATTTATGTATTCATATGTGCAATGGCCATGCTGGTTCCTATTGTAAGAGGACGGCCCTCATTTGAAAGAGAGGAGTTTTATTGTAGTGCCTCACACATTGTAGTGCCTTTATCATTATCTGCTCTGACAAATGTCCTCAGAGATCTGAATTAATGATGATCAGTACAGCAATTCTACTTACACATTCCTTCAGTAGATTATTTTGAATACGGATTTGATTCTGCCAAAGAAATAGAAAATAACCTGACTACAGTATAGTTGAGAATTTAACATTTATTAATGTGTATTAAAACCAATCTGTATGATAAAAACAAGCCCTTGTAATGGACCAAATTATTATATGTATAGGCATATTGTGCTGCTGACTTACATCAAATCATAAAGTAAAAATTTGAACGAAAATTGAATGTAAGGAAAATCCAAGGTC
The DNA here is from genome assembly GCF_055691185.1 of Crinia signifera. Classification (NCBI taxonomy): domain Eukaryota; kingdom Metazoa; phylum Chordata; class Amphibia; order Anura; family Myobatrachidae; genus Crinia; species Crinia signifera. The sequence goes on along the minus strand of NC_139220.1, from coordinate 163,680,817 downwards.
TTACCAGGGTTTATACAGTAGATCAGAGAGATCATGTGCTAAATGTAATAGGGAGTGAGAAGAAGAAAGATTGAGAGATTTAATTGATTGCCGCTTTAAAAAAAATGGGAAACATCTCCCAAAATATGTCACTTTCTGATTCTCACAACCTACTACATTTTGCCCTAGATCTTCTTGGCAAATGTGGGACACATCAAGTAGCACACAAGAAGTAGGTCAGGAGAAAATGGAAACAGGTTGGTCTGGTGACTGGGTCCAAATATTATTTTTTTTGTGTCAACAGTGCACTCAGATTATGGGCTTAATATACTATGCAGCACTTTTTTGGAAGCCCCTGTGTATTTTGCAGATTTATATATTTAATAAGAAACACTCCTGCTTTAGTGAATATATTTGCCACTAATGCCTTGGATCACTAATGAATTCTTAAATGTGATGGACATTACAGTACATGGCATGATACAATTTAGCCTCAAAACTAAAACAATGACTCCAGTCAACTGCAAAGGTCAATATGTGAACAGCTAAAATGCAGTATGGATGCCTGAGATGAACCTGAAGGGATGATGTACAGTCCTCCATAATTGATAGAGTTTGACTGTCTGCAGTACTATAGCTATGTCAATAACAGCCACTCTATTTTATGAATATTTGACACTTTCTTTATTTGACACTTAACATTATTATATTGTACATGAATAGGGTAATGCTACTTTAATATTTGCATACATATACACATCTAATGTATGCCTCTCAGAAATAATGTGTTTGTTATGTACGGTACACCTTAAGATGAGACTCAATACACATAAATGCAACAACACAAAACAGAGAAAAGGAACCAACCTAGGTTGGTATGGAGCGCTTGCCAAGAGTTGCTTTGTCAGACCAGCAGCTGCTTGAGGGAGTAGTCAGCTCCCAAATGGAAAAAAAAAACAGGTAAATAGAAAGTAAAGCAGCGCTGAAATGTACAATGTGACAAAATTTATTTCACACAATAAAAACAACAGTTTAAAACCACATTAAGAATGAACCAAATAATATGGAAAAGAACTTGAATGGACCCATTGTTATAGTCACCAATATTGTAAGGTAATGGAACCTGCTCTGATCAAATGAAGTATGGAGGAGTCTTTGTATGCCACTTGATGGTATCCTGAAGTTTTGTTATAGGACTACAACCGATGGCAGGGTGGAATTAGCCTAATCAGGAGTCCCACTGCTGCGAGTGGTCAGGTGTCCAAACAAGGAATCTTGGCTTGAGACTTCCAAAGTGATGGGTGTCCGATCAGATGTTTTTTAGGCAGGTAGGACGGTCCTTGATGCAAAGGTAGGAGTCCTTGGGGCAATAGGGGTCCAAACAGTGGTGTCACCAACGAGTTTCGCAGTTCTCTGACTGCTTTTTCAAGGTGTCTATTTGGGTCTCTGGGTGCCATTTTTATACCTGACTTCCCATGGGTTCATTTGCATAACACATTGGTTCAATATCACAATAATATAAAAAACATCAAGAAGGACTTACTCGGAGACAGTTACATTATTAATAGTGGTGTATAACAGATATATTAAACATTTCGATTTGAATAAAAGGTAAAAAAGAAATTTGTAAAGTGAATTGTGTCAAACACTTCCGGGTCAGTGCCCTGTATTCAGTGAACCAATTACTTCCGGTTCAAGGCTTACGATCGTTATTAGCCTTTTTTAAGGTAACATCTTATGGTTCCCCTTTAGGTAAGATATCCAAAGAGGTGGTTAGTCCTCTATATAGTGGCCTTGTTGATTATACATATAATATATGGTCATTACGGTGTGTTGCGCCAGACCGGAAGTGACGTTACGCCCGGCTTTTGTTGTTATATACGTCACATCCGGCCTGGGCGCAAACTCCAGTCTATGGCTTTGTTGCCATAGATACATACATTTGTTTCTGGCCGGGACGTGATGCTACGCGCGGCAGCTAGTTGCTATGGGTGCATATACTTCCGGTTGCCTGGGACGCTACGTTACGTCCGGCGGCTGTCGGAGCGTGCGTCACATCCGGACCGTGACACAATACGTTGTCATGTTGTCCGGTACTCTAACAGTTTCTGGAGGTGTTTACTCAATTGGATGGATTGAATTTTATCATTTCCTGCGTGTGAAGCGCAAGGGAAGTTCTTATTTCCTGGATAATGGGACGCAAACCGGACTTAATATAAATTTTTCTTATTATATATACCAAACACAGAAAATACAATGAATATAAAGATTACAAAGTTATTTGGATGATTGATTCATATTTACACCAGTTCTTTTTGGAGAGATAGTGATATAACACAGAATATATGTACTTGATATAATCTTCTCATTAGGGAAAGTGATTGAATAAAGGTAAGATAGGGTACATTCAGATAGTTAATTCAAATAACCAATTTAATGTACTTTTTTACAATTGTACAGCACTCCATACAGCATAGAGAGTGTCAGGCAAATATTTTCACTAGACTGGTCAGAATTAAAAAATCCTTTTATTTCTATTTTTTATGTAATATACATTATACATTATGTTTAGATGTTCACATTTGCATTTATATATACAAATCATCGGAAGGAGGCATTTGTAGGGGGCGGGAGGGGGGGGGGGAAGGAAAGAAAAACAGGGAATATGAGGGGGGAAGGGGGGGATAGGTATTCTTTATAGTACGACATTTAGCTCAAGTGAATCATTTAGGCCTTTTGGATAAAGGGAATTGAACTTAAAGATCCAATAAATTTCTTGATTGCATAGCATCCTAAATCTATTACCGCCCCTTTTGGTGGTATCAATTTGCTCTATACCTAGAAGACTTAAGTCTTTAGGGTCGCTTTTATGGTGTTCAAGAAAATGGCGGGACACACTGTGTAATATGTTCTTATTTATAATATTTCTGTGGTGTTCGAGAAACCTTACTCTCATGGGTCTGGTAGTTCTACCCACGTATTTGAGCCCACAGGTGCAGGTTAGTAAGTAGACAACATAGTCACTATTGCAGTTTATAAAATTATTTATAACATAGGGGTTCTTTTCCCCATCAATTACAATTGTTTTTGTTTTATTTTGAATGTGTCCGCAAGTGAGGCATGAGTTCCGTCCACATTTGTAGCAGCCCTGCATTTTGTTTGGTAACCACATATTCGAAACCCCTGATGTTATTGCTGCTTCTTTGGGGGTATATCTTATCTTTTTCAGTTCACTAGGAGCTAATAAGGTCTTTAAAGTTCTATTCTTTTTGAAAATAAATGAGGGTTTAGTCGGTAGTATTTCTCTTAGGGTGTGATCTTGTTTAAGTATATCATAATTTTTCTGGACAATGCTTTTTATTTCTTTATATTGAGAATTAAATGTTGAGATAAAGGAAATGTTGTTATCTGGTTTTTGAGTTGTCTTATTTTTCTTTTTGTGAATTAGCAGTGTGTCTCTATCGTATTTCTTAACTTCATCTATTGCACTATTGACTAAATAGTCAGGATATCCTCTATTTGTAAAGGATTTGGCCAGTTCTATCGCTTGAGATTCAAAATATTTTATTTCAGAGCAATTTCGTCTAAGACGAAGCATTTGGCCTTTTGGGATATTCCTCTTCCAAGAAGGATGGTGAGCACTATGGTAGTGTAGATACGAATTTGTATTCACAGTTTTTTTTATAGTTTGATGTATGAATCTTGTCATTTTTGGCTTCTAGACTGATACATTTTTGTAGAGTGAAAAGAGTGTGTGAATTTGAGGTTAAATGAACTAGAGTTAACACAAAACAGGCCTATTCATGACAGGGTAAGGATGTCTTTTGTACTGTTAAAAATGTAGGTCTCCTAAATGCACAACAATGTTTATAAATGCAGTGTATGATTCGATTGCAGATATTCATGTTGTCTTCAGACAACATTTTACGATTTTTTTGTGGTCTGTGATTTCAGAGCATAATGTGGGTGAAATTTAGGATGAGAGAGTGAGATATTTGGTAAGAAATCTCCAGTTTTTTTTTAAAGCGGCAATCATTTACATTGCAAAATCAAACTGGTTTTGTCAGCACGTGCTGTGTCAGCACAGCACATGCTGTAGGTCTGCTGCTGCTGAGGGGGGGTGGGGCAATAATACCCCCCTCAACTTTAGATGTTCTTTCACCCCCTCTTAACATGTTGGGGGCATGGCCTAATCGTGGGAGGTGGCCACACCCCACATTTAAGGCCAGACCCCCAACATTTTAGCGGGGCCCGACATACCTCTCAGCAGCCCTGCTTATAATCATGCCAAGTTTACTATCTAAAAAATAAAATAAAAACCTTGCTTAGACTGGTTATATCAATCCTCAAGAAGGAAAAGTAAACCAAACACTATTTAGACTAATTCTTGCAGTAACCCTCTAATGGGAGGAGCTTTAGGAGATCAAATAAAGATCTCTGCTCAATGAAAAGTATTAATCAGAAGGATTTTTAGAAAGTTACACAACACTTCACTGAGTACTGTAAGTGTCTTCTCTCAAATACTTTGAAAATTCCATGCAACTTTTACTTAAACCATAACATACAGCTATGGCTGATGGCGGGAGTTTACGCATGTGCAAATATGTGCATGTGCAAACCCCAGGAGGGAACGCCTTTGGCTCATTGATGGGCAGGCAGGAGGCGGTCGCTTGGGTCCACCCAGCATTTTATGGGCATGCCCACTAAAAAGGATGGGCACGCCCATGGAAACAATGAGTGGACATCTCTGAATGCAGGTGTGTCCATGCCTGCTTGGGGCGGGCGGCTGAAAGCGCCCGGCCCCATATCGGCCACCTCCATCAGGACAGATAAGATACTTTTGTTGAATTCTGATGGTGTAATAATATTGTAATAATGCATTGTATGATCTTACCTTAAGCTTTGTAGAAAGTATTGCCCAGCGGGAACATCTGCTGATCCATTGATGCAAAACAATATTGCAATTTTTTGTAAAAGTTGTAGTTATTGCCTGTGGAGCTTGATTTTTATATATCAAATCTAAGAATGTGTAACAACGGTGACCTGCGAACAGGTATCCCAGTATCAGAACAGGGATTCTGACCTATTCCTACTTAGCAAAAACCCAACAAGTATAGAAAAACTAACAGAGGATCTATGTTCTAAGCATTGGATAAGGATTTAGTGGACAGAGATAAGTAATAGACAAACAGCTCCTAACTGTTTGTCTATTACAGTATGGGTTTAATTATGAAAGTTAGGAGTTGGTTCATTGGCACTTTATCTCTTTCCAAGGCTTAGTACATAGATTTATATATGACTAGTGCAGCAAAACCTTTAAAGCAACAAGAGTTATAGTGAGCTTTCCATTCTACATCTAACTGCTGTACTACAGGCTGTGTAAAAAATGACAGAAGGTTATTGGTTGGTACTTTATTTCTCTCCACTTTAGTTCTATTAAAGGTTAAATACAGTACATCCCCCCTATGCCTGTGTCCAGGAAGGTTTGTTTACAATGGACAAAAAATAATTCTTTCTGTGGGGTATATTCAATTGAAACTGCCGTCTTGCCGAAAAGACGGCAGTTTTCAACAACGGGTTCCGACCTATTCAGTGCTAGCTGTTTTTTTTCTGGCAGGTCCGACCTGCCAAAAACCAGATGGATTGGCGGAGTAGCCACAAACCCAACAGCTTTTGACAGAAACACAGCTATCCAACAGCTTGTTTCTGGCAATCTAAGTCTGACATGAAAAGATGTCAGATTGAGGCAGGGAGGATGGCGCCGGGTGAGCAGCAGCAGCTTGCATGGCACCATTCTCCTGTTCGCTGCCTCCCGTGCCCTCTTGCCACCTCCCGTACCCTCCCTCGCCTCCCGTAGCCACCTGCTGCGCCCATCTGTCTTGCCGCAGGGTTAGGTGAGAGCAGCTCACCTGGCCATGTCCCGGCTTCCTCTGCCTCCTGGGCGATCCTGCTGCATCCCGCCACTACGTTCACCTGGTCCCCGTGCCGGCCGGGTGAGCATCAATCAGTGGCCAAATCTAACATCTAGATTTGCCATCTGCATTGAAAAATGGATGCCGGATCCATTCCGTCAAAAGAATTTCTAAATTGAACCGACATCCATTGAATATACCCCCACAATTGATACAAATCTGTGTACGGTATTTCTTAAAACCAAATTTCATATGAAGTACAGTAGGCACATGCTTCCACAGAGCACAAAGAACTGTCTCAGTGTCTGAGATTTGATTTTTAGTATTACTAAATTATCTAAAATATCTACATTGATTGTAGCATCTGCTTGTTTAACTCAAATGTATTCTTGCTGATGCTGATTTGGGACTCATTTTCAAAATGTACTTGATTAGTTCTGTGTTATCATGTTTTTTTTATATTTAGAATCCTGTGCCTTACTTACACTAAATTTAGTCTATGATCATCATTTAGTTATATAGTCATATTCTCTGATAAGCTTCATTGTTACATGTATTTGATGAAGAAAAACATTTGATTGCACTTTTAGGTCGTAAACATTTTAGGTGGAGCTGAGTTCCCTTAGGTTTGACTCCTGAGTGTTTGTCTAAATATTCATAATCCAACATATTCATAATACAGTTTTAAATTGTTTTATGTATGATGAAAACAGTAGAAATATGCAAGTGAATTCGTTCTGCAAAACCACTCATATGAGAATAAGGCTGTACATGAATATTTAATGCACATGCCATTTTTCTACAAATTACACCTTATGTACTCTTCTTTCATCTAGTGTGCATGTAGTATTCCATTAAGAGGCTTTATGATCCTGAAACATTGTGTCATATTATACTCAATAAACTCTGCATCTTCTCTACTTGAACCTTAACTTATAATGCAACAATGAATCTTTAAAACACAAAACAGTTTTGTGCTATTATGAAATCCAGCCAAGGGGAATGCAATAGTTTAGTATACCTGTGGGTTATTTTAGATGAATCTAAGAATATAAATTCAATTTGTAGGTATAACATTAAAAATATGCTCCTGAGTAAACAGTACATTATTGATGTGGTTCATAAAAATAATAATAATAATAATAATAATAATAATAATAATGATAATAATAATAATTATTATTATTTTAAGACAAAGCACAAATTTAAAACCATAAAAGAACTGTGACGCAAGGACATACTGAATATTGAAGATGGACTTCATTACACATTCTTCTTGCCTGTGATCATTATAACATGTTCATTTGATGTGCTGTACAAAGTCAAAGCTGTAATATGTAATAGGTGAGCCGAGCGCACAGTGCCCAGCAGAAGGACAGCGAGGGACCTGGGAGTCAGGTAAGAGTGTACAGTGGATGGGACAGGACGCCAGCCTACCACGCCACTTGAACCTGCACAATCCGACCAAGACTGTACCCTTTCATTACTGCTGACTTTAACCCCATTAAACCCCACTTGCCAATCCTACCCCACCCGGCATAGCCCAGCATTGCCACTCCTGTTGCACCACCCCCGCAACCTGACCCCCGCTTTTTGTTATCCCTTATCCCAGAGGTCAGGCAGACCTCTCTCCCCTGCAGCAGTCACTCAGTACAATTTTTTCAATTATTATTATATATTTTTCTATATGAGTCAATTTTAATCTAAATGAACTCTAACAGCGCCGGGGCACTTAGGAGACTTGGAAATTTCCTTTCCCTCCTGAGTAAACACAAAACCCAAAATTTTTTTGCCTTGCCGCTACCCCAGGCAGCTAGTGATAGAACTTGAAACTTACACGTTTTTTCTTGCACACCAAGCAAAATGAGTGAATTTAAGAGTTACTATGACCGTAAATCAAGACGGGAACAATATTTATCCTCTTTCAATCAAACCAATATACAGGTGGACACTCCCTCAAGTGCCAATCCCAATATGAATAAACTATTTTACAACCTGGAAGATCTCCTTAAAGAGGAGATGAGAAACTGGTGGGATAGTATATCCCTACAGAAATATATTGATGCCAAAATTATACCCAGAGGCTTTAGGGTCTTCAAACATCTTTCAGTTATCGAGAAACCAGAATTGATGGTTAAATGGAATGAAGCACTTGATGGGTGTTCACTTGCCCTAATGAAACTACTAGTGCAATATAGAGAAGAACAGGTTTCTAAAACCATTACTAAAATTTATAAAATCAAAGATGAACTCCTTTCCTTTAAGGACAACCCAGCCTTCAAGGAAAGAGACGAACAGATAAACATTAGAGTGGAAAAATTCGAAAGAGAATTGCTCCAAAACAAAAAAAGAAAATGGGAAAGAGACCAAACTGATTACCACCTAAATAGAGTTAGAACGTACCATAAGCAAAACGCCCCTAATGGATATAAATCTAGAGACCCTAGTAATCATGATATTAGAACAACATAGGGCAATTATAGACCAAGAAAACAGTTCTATCAATCTTCCAAACATAACTCAAACCAGTCCTATTACAGACCAAATAAAGATCACTAACAACCCACTAGACCCAATAGATCTAGAAATTATTCTTATCGGCGAGAACAATCTGGTCATCATCCCTCTCAACAAGATTACTCAACACGAAATGGACCTAGGACCCCCCCTCCCCCTCCCCGTATGGAATTTCATCCCACTAGTACAAACACCAATGACCAGGTTTTTCAATCAAAAGTACATAGGGGGAGGGGCCCTAAACTGCACACCCTGGACATATGAGGTGCTACCTGCTGAGACTTGTAGTGCAGCAAGCAGGAGGAAGAGTTTGCAGGTGCACACTAAATATATATGCTAGACCTTTTAATATCTTGCTATATTGCATTTGAGGTTATTAGCATAGTAATGGCCATTAGTATCGGCTTGTCCACCGCGTCCAGGTTACCTCAATCAAAAGCCTGGTACGATCACAACCCCTACCAGTGCCTATCCACTCAAACCCCAAAAAGACAAAGAGACAGAGAGGAAATAGGGGAGGAAGAAAGAGAATCCAGAAAAGCAAGGATAAAATAGAGACAACTGGTATATTTAATCTTACCAAACATGAGATTTCTGCTGATCAAACCAGACTACTCTGTAAGGGATTAAATTTTGCCCCCTCCAAAGAGCCCAATATTTTCGACCTTTTTTTGGACCTAAATAAATTTCTAAGAATTCTGTGCAGAAAAAGATATTTTGCTATAAAAGAACTTAACAAAACTAAAAATGGAGATCCAAATGGCCCAGATCCGCTACCGATCATACTAGACAATAGTGATAGAGAAAGTTTACTTACCCTGGAATCTCTGTGGAATGAGAACAACACAGAGGAAATCGAATTATTTGATATTAATTCCTATTCTGAAACTAGAACTAAACCGATATTTAAAAAGAAATCTTTTTTTCCGATTGAACAAAAAAGCCCAGCCATCACACTGTTTTACAATAAAACTTTAGAAGATTTTAAGAAAATCTGTACCCATTCTGCTAAAAGCTATAAAAGATCGCCATTTTTAGATAATCTTACCAAAACTGAACGATCTGCAATTAAACAACTTAAAAATTATCACTCTGTGGTCATTAGACAAGCAGACAGGGGGGGGGGGTAGTTCTTTTAGATAGACAAGATTATATTTCCGAAGCTTTAAGGCAACTAAATGATGTAAATTACTACTCAAAATTATCATCTGATCCGACTAAGGCTTTTCAATCTGAATTTAAATGTATATTGGATGAAGCTCTTTTGAAGAATGTGATATCCAAGGATGAATCGTTATTTCTTTTTCCTTCACATCCAGTCACTCCGATATTTTACCACCTACCTAAAATTCACAAATGTTTACAATCACCTCCCGGTCGCCCCATTATTTCAGGTGTTGGGTCCCTCACTTCCAATTTATCACATTTTGTTGATTTTTTCTTACAGAAATTTGTCACTGCACTCCCTTCACATATCAGAGACACCTCCCACATTCTCAATAAAACCATGAATTTAGATTGGTCTGAGGGCTGGGCATTCCTCACTTTGGATGTCCAGGCCCTCTATACCAATATCCCCCATTCCGGTGGTATTGAGGCCGTCAACTATTTCCTTGACACAGATGTTACTTTTTCTCAGGACAAAAAACAATTCATTCTTAATTCAATTTTGTTTATTCTTAAACATAATTATTTTACATTTGAAGATCAATTTTATTTACAGCAGTTAGGGACGGCCATGGGGACCAGATTTGCACCTAGCTTTGCAAACCTCTATATGGGTCGCCTAGAAGAACAACTTATTTGGGGCGGCCCATATAGAGAGAATCTGGTCCTCTATGGCCGTTTCATAGACGACCTCTTTATCATCTGGAATAGGGGACCCACTAAAGCCACTGAATTCGTTAATTTCCTGAAATCAAACACCTTTAATTTAATTTTCACTCACACTTTCAGCCCCATTTCTGTTAATTTCTTGGATATCACATTCTCTGTATCTCATAACAAACTCATTTCCACTAACTATATGAAACCAGTGGGAACAGGGAACTACTTACATTTTAAAAGTAGTCATCATAAACCCTGGATCCAAAATATTCCAAAGAACCAAATTCTTAGACTAAGACGTAACTGTACGATTGACCAAGATTTTGAAAAACAATCTGAGATTATGATTAGTCATTTCAAAAATAGAGGATATCCAGACAAGCTACTCGAGAAAGCCCTTAAAGAATCCAAACTAACCCCTAGAACCGACCTCCTGTCCACCAATAACACAAGTAAAAATAAGAAGATCCCTGCACAAACTATCCCTGAAACGTCTAGAGAAGCTCCGCTATTCACTTCCAAATTTAATATTAAGTCAAATGCTATTAGAAAAGTCATCCAAAATAACTTTGAAATTCTAAAATATGATAAAATATTATATAAATGCCTTAGTAAGCCCAAAATAGTCTTCAAAATAAATCAGAATCTCAGAGACCTAATAGCACCCAGTATGCTACGACAAGAATCCTCTATTCCAACTACACCTTCAAACTCATGGCTACCCTCCAGACCCAATGGAAACTTCAGGTGCAGCAAATCAATTTGCCTCACCTGTAAATTCATGAAGAACAAAAACCATACAATTATATCTTCACACAATTCTAGTGTGCACCCCAGTAAACAGTTCATGAACTGTGAGACCAATTATTGTATTTATATGCTACAGTGTTCGTGTAATTTCCAATACATCGGTCGCACTACCCGTAGTCTAAAAAGTCGCTTTAGAGAACACAGAAACAATATTCTCAAGAGATTTCAATTTCACAGTGTATCACGCCATTTTTCTGTAGCACATGATGGTAATCCCAAAGATATTACCATCTTTTCTGGTATCGAACACATTGCATTTACAAAAAGAGGGGGTGATAGGTTCAAAAGATTATGTCTGGCTGAATCCTCATGGATCTTTAAACTGGACACACTTAGCCCCATAGGTCTAAATGAGGCTCTTGACTTTTCTTGTCTCGATTAAATTTCTGATCTTTCAGGATCGATTTGTTCCAGCTGCGGTATAATTTGGGTTCCACCACTATGCTTCAGTTTGGCCCATTTTCCTTTCTGAATTACTAACATAACTGTATCGATTATAGGTCCCTGTTCGCTTGTCTTACACAAAAATATATGTTGCCACCTAAGCAGCACATACTGCTTCACTATGCGGGTCCTCCGTGGAGACCAGAGGAACAATAAACAACCCTTATAGGGCCAGCGGTTTCTTCTCCCTCTGCTCCTCACGGACATTCCTGCATAGAAGTTATAAACCTATTCATTTATCATTATTTTGCTAGTATCTAATATACTATATTACATTTTATTTTTTGAACTCACTTTATTACCTATTTTATTAATTATCTATATATCTATTCTATATATCTTCAATTATATATATATATTTATATTGGTTTCTGTATAAAAAATTGTTTCTATTCATCACTCTGATTATTATTAATCAAATATATATAATTTTTATACTTATATATTTTTATTTTTATGATCATTAGGCTTTATATGCCAACTTTATTGATTGGTGTTACTTCCGTTTCCTTGGTCCCATTTTCTCAACACAGATAAAAAAATTCAAAAAATTCAAAAATTTATAAAAATTTAAACATCACGCAATTAAATAAATATAGATATAATTCTGTCTAATTAATAAAATAATCTAACTCCGAAATAAATAATTATTGTCAGAATAGATGCAGACTGACTGCTCCATTGCAGTCTGCATCAAAAACACAAACTCTTTCTCTATATTGCTTATTGTTGCCTACAAAATAAATGTCTCTGTACAAACAAGTAGCTATTACAATTGCTACATTCCCACTAGAATTCTATTAAGGAATGATTATAAAGTATTTCCACCGTAATTGATGTATTTGATATAAAAACAGGATCTCAGAGGACGCGCTGTAATGTATTTTATGCAAAATGTTTTTATTGTATTTAGACCTGTATAACCATGTTAATTTAAGCAATAGTAACATGAAATGAATTATTGCCCAATTATGCAATTAACCTTGCTCCATAAATATGAAGCACCAATAAGGGCTGACCACTGCTTGAAAAAGTCCCCAGTGCCTAGGAGACGAAACGCGTTGCCCGCCCCTTCCGCCAGAACTGTGTGCAGACTTGGACACTCACTTCCGCCCTCTTCCCCAAGAGACTGAAGCCGCCTAACATCTGGTTACACTGTCTCCATCACTCAGCGTGGACGCCGATGGTTGCTTCCAGCCGGGAGACCATCTACTCCCCGGCATACAGCATGTGAAATTACCTTCACCTCTCCACCCTTACCACGTGGATGCCAGCGTCCATCACAGCGTGACCGCTAACCTCCAGACACACTGACCAAGTAAACCAGGTCGCCGCTTCCACCTACAGAAGTGCTGCCAGTCCATCGCCATAAATCTGTGAGTGTTATTATACCGCCATCGCATTATGGGCTATCATTTGGCTTACTAACTGTGTCTCTGTGCCTACTAACAAGTTGGTTCATCAATCTGCTATAAAGCCATTACCTGTGTGAAAATTTCTGTGTGTCAGCTTACTCGCTAACCCAGGTCCGGCTCTTGTTCCAATACTGCATCACCTTTTCCAAACCGTGTGTATACTAACAGACTTCGCCCTGAGGGAACCCCTTACAAAATATTCTCGCTGGGACGCCAGCATACCCATACATGGGACGTTTATCCAAGTCTGCAATCTACCCCACAGTTTTCGTACTGGCTCTACCACTTAGGTTTTATACAAATATATAAGCATTGTCTTTCATGTATTATCCTCCAATTTGTGTTTATATACCCACCTGATACTTATTATTATTTTTGTCTATACCAATTCTATTGTCTTAATACTGACCTTGATATCAAGGCTCCTTTTCAAATATATGAGCATTTGTCTTTATATGTATTATACTCCAATTTGTGTTTTTATACCCACCTGAAACTTATTTTTACTTTTGTCTATATAAAATCCAATTGTTTTAAATACAGCGTGTCCTCTTCATTTTGCTTGGTGTGCCTTATATCTTAGACCAATTTAAATTATACTGTCCTGACTGACAGCGCAGTGGGTAACCCCAAAACAGTATTGTCTGAAGGAAAACTTTGTTTCTCTTCACCAGAGGTCAGGCAGACCTCTCTCCCCTGCAGCAGTCACTCAGTACAATTTTTTCAATTATTATTATATATTTTTCTATATGAGTCAATTTTAATCTAAATTAACTCTAACAGCGCCGGGGCACTTAGGAGACTTGGAAATTTCCTTTCCCTCCTGAGTAAACACAAATCCCTTGAATAAAGTAAAAAAAAAATATTACTCATACAATCTGACAATCCAATCTATTAATCTATCAATCTACCAATCCAATCCATCAATAAGTGCAACACACACCACGTTTGTATCACACTTCCTGAAAAGAGAGCAAGTTACATAAACCCCTTTTTATATGCAATTTCTCTGTGAGGTAGCCCAGCATTTGCCACTCTTGTTGCACCACCCCTGCAACCTGACCCCTGTTTTTTGCCATCCCTTGAATAAAGTAAATTTCCATTACTCATACAATCTGACAATCCAATCTATCAATCTACCAATTCAATCCATCAATAAGTGCAACACACACCACAATGTATCACACTTCCTGAAAAGAGCGCAGGTTACATAAACCCCCTTTTTGTATGCAATTTCTCTGTGAGGCAGGTCTCCTCACGTGTAACCCGCTGCCAGTACATAAAGTATACACCAGAGAGGTGAGCGCTAGCTACCCAAACCTTCCAACGTAATATGTATAAGCCTACAGTATATGTGACAGTTTTAAATAGAATAAATTAAAATTCTAATTTACATATTTTTCATGGAGAGGTTTCCTGGCTCCACAGATGATGCGTTACTTCCCCACCAGTTGATGGATGAGGACTTGTGGACAACTGGAAAGCCAAGTTTCCTGGTGCTATCAGCATTGGTTTTGTAAAAAGAAAAAAAACAACACCTTTGCCTTCCCACCTTGTAATGGATTTGGATTCATCCTTATTTTAAAGAGGAGCATACCCTCTTTGAAACTTGATAACCCAATATTTCCCTATGACCAGGAAAGTCATGGTAGATCTGGTTTGCTGAAATATCCCTCAGTTTGGCTTCTCCCATATAAATTCAAGGACACCCCATATTTAAAAGAGTTATCCCCTATTAATAGGGATGCAGCTATTATCTGGCAAAAACTTAGTGTGATGTATTATCAAAGTTACATGTACTTGTGTAAATTATACATTTGATGACATTCTGTCCAGCATATAACCCTGGAAGTGGGTTATGGCATTCATAATGAGTAAGCTTTCTTTCAAGTTAGAACAATGGTCTCTGTTAGCATGTTAAATCATGTTGTGATCAGATGTATGCAAAACAGCATTTTATGTAAATTCATAAATACTGTGACATCTATAAAGTTTAAAGACTAAATATAATATATTAATTTGACAGTGTTCAAGATGAATTATTCGATCATGTCCACAAAATAATCCATAATGATATTACACACCTAAACAAATCAATAAGTAATTTAGAAAATAAAATGACTACCCAAAATGTAGGCATTATATTGGTATTATGATATTGGTGCATTATAGTTGTTTTGATTTGTTGAACCTGTTACATGACCACTGGTAGGATGCCACAAGTTCATTGCATGGACACTACATTTTGCCTTATTTCATTTGATCCACTGTCCTTGGGTGCATAGAAATGTCTGCAGGCATTATTATGGGTACCCAGAAGTGATGCAGATATATTTCAGCATGATGTACACAAAGGTGCCTGCCAATAACTAACTCTGATGATGTGACTATTTAAGGTAGACCATGATATATGCTGACTTCCATGACTTCCTCCATCAAGACATGCAATGTGGTCTCTCTATTTCTCTATCTTTCTCCTCGCCTAACCCAAACTTCCCACTCCTGCAACCTAGCCCTATTCTTCCCACTGCCGTAACCATCCACAAGGAGCCTAGCCTTAAACCCAACCCCTGTACTTACCTCAGGAATTTGCAAGGATTGCCAACTTCAAACACAAATTACTAACAAATTCTGGGCTAATTTGTTATAAAAAGGTGGTATGGAGAAATACTCACAACAATATATTTATAAAATACAAATATATTTTATTTAACTTGGCCATTAATACTTTGTAATTCATAAATTAAACCAAACAAATGGAAACCAAACAAAATATTGACTGAACAGAGGGAGACCCACGAGTAACATCTTACCATTACAAGGCACATTGCAGACCCAGACTGTTGGACAGCTGAACGGGCAGTCGAGGAAAGCACTCTGGGTATTCAGAGGTTATATCACATATCTCCCAATGGGAGGAGAATAGGAAATAAACCAGTGCTGGTTACTGAGAACCAAATAATACCACTCTGACTAAGCTTATTTATTATTGGGATGTCACATATACAAAAGACTACGGATTAATTAATTAAATATTAATTTAAATAAATTACTGAGTATTAGTAGCCAAGAGAAATCAAATATGTTTGTTTATTATACAATATATTTATTGTTGTGTGTATTTTTCCATACCAGCCCTTTATTACCTATTTGTTGGTTGAACCGTCTCTATAATTGTTGAAATCCACATATTATTTCATAAGTATTCATAGGTCCATTAGAGAAAAGCTCCTATATTTTTTACATAACCCAGGCCAATAGAATTAGATCATATAACATCCACTAAAAAACGTATGATCCCATACATAACCTAGTGAAACGCAAGCTATTTCCGGATTAGCTCCATACATAGAGCTTAGACACATGTGGACTTCCGCCCATTGAAACGCACACTACTTCCAGGAACATCCGATCTCCGTGCTTGTACTATATTTCTTCCACTTCAGAACTATATTAAATATTCTCGTAATTGTACTATATATCTCCCACATATATAGAAGTCGTACACAATCATATAAAGGTGGACACCATACTTGCATCTAAAGAAAATCCTGCTTCCTCTAACATCGTTAATTCCGGAACCGGATATGACGGGTAATGGAAAGCATAGTGGAACGCACGCCGGGACCTAATAGGAGATTATCATGTATTACTGTTCTCCATTATGTATTAAAATATTTCACACTGTCTATGCGGTACATACTATCTTGGTCCACTAGCGGTCAGTAGACCCTTGACACTTTAAAGCTTAATTGGGGCACTTATCCTTTGTTCCGCCCATAGGAAGTGACATCACACATATTCCACTATATATATATATATATATATATATTCAGGCTTGGCTAACTTAGGTGACATATGCAGCCTGAGAAGGATCCATGCTAGATACACTCTCTGAGAGGTAGGTCAATTTCTGAAGTTCTGAAGTTTTCTCCATAATAATGCTCATTAACACTTTGTAAATAGATATATTTGATTTGGTGTTTGTACAGTATATCTATCCTATGCCCACCAATTTTTGTATGTATTGAATTAGAAATACACTTCGGTAACCACAGTGTTATTCTATAGGTTCTACTTGTGGGAGATAAAGTTGTTGTAGTCTCCTTCCAGAATTGACTATGTTTATCTGTAGTTTTTTATTTAAATTAGTATGCATGAATACCCACACTACTCGAAACCATTCGATTTCCCTATCTGTTCATGCTCTCCTCCATGCTCTCCATAATGACCAAATATCCACAGATTGGTCGTAAATGAAGGATGATTAAAAGACACTCCAGCCTGTTCTAATCTGAAGCTGGTATACCTGTAGTGGATTGAAATAACCCAATCTCACTCTTTCACAACGTTTTGGTATGGTATGTACAATTCTTAAACCTTATTCGGCAGTAGGATATATATATATATATATATATATATATATATATATCTCCTTTCTTATAGCTAATATAAACCTTCTCATTTCCCCACAACCCCTGAGAAAGTCATTATGACAAAAACACGTTGGATGTTTGTTTTCCTTCTGCTGTACTCCAATCATGACAAATGAATGAAAAACATTTTTTATTGTATTTTAATTTTTTTATTAAATTTGTCCAATATCATACAGCCTGTAATTATTGCATTGACTTGAATTTGGTGGTGGAGGTTTAAAAGTATAGCGCACTCTATCTCTCCTTTTATATATATATATATATATATATATATATATATATATATATATATATATATATATATATATATATGTATATATTATATTATATATATATATATATATATATATATATATACAGATAGGGCCGGGCTCCTCTTGCTAGCGAATCACCAGAACATCACCGCCGGCAATCTGCAAGCAGCCCGGCGTCCATCTGACTGTCTCAGTCTCCGTGCGGCGTGGCTATGGGAACCCTGTCTGTCTCCGCTTCAGGGAGACGGACAGGGTTAGGGGGGTGCGGGGAGGTGGTGGGGACCCCAGGTGACCGCTGACAAGCCAGCGGGGACCCGGGGGAACCATGCGAAAGGGGATGCGCGCACATCTCGTGCAAGCGCGTCCCCTTTCGCAGATACAGATGGCGGGTGGCGTCGCCATCCCATGCAAGAGCGAGACCCGCTCCATCTGTATATAAAGAAATGTATATCTATATATTACACACACACACATATATACTGTACATATACATATACACACACATATTATACACACACACACATATATATATACACACACACACACACTCACGTGTGTAACATTACCTTTTAAAATATGTAATTTATTTATAGAAATGGAAACTTTTCTAATAACCTAATGTAAAGATTTTGCAAAAAAAATACTTCCTGTTCATAGTACAGGTTGAGTATCCCGTATCCGAATATCCGTTATCCGAATTATTCCAAAAACCATACATTCCAGGGAAGTGAACAAAAAGGTTTTTTTTTTTTATAAAAACTTACTGGGCACATCTGTAACAGCACTACTCAGGACATGATATGTAACTGCCATTATATATGTGCATTGCTTGGCATTTAAATTCAGTACCTGAGATTGTACACAAACTTTGTTTCATGTTTTGAAACCTTGTTTTATGCACAGACAAAATATATTTGTGTTTATTTCAAGTGTTTGATGTATATGTACAACATAATTGCAAGATACCTCAAGATACATCATTGAAATATTAAAATAGTCCGAAATACAGAATAATCCGTTATCCAATATTCTCCTGGTCCCGAGCATTTTGGATAAAGGATACTCAACCTGTATTTCTGTATTCCCATTTGTCATGCCACATATTCAGTATCAAATGAAAAAAAAAAATGAAACACCACACACAAACTAAAAAGGCAATACAATGATAATAGACGAGAAACAAGTCCATCTAAAAATGCTTTCATGGTGAAAGATCATAGAGGACAATAATAAGTACAAAGGTTGTTAAAAATGCAGCAGCAGAGTTTTCTGAAAGATGAAACGACATCTAGAAGGAAAGAGCAGATGACAGGTAACAGATGTTCTATATCAAATGAAAATGTGAAAACTGTTATGAGTACAGACAATGATGTCTGGGCAAAAGCAATATTTTACGAATACACTGTACACAATTCTAATCGAAAAATCTCAATATCAAGAACAAGGAAAATAAATAACAGGGTACAAAAAGCTTGTGAAACTATCAATCACTTATATCTATCTGTCTCTCTATATGTGTATATGTGTGTGTTTGTGTATATATAGCTGCTGGCACCAAGTGAAAATACATCTCTTTCTCTTTAACACATACAGAAACACAGAGGCAATCACAAGGTACCAGACTAGCACATATATATATATATTGTGGTGTAGAACCGGCACACACAACCTTCACAGACCAACTGCTGGGGTGCCACACTCAGGCCGCAATCCAGGGGTACAGCCTGGATTGCGGCCTGAGTGTGGCATCCCAGCAGTTGGTCTGTTCTACACCACAAGATATTTATGGAAAAGTGCAACCAAATAGCCCTGTTTCCTGAACTGTGCACCAATTGGAGACAGTGAAACTTGGTTAATTCATTTTGGACTTTAAAATTGTCTTACAATTATCTCCAACTTGAAACCTGTATATGGGAGAGAGTTACACCTGCAGAAGTGGACTTTTTTCACCTGTTGATTACATTATCTTTTTAATCCATTTTAGCTAAAAGGTTTTTGTTTCAATTAGTGTCTGATTTTTGGAGTCCTGGCTATAATCTAATTATCTGTTAGATATATTGTGTGGTGTGTAATCAAATGGCTACAGGTTCTTTGGGGCTTGATGAGATCGCCCTGAGTGATGCGGAAAATATACAAATCAGTTTAACTGATGACGAGATAGACAAGATTCTTTTTACTGAATTGGATTTTGCTCAATTGCCATCAGCTACTTCAGCTGACCATTTTTATAAATTACACAGGTTGAAAAGAAGGGAGATTGATTTGACCCTACATGGGCAGTTCCTCTCGGAGTACTATCGCAAAAAACTTATTCAGAAAGGGTTTAGACTTCATAATACTCCCACCATCGGTTGACGTAGTCCATCTTTTTGTGTCCGATGGTGTGGAGTATTAAATAAATTTTCCCTTGACCTAATTGCATTAGTGGTAGAGGAAGTCGGCTCAGAACTTAAGAAAATTAAAGTAGAGATTGCTGAGTATGAAAAAGAAGCATTGAAAATTTTGAAGGCTGACAAATCTGGGGATTGGGTAGGATGGATCCAATCCCAAATTGATAAATATAAAACAGATTTGATAGCTTTCAAAAGGAAAAAATTGGAGACTGTAGAAAGTGATTACCAGATGCATACGGTATATAAATGGTTAACAGGTGAAGGTTCATCACAACACTTTAACCACAGAGGAGGGTACAGATCTAGACAGGCTCGCTATAGGGAGCCTGAGTCTCAATTGTCTAATTCATCCTCCGAAACTGACACTGGTGATAGCCTGCCACCCCCGAGGGGTACATCATACCAACTATCAACCTCTTCAGCTTTTTTAGATCAAGGCAACAGACCTGCCCGCAGAGATCTCTTAAATCGGAAGCAGGCAAAGATCACACCGGCGGGTGTGGGGGGGGAATCAAGGCAGAGGGCAACAAAGAGGGTACAGGGGGTACAGGAACTGATCTTTAACCTCTAGGGTTCTCACAGGTCCTGAGAACTCACTTCTCTCGAAGGGTCTGAACTTCATCCCCACTAATGAATTCAATTCTTTCCAGTGGTCCATTGACCATTTCAAAATGGGTAGGAAGCTCAGACTCCGAGAGCATTTTGATAACAAAGTATCGCAAAGGTCTCCAATGATTCCTAATGTTAAAAAAGTGTTTAGAGAACCTAGCACCTATGACCCAATAAGTAGTAATGCCAGTTTGAAAACGTTTTTGAGAGTGGTGGACCAACAATGTAAAGATCAAGCCAAAAATAATAAGGTCTTTGAAAACTTATCCCCGGCCGAGAGAGTTGCACTGAAGGGGTTACAAGATGACACTTCAGTGGTCATACGTAATGCTGATAAAGGTGGCTCTATAGTTAATACAAAAATTGACTAGAGTTACTTGCGCTCACAAAGAGGTTGCTGCTGGGAGTGACCATAAAGATTGGGATACCAAACCCAAAGTATTACACCAAAAGACACCAAGATATGGAGCTCCTCAGCGCTACCTCCGGAAATTTTCTTGATCCCCTTAATCTAAATGGGGGGAGAATGGTGCTCTCCAAACGTGTAGGGTAAAGATAAGACAACACAATTTTCTCATTAATACAAGTCTGTGTCTAAAATTCCACGGAAACTGAATCCCAGATTGACTCACCTAGTCAAGCTAGGAGAAGTTCCCGTAACAGTGTCTTTTCCAGCTATCAACATATGTGATAAAAATACAAGAACTCACCGAGGGGCAGTGCACTATTTTCATCCAAAGGTTTCTTTTTATTTCATCATCCAACAAGCCAGGACCATATGAATAATCCAAAAAAGACTTTATTCCATTTAAAACGGGACATCCACCCTCCCACAGCACCGGACTTTCCTTTCCCACCCGGAATGAGAAAGTTAGGGTCCAGGTCAAGCATAGATGGTAACACACCAGTGGATAGGGGTTCAGTCCCAAGTAAAAAACGTCCTTAAACACCAGCGCGTTTCGAACTATTAAAGTTCTTCCTCAGGGTGTAGTGTGAATTCTAAGTCCACTCGGTGGGGTATTTATCCCTGACATATCCCGGGAGTTATCTAAAACCTGGCATCAAAGCTGAAAATCATACTATATACACTGTAGGATCCCCGCTGACTTTCATTCTAAAATCCCATCTTACTAATACACAACACAGAGAGACATATACATACATATATCCAACATAAAAACGATCATATAAAACATCATAAAAGCGTCATCTGCCATTTGAGAAGTATTCCATTTCATATGTTCCTTAATTACCACCTCTGAACGCCGTGTCCGGAAGGCTTGATCTTACTTCCGGCTTCCTGTCATTTGGAGCGCATCTTGCGTTCCATGCGTGCCATCGTTATTTCCGGTATGACATGCTTCCGGTCTGTGAGCCGCAAATCGGCTGTCATATTCACGCTTGCTTGACCCACACAGAAAGTCCATAGTGACATAGGAATCGTCAGAAAGATTGTGCTTTATATTCCACTAAATGGTCTCATAGTTATCACCGCATAAGACATACAAACATAAAATAAAAAAGAATAGGTTAGAAATTTCTTCTATTGCAGAACCATTACATTAGCAGTTCAGGATATACATGCAAATAGCGACATCTAGTGGGGACTTTCAAGAATAGCAGGCGTTAATCACTTTACTCTGACACAATAGTCCCTTCATCATATTTACAGAAAACACTTCAGCTCGAAATCTATGTTCAAGCCCCTGGGTGTTAATGTTCTCAGCTCATAAATCAGTTTCATCTCTGTTTGGGACAATCTGAGATCCCTGTCATTCTTTCTCCAATTTGCATGGACCACTCTGATGCCACAAAAAGATGTTATGTGGCTAGGGTCACTCCCATGTACATTTTTGAAATGGAGTGACACATTATGGGTCTCTACTCCCTTCCTGATATTTCTAACATGTTCCGCTAAGCGGATTTTGAGGGCTCGGGTGGTTTTGCCCACATACTGTTTTTCACAGGAACAGTTCAGCAGATATATGCAGTATTTGGTGTCACATGTGATAAAGTCTCTCACATCAAAAACCTTGCCCGTTTGGTTTGACTTATATGTGGTCAGTTTGGTATCTTTAGATTTACAGATCCTATATATGCTGCAATTCCCACACCTGTGGAACCCTTTAGTTTTTATGAGGTTTCCAATCTTGGGAGTATTGATCGCACTCCTCACCACCATGTTCTTAATGTTGTCAGCTTTTTTGTAGATAAATTTTGGGGTGGGACCTATATGTTTCTTTAGGAGTGGGTCACTATTAAGAATTTTCCAGTTCCTGCCCAGAATCTTTTCAATTTGTTTATATTGGGAATTATATTTAGTTATAAAGGGGACTCCTCTGTATTCCTCTTTTTTCTTTGGCCTGGTTTTCTTTATAGCTTCCACCCTGTCCAGATTTTCTCCTTCTTCTGCAGCCCTCTCTACTGATGCGGGATCATATCCTTTTGATATGAATTGTACTTTCATTGTGTCCGCCTGTTTTTTGTAGGTATCCACATCAGTACAGTTTCTGCATATCCTAAAGAATTGGCTCTTAGGGACTCCTTGTTTCCAGTTAGCATGGTGATTGCTGTTGAATGGAATATAGGAGTTACAGTCTGTGCTTTTAGTGTAGCTCTTAGTTTTTACGGCACCATCCTCCACATATATTCTGAGGTCCATGAAATGTACCTCCTCCAAACTGCTTTCAAATGTTAATTTGATGGAGAGGGAGTTATCATTAAGGTGTTTGCTAAAAAGTTCCATCGCTGTCTTCTCACCCCTCCAGATAAAGAGGACGTCATCGATATACCTCGACCAGGACACCAGGCTGGCACCATACGGGTGGCCACTCCAAACTGAAGTGGCCTCCCACCACGCCATGAAAAGATTGGCGTAGCTAGGTGCCAGCCTGGTGCCCATGGCCATGCCAGTGAGTTGAAGATAGTATGAGCCCTCGTACCAGAAGTAGTTGTTCATCAGAATTAGAGCAATACCTTCCAAGATAAATCTCTTCTGGTCGGTTGGAGTACCCTCTGGATCAAGAAAGTATTCCACTGCCATTAGTCCAAATTCATGTTTGATAATGGTATACAAAGAGGTGACATCGTCCGTAACCAGAATGTCCCCCTCTTCCCAGGTTAGATCTTATATTTTTTGCAAAACGGAAATCGTGTCCTTCAGGTAAGATGGAGCCTTTATCACCATAGGTTGTAGCAGGGAGTCTAGATAATGAGATAGATTTAATAACACCGAACTAGTTCCCACCACAATCGGGCGGCCTGGCGGTTTGTCCTTGTTTTTATGTATCTTCGGCAATACATATATTACCAGAATAGAGGGAGCGGGTATGCTGATATATTCTTTCACCTCTTGCGTAATGACTCCTTTGTTCTTGTATATCTCCAGAAAGGTTTCCAACTTGATCTTAATTTTATCTGTCGGATTTCCCCTCATTTTCTTGTATGTCTGGGTGTCTGACAACTGCCGCATTATTTCTTCCTGATAAGTGGAGGTATCGAGGATCACTATACTGCCCCCTTTATCAGCGGGCTTTATAGTTATCAGTTTGTTGTCCTGTAGACTTTTTATTGCTTCCCTCTCTCTTCTGGAGACATTTGGATTTCTGACAGGTTTCAGGGTAAATTTTTCTAGGTCTTCCCTCACTAAACGTTCGAAGGCTCCACAAAACACCCCTTCTTGTGAGCAGGGTAGAAGGTGGATTTCTTTTTGAATATTGGTATCTGAGGATTCTCGTCCACAGGGTCCGTGTTTTCCGAGCGCTCCTCGAAAAAACTTTTCAGGGTGAGTTTTCTTATTAGTTTTTGTAAATCTATAAAAACCTCAAAATCGTCAGGTTGATTAGATGGGGCAAATTTGAGTCCTTTTTCAAGGACACTTAATTCGTCTGGGTTTAGGATATATGTGCTTAAATTAAAAACAACCATTTTTTGTGTGGACTTTACATCTCTACTTGTTAGATTTGTAATCTGTGCCCCGGCTTTTTTTCTTCTTTTTCTTTTTCCATTTTTATGGGGATTTTTCCCTCGTTTTCGCTCTATAGTGTTACAAGATTTCACAGAATATGACAAAGAGATCAAAAGGCAATTGGCTGATGGGAGTACCTACCTTAAGTTGTCCTATGGGGGCAATTAAGGTTAAGGTAGATGAGATGATACAAATGGGACTTATGCAGGGTTGGATTGACGAGGAGACTAAGGAGTATTTGACTGTAGAACATCCGGTATGCCCTATAATCTATACGCTACCGAAGATACACAAGTCCCTCGTCATTCCCCCTGGACGTCCTATTATCTCTGCAAGGGGTTCTATTCTCCAACCCCTTGCTAAATTGTTGGACCATTACTTGCAACCATTGGTCCAGCTAACCATATTGTATACTGTATATAAAACCATCCAACTCAGACGGCACTCACTAGTCCTCTGTGACAACAAGCCCCGGTGCCAAAGAAAAGTAGTAAAATCACAATGTCCAAAGAATAATGGCCCCTGGAGTGCCACCATTCTTTGGACATTATGTGATATATATATATATATATATATATATATATATATGGTACTTCTTTACTTTCACGGCGCCACTAGATAGGACAGATAGGATATCGCGGTCATCGCGGGCATTGAATGCACTAAAAAATCGGGTGCGACGCGACCGACGCGATGCCCGCGATTTCACATAGGGAACAATGGTAAATTTCTCAATTGACCCGATTTTACTGTTCAATGCCTCAATTGACACGATTTTTCCATAGGAAACAATGTTAAATGGCCCACAGAGGCCAAATAGGCACCCTGAAGTGTGAAATGGCCCCCACAATTGTTAACGCCACCCCACGATCAACGTCAACCCAAAGCGTGGCGAGCGCAGCGAGCCCGCGAGGGGCGGCGGTACGCGTCCTTCGACCTTTTCATACCCCCACTATCCACGTCGGCATGGAGTTGAGAATAGAATAGTGTGGCGAGCGCAGCGAGCCACCGAGCCCGAAGCGTGGCGAGCGGACGAGGATACCTGTGAAGCCCGCGAAGGGACGCGTTTACCTGTGAAGGTATCCGCGTCCGCTCGCCACGCTTCGGGCTCGGTGGCTCGCTGCGCTCGCCACACTATTCTATTCTCAGCTCCACGCCAATTGTGGGGGCCATTTCACTCTTGAGGGTGCCTATTTGGCCTCTGTGGGCCATTTAACATAGTTTCCTATGGAAAAATCGTGTCAATTGAGGCATTGAACAGTAAAATCGGGTCAATTGAGAAATTTAACATTGTTCCCTATGGGGAAATCGCGGGCATCGCGTCGGTCGCGTCGCACCCGATTTTTAGTGCATTTAATGGCCGCGATGCCCGCGATTTCTAGTGGTGCCGTGAAAGTAAAGAAGTACCATATATATATATATATATATATATATATATATATATATATAGAGAGAGAGAGAGAGAGAGAGAGAGAGAAAGGGAGAGAGAGAGATATTCCAAAGTACTGGGAAGCAACACTTAATGGGATAATATAGTGAAGTAGGTAGTGGCACTCATATGGATTTCCAAATGATAGATCATGTAGTAAGTCAGACGCAAAGTAGTCAATGTTTCAGCTCTTACTCAAGACAAGACAAGAACAATGACAATACATCAGTGACTTACATATGGAGCCCCTCCCATGCTTGCGGGGGCTGGCGATAGAATTGCAAGCCCCTGCCAGCCACCAGGCCCCATCAGGCGTCAGAAGGGGGAACGCGCGCACGAGACGCTCGTGCGCCCAGTTCCATCAGAGCTCCCCATCAGTCCCTGCTGCCTCGCTGCCAATCCCTGTTGGTTGCGGCCACCTCCTGAACCCCCTAACCCTGTCCGTCTCCCTGAGGCAGACACGGACAGGGTTCCACCACCCAGCCTCCGACTGACTGGGACGCGTGTGCATGTGAGATGCAAGGGGTCATTCTGGCGAACACTGGCAGTGAATAAGAGGGGCTTCATCTGTACCTAAATACTAATGCACAGGAACCTGACTCCATGCAGTCCATCCATCTGACCGCCTCCGCTCCCTGATCACCTCCTGGTTCATGTATCACATAAATGTATTCACATTTCCTGTCTAAACTTTTTTGTGCAGGACATTTGCAATTATAAACACTTACAGACATGGGAAAAACAGGGAATGCAAATGAAGCAGCAAGGTTGGAGAAATATTCTTCATCACAGGCAGGCAATGGCAAACAGACCCCCGCTATGACGACCAGACATCTCCTAATAAGGGCAGTAATCCTTGAGCTGCCCCTGAATTAACACTACAACAAGTATTACAAGCCATAAACGGCAGTAATTAACTCCTAACGGAAAGAAATTACTGACATACAGTCTGATATCAACCTCATAAAACAAGATATTAAAGTTGTTAAAGAAAAAAACAAGGAGTTTGAGAGCCTGGTCTTGAAGCTGGAAGATAATAACTTTACCTTAGTAGCGAATGGGGGATATGGAGCAAATGGGGGATATGGGGATATGGAGCAAATGGGGGATATGAAATACAAATTATTTGATGTCGAAGGGAGACAATGCAGGAGCAATGTGAGATTTGTATTTGTGTCTATTTGCCATTGAAAGAGCCCACAGAGTCCCTTTCAAACCTCAAGCTTCACCACTGGAGTTTAATTGTTAAGCTATTAAATACTGGGACATAATACCCCCACACACTTAAAGGGGCCCGTGGAGGATAATGGCGCAATATTTTGCTTTCCAGACTTTGCTATCAAGGTTCAAAAAGAAAGAGCAAAATTTGTATAGGTTAAAAAAAAAGATTACATGAAAAAGGAGTAAAGTACTCCATATTAAATACCCAGCTAAATTAAGAATTATTGAAGAGGGTAAAACAGTCTTTTTTCAGTCTTCAAATGAGATGGCAGCATAGATAGATAAGTGGACTCAGCTTGTGGCTAGCGACACGATACTATGGTGGTCTCAGAAAGTAAAAGCCCCATGGGATTTGGATAGGGTTGAATGGGATGGGATTTAGATATGCCACACCGGGTTGGTATACAGGCAGAGTTGTGGGTGTTAGGGAGGGGGTTTGGAGATGTGTATTTAATGTTTGAATTTTGTATTGTTTGTATAGATGTTGTGGTAGTGTGGCATTTGGAGGTTCCAGCTGGAGAGGGCTGTTGGCAACAGGGATGTGTGGAGTGCATGGTAGGCACCATGGGGAGAGGAAAATGGACAGAGAAAAAAGAAAAACCCTAGATATGTGCAATGACTAAAATATTGTCATGGGACAACAGGGGTATAAATGACAAAATCCAACATTTCCTTGTCATAAAACAATTAAAACATTATAATATTGATATTGCATGTTTGTTAGAAACCCACTTAGTTGGTGGGAAATTATTGTACCTCAAGAAGCCAAAGATGGTAAGTGCCTACCATGCCCACTTTACATCCTCATCTAGAGGGGTAACAATTTTGGTAAGAAAATCATTATATTTGTTTGTAAAAAGGTTAATATAGACCAAGAGTGGCATTTCAAATATTTTGATTGTATAAATAATTCTATGAAAATATTTTTTGGAGTGGTTTATATTCCTTCCCCATTCTCGTTTGAAGTACTGATCAAAGCTGACAAATTTTTGGCCTCCTCCACCAACAACTCCTATGTCATCTGTACAGGAGACTTTAATAATATTCTGGACCCTCAGAAAGATAGATGTAGGAGCACATATTCAGGAGCTGTCCGAAGTAATAAGGGATTCCCAAACTTCGTACATTATATAGGCTGGGAAAACTCTTGGAGGGAGCGGAACCATGATGCGAAACAGTACTCTTGTTTCTCCCCATCGTACCAGGCTTTTTCGAGAATAGACCTTATGCTAGTCTCTAAGAATTTTTTACCTTGGGTAGTAAAAGTCAAATATTAAACTAGAGGGATCTCTGACCACTCCCCGATAATAATGGCATTCTCGAATACATCTGTAAGGGGTCAATCATATTGGAAATGTAATGCATTCTGGCTACAACATAGTAGGAATGATGGTACATTATTATCACAGTGGGAGGAATTTTGTGAAATAAATAAGGGGTCCACTAATGCTGTTATCACATGTAACGCCTTTAAAGCCTACATGCGTGGTTCTTCAAAAAAGTTCATTAGTGAGATTAAAATTTGTAATAGAAGTAAAATCTTGGAGTTGGAGAAAAAGTGTGGGGAACTGGAAATAAAATGTTTAACTAATAATACTTATGATCTGAGACAAGAATGGCTGGCTGTTCAAAAGGAATGGCTGGACCATTTGAATGAGGAGAATGCAAAAGTAATGCAGTATGGCTCACATGGGAGACCTCAGAGCTCAGATAAATCAGGTAGATTTCTGGCATACCTAGTGCAAGCAGAGAAACCCCTTAATATCAGAGGCGTAGCTACCGTAAGGCAGCCACAGCGGCTGCTTGGGGGAGCAAGCGCCAGCGGGGCGCCCCCGGTGCCCGGGCACTCTGGTCAGACCCCCCTTACCCCTCCGCATGCCGTCGCCACCGCATTCAGTCCGGCACCGCAGATAGCCTCCGGGCTCTATCTCCTGCAGTAATGAAAAATGACACGACAAAATGGCTGCCCCCTAATAGCAGACAGTTTCTAAGGATGCTAGAGGAGGCCGCCGCCTCCTCTAACATCCCTAAAAAAACTGTCTGCTGTACGGGGGCAGCCATTTTGTCATGTCATTTTTCATTACTGCAGGAGACGGAGCCCGGAGGCTATCTGCGGTGCCGGACTGAATGCGGGGCCTGCGGCGGCAGCATGCGGAGGGGTAAGGTAATTTTTAATTTAATTAGTTACGCCTCTGCTTAATATTATTAGTAAAATTCAGGATGAAAATGGGAAAATAGTAAATATTACCCCAGAAATAGTTGAAGTTTTTAGGGAAGACTTTAACTGGGTTACAAAAAAATAATTTTTCAAAATTGTTTAAGATTTTGGACTAGATTCAGAACAATATAATGAATCCAAAAAATGACATCCGTTTTTATTCATCAGGTTAGGTTTTTGTGCTAAGAAGGAAGTAGCATGGGACGCTCAAGAGGTACACTATAATAATCAATAACATTTATTGGATACACAACCAAACAAGACAATACATTGAATATAAAATTAGAAATAGAACTCACTTATTATGCATGTAGGCTTAATTGCTCTTAAAAAGTCAGTATGTTTAATAGTCCATTAGCAATTGTTAGAAATGGGCTGTGAGGATGATCTTTTGAAACTCTTCTCAATGCTGATGTAAGAGTTCAACTTTGTTGTATATTAAACGTCTAGCACCCAACAGTCAAAAAAATCTGCCCAGCGGGCTGCTGCAAATAGTGTCTGTAAAAGTGGTATATTACCTCTGGGAATTTCAGCTGTGGGTTGCCAATCCAGCACAATGGTGACTGCTTCATAGGGGAAGGAAAGGAGCCCCTGCAGATAGGAGCTTGCAGGGCTCCAGAGGTAAGGAGGCTGCTGCAGTATGAGGCGCTTGTCTCACTTCCCACACATGCGGCTTCCCGGCTTGAGTGTCTGTGATGCCCGGCTTCAGTTGTCCTGTCGGCTAATTACCACTTCTCCCACTTGTCAATACCTAATTTCTCCCAGCATATAATTTCCATAATCATAATTATAATCATGCCCACTAAATTAATATAGTCAGGGATAAATAATCTTTTATCCCATAAATGTCATGTTTGGACTCTAGAGGTGCGAAATTATAATAACTGTCAGATGACAGTTATTAGAATTCCATATCATGTCACACTCACATGTTATAACAAATTATAAGTTAGTCACTGGAAAAGCAGCTAAACCAGCATTAGAAATGAAGCCATTTACATTTCCCATTCACCAGCTAACTAAGCCAGTCACAAGATACAGCAAACAAAGGGGCGTGTCTATCAAGTGAAACCAACTGGCTGAATAGATTCTCCCCTCCCCCTAGAAAGTTTTCTTGGGAAGTAAATATACAGTTTTTAGTTAGTTGTTTTTGGAACCTGAGCCAGTCAAGATGCAGTGCAACAGTCCTGGAGAAAGATTGGATAAGATTGGACACATGGCTTTGAGTAACGTATAAACTTGTAGGACAGATTGTATTGTGTACTAGGACCCCGGTTATGTAATATGGATTATGCTAGAGAGTTTAAGAGTAGTTAACTTCCATTCTTAGTTTGTCTTCAGGTGTTAAATGCATAGGCCCTGAGTATGTTTACCGATGGTTTGGACAAAGAAAGCTTCTGTCTGTAGTTGAAGGTGATCTGTGTGAATGATTTAGCTAGCCTGTAGTTCATGGATTGTATTGTGGTTCACAATAGCTATATAGTAGGCAGCAGTCGGTAGATTATATAGATTGGTTTGTGTAAGGATAAGCTGTAGTGATTATACTGATTTGAGCATGGTGGAATGCTAAGACTATGTAAGCAGAATGTGTAGACATGTGCTGCAGGCTCCAGGCCTGCTGGGAGTCCACTGTGTGTCCATGTGTGGGTGTGGGGCTGAAAGCTTTTGGAGTGTGTTGTCCGGCTAGATTATCTAGATATTCGGATGTGACTTTGAGAAACATGTGCTGTGAGGGTAGTTCACTATTGTCTGGATTCTTGGTGTTTGAATGTATGTGTAAGGCTATGCAAGAACAGAGTGCGAGTGCTTTGTGTGGTGTCCAGTGAGAGTGTCTAGATAGACTATCTGATGGAGCCTACATATATATAACAAATGTGGATAGCGTGATGCTCGGATGGTGTGTGTGTAATAGCTTATGATGTGATTGTGATGTGATTGGTCCTTGGATTGTGTGGTACTATTTGGGTGTTCTGTGCAGAAGTGCATAGACAGATTAAATTATATTTAATTGCGTGTGCAACAGGTTTAATGTGTTTGATGGATGTGCAAGTTAATAGTCAGGACGGTGAGTATCGCATGATGCAGGTTAAAGGTTAAAATTGGAGTAAATGATGTGAATAGAAATAATGAACGTACAGTCAGTGTATGTGTGATTGCCAGGCGGAAGTTAATAGTCTTTTGCTAAGGTTTCCTTTGCGTGCTAAGATGGAGGAATGCCATGCTGCAGATTTACATGTGTTCTGGCCAAAATGGCCGACAATAAGGTTCCTTTGTGTGCCATGCGGCAGTACACAAAATGGCGGACACAAAGACTTGGTATCACAAAATGGCTGCTTCTTCATAGCCACGCCCCCTCCCAGCACTGTAAGTCACATACACATTATATAACACTGAGGTTAGCTTTATTTAAGGATGCTGGAATAATAATCGTTATCATGTATAAATACCTGTATTGTTATATTTTGTAATCCATGATACAGTTTCATCAGTTTACACTTATAAATAATATTCATTGATTATAAATCTGGACATTCAATTATTGGTTGCGTGCGAAATGAATAAATTAGATAGACTTTGCATATATAAATAAATGTACTTCCATACACTGGACTGGTGGCTCTGTCGGATGCTCTGCCACAGCTGCGATCGTGCCAGTGTGTTGATCACCCACGGAGTCACTTGCCGTATTGTAGATACGGGCGGCTGGGTATCCATTGGACAGACTCCTTGGAAAATGCATTTCTCTGCTTTCAGGGCGGCTTTCTCAATTCCAGACTTTTTGTGCTACGTTGGTTTAAAGAAACTGCGATCTTTGAACTAAATGTATTGAATTTTTGTGACATGACCTGTGGTTTTTGTTAAAATGTATTTTCCAAATTCGTTTTTTCAGAGGAAAATATAGTTTTCTATCAAAACAAAATGTATTAATTCAATTTTAAATAAAACAGTGTACATTGTATAGCAGAGAATGATAATTAGTTACTAAGTACATGTCAATTGCATGTTAAGCCATCATTGTTCAAAATTCAGGGCTTGACTTTACATTTCCTTGGATGCCTAGAATTCTCAGCAGCAGGGATGTCTCTTATCAAAGTCCAACAGTATCTGCCATCATGACTGCATCCCAGCATCCCTGATACCTGGTCTCCATCTTTTTCATCTCTTGATGTAATCTATCACCCTATTCATCACTCATTGATCCCAGATTCTCAGGAAACGATCTATTTGTAAGAATAAATAATGCATTTTTATACTCATGTTGCATCCAAGGTTTCTGAAAGCAGTCAGCATAGTGGTAACAAGTTCTATGTTGTTCATGGCCTTCTTGTTGCCCAGAAAGTTCTTCACCACCAGAACAAAAGCCTTTCACTCTTCCAGTTCCACTTTTTCATACAGTTTTTGATCTGTGGATCTCGGATGAGATGATGGATTTGAGGAACATCAAAGATCCCAGCTTTCAATTTCTCAATTGTCAATCTGGGAAAAGCCTGGCACAAGAAAGTGAAGCATCCACCATCCCTGTCCAGAGCTTTGGTGAATTGTTTTATCAAGCCAAGCTTGATGTGCAGTGGTGGGAGGATTATCCTGTCTCTGTTCACCAGAGGGTGGATTATCCTGTCTCTGTTCACCAGAGGGTTGATATAGATTGTAAGCTCCACTGGGTCAGGGACTGACGTGAATGTTCAACTATACTCTGTAAAGTGCTGCGGAATCTGTGTGTGCTACAGTATATAAGAAACTGTTAATAAATAAATAAATTAAGACATTCATAGATCTGCCAGGCACCAATTCCTTGGTGAACTCTGACTGTTGTCCCAACAAAAAGTTCACATCTTAATAAATTAGTATTTTTCCATTGTTGCCTAGTGATATCTATGCCACTAGTCTAAATCACAGCACACAATAAATTAAGGAATTTTATAACAATATAGAACTTCCATTATTAAGTATGAAGGATAGTCAGAATCTTGACTCCCCATTGTGTATTGAGGAGGCTATATGGGCTTTAAAAGATATGCCCAATGGAAAAGTTCCAGGGATTAAAGGTATTCCATCTGAAGTGTACAAAAAATACATCAAAACTCTTGCTCCTATGCTGTTTTGAACTTTAAACTCTTGCTTTTATGAAAACACCATACCCCAGTCGATGACATAGTTGTTCTCTTAAAACAAGGAAACGACCCTTTAGAACTAGACTCATATAGGCCTATTTCCCTGTTGTCCTCAGAGGCCAAAATATTGGCCGTAAGATTTAATAGGCATATAACAATCTTAATACACTCAGATCAGTCTGGTTTTATGCCGAAGGCTGTTCGAGCAACTCCAATTACCTATTGAAAAAAACATTTACCCTGTGATAATTTCACTTGATGCAATTAAAGCATTTGATGCAGTCTAGTGGCTTTACCTCTCCGAGGTGCTGAAGGTTTTTGGATTCGGTCCCAAATATATTAAATGGATCCAATTGCTATATATAAGTCCAAGTGCATGAGTGTATGTGAATGGTTGGACATCCTAGGCCTTTTCGCTCTCCAGGGGCTGAGACAGGGATGTTCTCTCTCCCCTGTCATGTTTGCCGGCGATTGAACCACTGGCCTGTATACTGTTGCCAGATAGGTAATTGTTTGCATAAGAGATATTGTTTTCATTAAACATATTATTGATGAAAGGTGACTTTAACCATAGTGAATAGTCTACGTAGATAGATATAGTGTATAGTGAGGAATAGATATAAATGTATTAGGTGAATGCTTATATGATTTAGGATAGTGTTTGAATATGTCTGTATATAGATCTACAATTGTGTCTTACTGCAAGGTTAGGGATTTTTATGTAGGTATATGTCTACTGTATGCCTGGTTTACAGCAAATAAATAATTAGAACCTGGTAGAATAAAGTCAACAGGTCATCTGGTTGTTAGGCCACATAATATGTAAACAGATCCTGGTATGTGCAGGTGGATGTTTAGATACAACGTTACAGATCACAATCAAAGATCTGCATACCTTAAGAAGTGTAGAAGCCAGCTGACCTACTGTACTGTCCAGTTATGGGGCAGGCCAGAGGCAATGACAACATGATAACAAACTACTCCCAACAGGTTATAATTGTCCACGCCAATACCCTAGGCAAAACAGATCATTGACACATCAACACAACCAAAGGGAAGCCTCTGAAGATTAAAGAAATACTATGTTTTATGATCTTGAGATCATAAATACCCTACATGCTCACTAACTTGGGGCAGAATGAGCAGGGCATGGTTTATGACACTGTGGAATCTGGCAAACCCTATAATTATCTCACACACTGGGCACAATGGGAATAGGCCAGTTTGAATGGGCAAAATATGGGATAAAAGGAGCAAGCTTATGGGTAGAAGTCAGTCAGCAGAGGGACATCAGGAGGAGAGACATCAGGAGGAGAGGAGAAGGATGAGAGTAAGAAGGGGAAGATGAATAAAGCTTGGTGGAGATGTTCACACCTAAGGAATGGAACAATGAACTTGCAAGTATTCAATTAGTGTTAGTAATTGTCTAAGTTTGTTAATTTGTTTTATGTTCAATGTTTTATAAGGAAGTATAAATATAATTATAATTAGCATATATATCACTACTGTGCACAACTTATTCTGTATGATTTGTGTTTTCCTGTAAATAAAATATCTTTAATCAGAGCGGCAAAACCAAGTTTGAACTCACTTTGGAATCATAATTTCATAATTCCTATATATGAGAATTGCATGTATGTATCAGCAGCCTAGGTTGTAAGTCTGACGCAATATATTTGCAGATATATAGGATAAACGTGTATTATAGAGTATACATAATTTATTATTATTGAAGAGTCCCCTTTTCAATAATTGGCACCCCAGGTATTAATATAATATAAGATTCCCAGTCCACATTTGGCACCCCAGATGGGACTTGTTTTTGCTGTATCTGATTTTATGATTATAATATTTATAAGGAGTAGCAGATGCTGTAAGCTGGCTACCAAATCTGCAGAATCACAGTGGGGATATATCACATATCTATGAAAACTTATTATCATTGTGTTTTTGTATCCTGTAATTTGTTACCTAGAATAGAGTGTTAGTAAAATAGAGCTGATATTCCATGTTTCACAATAATGGTGACCTGGAGTTGTTCAGTACGTACTGCAACTGAATACAATATTTATTGGTAGCGGCACAAGGGCTATCAGCCTGCCGGCAAATTACAAGATCACAGTGGAATAGGTTACGAAGAATTTAAAGGCCTAGAATAAAGAGAAAATGTGCACAGTGGAAATAGTATTTCCAAATAAATGAATGTATGTACCAGATATTAGAGGAACCTTAAGAAACCGGTCACTCTTAGGGAGAGGATATCTCGGGTACTAAAATAAGAAGTATATGAATAAATACAGCATTGTAAAATGAGTGCAATGCTGAAAATGCAAAAAGTTGCTGTGGTATTTAGGAAAATGCGCAGAGCAGCGACTTTAGAAGTTGAGCAGGAATGTAAAGAGAAATCAGGATCACGCCTCAAGAGCACATGCCTGAAAATGAATGCAAAAATGCAATCATTGTTAAAGTCCCTTAAAGGGAAGAAAACCAAACAGGAAAAAGTAGAAATAAAAGCAAAAAGCCTGGCAGTTTGTAATCAAACTGGCAAGATCTCTCATGAGGAGATAATAGAAACACCCAAAACTACACATAGAAATAGTGTTTCTGTATGTGAGACTATGTACACAGGGTCTACAGAAAAATACATGTTGCAGGATTGTATCAATGTGCAGCCTACAGAGGCTGTTATGGTCACACACACCATAAACAAACAAGCCTCTCTGATAGAGGAAGGAGGCAACACTGTGCAAGATGTATCCATCATCAAAAGGCACATTAACACAAAGAAGGGAATAGCAAAAGGAGATGATCTCTATAATGATTTTAGCCAGTGGGAAGATCAGTGTAACGTCAGTGTAACTTATGTGGAGAGTTCTTCTACTGAGCACACTCTCAGAGTTCCCATTATGATGGAAGAATTTGTTACTAAAGGAGAACGGTCAATAGCCTTAGGCCCAGACAGCAGCAGTGAAGTACACACAGGGGTGGAGCAGTTCTCCATGATGCAAACTCCCATGGTAACCAAAGTTGTTACACATGCAACCCCTAAAATCATGTGTCCACCCAAAAATGTGTTTAAAGGGAAGATCTATGAAATTAATTTGAGCATGCATGTTTACATACATAGCTCTCACACCTTTGTAACCTCCACACAGCAGTTAAGACCAACTAGTAGTGGAGCAAATGTTTGCAGTCTCTCAGAGAGACCAAATGCAGATCAATCTGAAAACACCACACCAAGGTTCAGCAATGATACAAAGTGTCACCAGGATGAATATGTTTTTGTACCCTGGAAACCTAACAATTTTGTTATAGACCCGGACAAGCAGAAAACCCTCCTGAAACCTGCAAAAGGTATCCGGCATGGATTAACAAGTTTCTCTCCCCACAAGAATATTTTTCAGGGCTGGCAAAATTCTCCAAGGCTGAAGAGTCACACTGAACAGCAAGCACTGCAGATGGAGAAAAGCTGGATTCAGTCCGCTTCAGGGAGTGCAAACACAAGTCAGACGGTGGTATCACTTTTTTTACTTGTAAAACCCAATGTAGCCATTGTTTGCTTTCAGAGGATCTCACATGGTAAACCAGCCCAGTTTTCCAAGTTAAATTTGCCCAGCATCATATATGCAGCAGAGTTTGTGCTGTCAATGACACACAAGACTACAGAAAGTAAAGACTGCCATGGACCAGCAACCGTTGCTAGTTATTAAGTCCTTAAAATCCTAGTTATGGCAAGTCTGCATCTGACAGCATGCAGGAGAAAGCATATGATGCAAAGAAAGCAATGCTAATCCAGTAGAAATAGTCATGATATTAATTGTATTTCTCTTTTGTTTAAACCTCAGTTCACAACGGCGGCCTGAATCCTGAATGATGAGAGAATCCAAAGAAGGTTTCAATTCACGTGAAAAGGAAAACTTTCCATTAACCCTCCCATCGCTGCAATCCCGTAGATACATGTCACTACAAGCTCAGCCTTCCTGCACAGCCAATGGTGCCAGTAATCGCAAACCAACAGAGTCTATAGAAATCCTAAAGACTGAAAAAAGGACAGATCTAAACATTTTCTAGTTTCACCAGTAAAGGAGGAAAAATTCCATTAACCCTTTCACCACAGCGACTATTGTTTGTCTTTCAGAATCAGTGTACACACCTGTTGCAGTGTGCATCTCATCGCTGCAATTATGCAGAACTATTTTATTCCAACATTTACCTTTCATCACAAGATCAGTTCACATATCTGGTGTATATAATATACTGTCACAATATACCTTGTAAATATTTTAAATTTTTTTTTTAAATGTTTTAATTAATATTTATACTTCCTTCGAAACTTCAAACAAATTAAATATCTAATAAGGATGGTATACCCCTTATAACTAATTGGGCCAATATTATAAATTGGGATGAATTAACTCTCTTAATACAGACATCAAGTCTAAGAGAATCACTTATAGGAAAAAAAAAAAAAAAGGGATCATTTGCATTTGCAGTATATGCACATGTCTGCATATTACATGATACTGGATGAATTAGATATGTACAAAGCCATTCCTAAATGATATTTAATATCTGTTTGAAGCAAAATGATATTCATTTACTGTATTGTTAGGATGTTGCCATAAACACAACAAATATTTTTAATAGCATTGTTTGTCACAATATAAGGTTAAATAGCGAAAGCCTTTAGATGGGTTTAGATGGTGCAAGGTTTTAGTTTAACTAACTTTAGTTTTTAGTTTAATTTTAGTTTTAAGTTATATCAAATAATTATTAAAGCATATAGGAACATGTTAGGATAGGGCGGAGACCTGACCCTGTATGGTAAGTTATTCAGTGAGGAAATAATGTAGGAGTAGATCTTATCTACCCCAGACATTTGTATACCACTGCCCAAAGACAATTAAGGCCTATTATCAACAAGGAAGGAATTAAAGAGAAAAAAAAAGACTTTGTTTTATATACCTGCTGTATTCAACATCATAGCCTGTTTGGGCAAAGCAACAACAATGGCATAAAGACATGGACACTTGTTATGACTGCGACATTGGATAAACGTAAAAGACGCACAAGTATAAGACTGTATAACAACCATTACTGAGGGTCATCACAGGAACTGAGTGTCGCAAACTGTGGTGAAGAAGCAAATCAAAACCACAGCACTCAAAGTACACAGCCCTCTGCACCAAACATCAAAAAGACAAGCAAAATGGCAGCTTCAATGAAGAATTCTACTTCTATTGCCTCCATACTGCAAATGTAAGGCGTCTCCAATGACAAGCAAACCACGCAGATGACAGTCCTCTTACAGCAAAATCGCTGAAGACAACAGTGCCTCAATGAAGAATTCTACTTCTACTGCCTCCATACTGCAAATGTAAGACGTCTCCAATGACAAGTAAACCACGCAGATGACAGTCCACAAAGATGACAGCAAATTGCTGAAGACAACAGTAGTCAAACAGATCTACGATTAAGTTACTTTATGGCATGGTATCTAAATGTCTGTAGTGAAATACTGTAGTTTTCCTCAGTAATGCTGAATAAACACCTCGGTGATGGTCCCATTAAACTAGAATAAAGTAAAATAAGGTGAGGTTAGCTAAAGAT
Organism: Crinia signifera; assembly: GCF_055691185.1. Taxonomy (NCBI): domain Eukaryota; kingdom Metazoa; phylum Chordata; class Amphibia; order Anura; family Myobatrachidae; genus Crinia; species Crinia signifera. The sequence goes on along the minus strand of NC_139220.1, from coordinate 163,641,664 downwards.
ACTCAAGAGGTTTTCTTTTAAATGTACAATTACATTGGTGATCATGGTTATACTTATGGTTAAAATTGTGGTTGAAGTTAATGAATTGATGAAATGTTTTAAAAGGTATTACAAACAATTACGTTAGTGTACTGTGTGACCAATCAAAATAACTTCTCATGGTCACAAGCGGGGGACTGTTGCCAGATAGGTAATTGTTTGCATAAGAGATATTGTTTTCATTAAACATATTATTGATGAAAGGTGACTTTAACCATAGTGAATAGTCTACGTAGATAGATATAGTGTATAGTGAGGAATAGATATAAATGTATTAGGTGAATGCTTATATGATTTAGGATAGTGTTTGAATATGTCTGTATATAGATCTACAATTGTGTCTTACTGCAAGGTTAGGGATTTTTATGTAGGTATATGTCTACTGTATGCCTGGTTTACAGCAAATAAATAATTAGAACCTGGTAGAATAAAGTCAACAGGTCATCTGGTTGTTAGGCCACATAATATGTAAACAGATCCTGGTATGTGCAGGTGGATGTTTAGATACAACGTTACAGATCACAATCAAAGATCTGCATACCTTAAGAAGTGTAGAAGCCAGCTGACCTACTGTACTGTCCAGTTATGGGGCAGGCCAGAGGCAATGACAACATGATAACAAACTACTCCCAACAGGTTATAATTGTCCACGCCAATACCCTAGGCAAAACAGATCATTGACACATCAACACAACCAAAGGGAAGCCTCTGAAGATTAAAGAAATACTATGTTTTATGATCTTGAGATCATAAATACCCTACATGCTCACTAACTTGGGGCAGAATGAGCAGGGCATGGTTTATGACACTGTGGAATCTGGCAAACCCTATAATTATCTCACACACTGGGCACAATGGGAATAGGCCAGTTTGAATGGGCAAAATATGGGATAAAAGGAGCAAGCTTATGGGTAGAAGTCAGTCAGCAGAGGGACATCAGGAGGAGAGACATCAGGAGGAGAGGAGAAGGATGAGAGTAAGAAGGGGAAGATGAATAAAGCTTGGTGGAGATGTTCACACCTAAGGAATGGAACAATGAACTTGCAAGTATTCAATTAGTGTTAGTAATTGTCTAAGTTTGTTAATTTGTTTTATGTTCAATGTTTTATAAGGAAGTATAAATATAATTATAATTAGCATATATATCACTACTGTGCACAACTTATTCTGTATGATTTGTGTTTTCCTGTAAATAAAATATCTTTAATCAGAGCGGCAAAACCAAGTTTGAACTCACTTTGGAATCATAATTTCATAATTCCTATATATGAGAATTGCATGTATGTATCAGCAGCCTAGGTTGTAAGTCTGACGCAATATATTTGCAGATATATAGGATAAACGTGTATTATAGAGTATACATAATTTATTATTATTGAAGAGTCCCCTTTTCAATAATTGGCACCCCAGGTATTAATATAATATAAGATTCCCAGTCCACAATCCTTACACAGCATATGCAAATAAGGGGGTTAAAAGTAGGCGAAGAAAGAGAAATAGTGTCACTTTATGCAGATGAATTGTTAATTTATTTATTCTTCTATGAAAACTCTGTTCCCTTAGTATTAAACTTGATTGAGAAATGTGGTGAATACTCTAGGGTCCAGATTAGCTGGAACAAGTACTACATCTTTTCTGTGGGTAATAAGATATCCATATGTCCTCACTTAGCCTTACCTTTAAAATGGGCAACGACGTTTAAGTACCTTGGAATTTGGATCTCTTAAATATTCATCTGTTAGTTGAATACTTGGGTACAAAAGTTGAATCTTGGTGGAAATTGCCCTGGGCTGTAACAGGCTGCATTCATTTGTTAAAGATGGTAGTTCTTCCTAAATTTCTATAAATCATGCAACATTCCCCAAATTATTTACCTGATACAATTTTCAGGAAAATCAATAGTATCTTTTCATCCTTTATATGAACAATGCATGGCCTAATATCCAGCTTAATGCCCTGATGAGGGATAGCGGGGAAGAAGGCCTGGCATTGCCAGATCTAACAGGATATTACATTGCAGACCAAATGATGCAGTTAAGGGCCTGGGTAGAAGAGGAACCTGGTAGCGGCATGTCTAAAGCCTTAGTAGTTCAAAGGGATGTTGGAGCCAGTACCCTCCATAGGATTATGAAGGGGTTTACATCCATCCTAGACCCCCCTCTAGTGATACATGCCATTAAAATCTTGAAAGAAGCTAACAAGGTCATGGATATCTGGGTTATAGATCCTGAGCATCAATTCGATGATGTTAAAGCAGGGGTGTCAAACTCAAATTCATCGGGGGCCGCATCAGCAGTTTGGTCACCCTCAAAGGGCCGGTTGTATCTGTAGGACTATGTGTCCACTCTTTATTATCATAAATTATTGTCATTGCATTCAATTATTGTATACTCAGCAGTAGCATTTCCCTACTGCTATTGCTGTGAACTGCAGTGCATTAGGGCACACGCTGCTTGCACAGAGGGGCAGCACTCAGTCTTAGGGCATATGTCCTGCTTATTATCATGGGACACAGCAATTAATGATGGGCTGCAATGTGCCAGTGCACACACACACACACATAGGCAGAGAGTTTGACACTTACCCGCTCTGATGCGTCCACTCCAGTCTGAGCTGCTCCACCACCAAGGACACAGCTGCGCTCTCACACAGGCGCATTTCCCCCTCCCTCCTGTGAGTAGCGCTCCTCGCACTATCTATCCAGGAGTGGGGGGCAGCGTGCTCCCGGTCACTGTGCAGTGCACACTCAGCAGTAAGTGACCTGGAGCGCACAGCAGCAGAAGCACCATTCACCACGACGGACCTGCTCTTTCCTCTCTCTGGCTCCTATACAGCAGGTGGGAGCGGAGGAGGGGTTGACGACCGGCGGCAATAAGAAATTGGTTTCCAGGTTATATATAAGCCTCACTAAAGTGAGGGTCTCAGATGGCTTGGTAAAACTGAAGGGGAAATGGGAAGACAATGTTGTGACAATCAGTACAGAGGAATGGGAGTTAGCAATGTCATCAGTGTTAAAGGGCACCAATTCAATCTGGACACAAAAGGTGCAAACTATTTATCCTGCACAGAGCATATCTATCCATTAATAGGTTAGTAAAATTTGCAGGGAGAGCCTCCGTAACATACTCCAAAAGCAACCGCGAGCCGGGTACGTTATGGCACTTGCTCTGGGGATGTCAGCTGACTCAGGAATTTTGGGGCAGGATCAAACAGATAATGGTAATTACAGGAATGCATAGGGAAGTTCTTACCCCCAAATGATGCATATTAAATATAGTTGAGGAAAGAATGGGTACTGATGAAAAATTATACTGTATATTATTAACTGATGCTCACTGGCTTGGTGGTGATGGTGGGCAGATACTGGGGCGAAATGTAATAGGGTGCGGTTTTTATTTTTTTGCGGTTTTTTTCCCTGCAAAAACTGCAGTTTTCGGCCATTTTCCGAAAATCGCATATTATATAGGGTGAGATTTTCAGAAAAAAAATCGCATTTTTTTCCCGTGAATGCGCACATTTTAAAGGTGCAATTTTTAGTTAAACTAAAATTTGCATCCAGATGTTTTCCCATTAAAAAGTATACAAATCGGCTATTTAATGGGATGCGATTTTTAGTTAAGGTTACTAAAAATCGCAAAATAAATAGACTAGGTTCCGACTTGTCAGAAACATGCACAGATCATTGAGATCTGTGCATGGTTCTGGTGTAAAAAAAAAAAGAGTTAAAATAAAAAGTGAAAAAAAAAAACAGCGTGGGGTCCCCCCTCCAGAGCATAACCTTCCCGGGGTCAAAGAGCCGGTCCTGGTTTCATAAAATCACGGGGCAGAACAATTAAGGGTCCCCTGGATATTACAAAACCAGCGCCAGGCTCAAGGGCCGGTCCTGGTTCCCAAAATACTGGGAACAAAATTAGTAGGGGTCCCCTGTATTTCAACAACCAGCACCGGGCCCAACCAGCCAGCAGGGTAATAACACAGCCGGGGGAGACTTTTTATACCCCAAGCCAAAGCATTCATCCCCCTGACCGGTCAGCATGGGCAGGGATCCTGGGGAAGTGCGGACCCCCCCAAAGAAGGGCCCCCCCCCTCCAGAACTTACCTGCCCATGCTGAAGCCTGGGGCTGTCCTTGATGCCCCTGGGCTGTGGGCATTGAGCTGATTCTTTTTAAAAAATAGATGAAAAACTATTTTCTTATACCGTGGAACTATGAGTCCCAGCAAGCCTCCCCGCATGCTGGGACTTGGAGAACCACAAGTCCCAGCATGCGGGGCATTAAAGGGCCTGCTGGCACTTGTAGTTCCACAGTAAAAGAAATAGATAAATAAACACACTGAAACCCATTAAAAATAAAACTGATACTTACCTATCTTGAGCCCGTAGGTAGGTCCCTTGGTCCGGTGCTCCTGGGTCCGGGGCTAGAGGGCTGTAGAGTCCGTGGTCCGGGGCTGGTCCAGGGCTCCTGGGCTGAAGAGTCCAGGGTCCAGTATCCATAGAAATCCATAGACCTGTGGAAGAAAATCCTACTCACCAAGGTCCTCAGGCGAAGATCTATCCTCTTGATCCGAAGTAATCCAGGTCTTCTTTAAAAAAATGCGTCTACTCCCGCTGGTACCCATCTGACGAACTAGTTGGAGAGACGCTGATGCTCCATCTTCAGCGTCTCTCCTCTGAATGATTCTATTGGCCTAGCTGCTAATCAGGAGCCGAGTTTGGCGGCCAATAGAATCATTCGGAGGAAAGACGCTGAAGATGGAGCATCAGTGTCTCTCCGGCTAGCGGGAGTAGACACATTTTTTTTAATGAAGACCTGGACTACGTCGGATCAATAGGACAGATCTTCGCCTGAGGACCTTGGTGAGTAGGATTTTCTTCCACAGGTCCCCCTATTGATTTCTTCGGATCCTGGACCCCAGATCAGCCCTGTACCCCGGACTCTACAGCCCTAGCGCCCCGGACCCAGGAGCACCGGACCCAGGACCCAGGGACCTACCTACGGGCTTAAGATCAGGTAAGTATCAGTATGTGTGGGCTTTGGATGTATTAAAGTTTTATTTTTAATGGGTGTCAGTGTGTTTATTTATCTATTTATTTTACTGTGGAACTACAAGTGCCAGCAGGCCCTCTAATGCCCCACATGCTGGGACTTGTGGTTCTCCAAGTCCCAGCATGCGGGGGAGGCTTGCTGGGACTCATAGTTCCACGGTATAAGAAAATAGTTTTTCATCTATTTTTTACACAGAATCAGCTTGATGCCCACAGCCCAGGGGCATCGAGGATAGCCCCGGGCTTCAGCATGGGCAGATAAGTTCTGGAAGGGGGGGACCCCTTCTTTGGGGGATCCCCACTTCCACAGGATCCCTGCCCATGCTGACCGGTCAGGGGGATGAATGTTTTGGCCGGGGGGCCTTGTATAAAGAATCTCCCCCGGCTGTGGCAAAACCCTGCTGGCTGGTTGGGCCCGGGGCTGGTTGTTGAAATAAGGGGGACCCCTACTCATTTTGTCCCCCGTATTTTGGGAACCAGGACTGGCCCTTGAGCCTGGTGCTGGTTTTGTAAAATTCAGGGGACCCCTATTTGTTCTGCCCCATGATTTTATGAAACCAGGACCGTCTCTTTGAGCCCGGGGCTGGTTATGCTCTGGAGGAGGGGCCCCATGTCGGGTTTTTAAAAAAAAAAAAATTTTAAAACCAAAATCGCACATTTCTGAAAATGTGCCGATTTTCATGACTGAAAATCGCACATTTTCATGACTGAAAATCGCACATTTTCATGACTAAAAATCGCACTATATCGCAGTTTATCGCGCTATTTTGCAGCAAATTCACATTTCACTAAATATGCAAAAATAGGCCAAATAGTGCGATTTTAAAAAGTGCAATTTTGTGCGATTTTTAAACATGCCTAAAATTTGCCCCCTATTAAATTTCGCCGTGGATGTCTAGATATCACTAGTAAATTATACTGCAACGCATAAAAAATATTTACACAGATAGAAGGAATATAGATGGAATATATCAAAATATAGAAAAACTTAGAGTACATAATTTGAGTAATTGTTCACTAAAAATCACTGAGTTAGCAATGTTGGGTCTAGAAAATTTTAATTTTATGATTTAGATACACTCTTAGGATCAAATGTAAGATGGTAGGAGGGGGATAGGAATTCCTAATATAAAAAGAGGGGTACAATTTGCCACATGGGTGGGTTAAAATGGGCAAGATTACTAGAATATACAGACAGTTCACGCTTTATAAAATAAAGGATTAGGAAATTAGTTACAAGATTGGTCCCACTTTGCAATAGGGCTTATTATAATGTCACCAGACCCATTTTAGAGTGAGCCAAACTAAAGATCAAAGCATGATCCCGGGTAGATTTGGGTAAATGCCACATCCCAGGAAAATCCCTTGCTGGAACCTGATAAGTTTTATATGCGACTCACTGCCATTCATTTTAATAGTAAATGTATTGAGAAATAAATGTTGTAAATTGTATATATTAAATGTTATGTGTATGTGGCTTGGCCTGCCTAAATAAGTTAGAATGTATGAATATTTTTTAATACAAATGGTGGACACACTATGTATTGTTGATATGAAAAGAAAACTATAATAAAAATTCAATAAAAAAATAAGAAAATGAAAGAAACATATTAAATTACCACTTTTCAGCAAAAATGTATTTGAAGTACCGAGTACTTTTGGGTACTGCGCCTCGTCCTCAGGGTACAATACCATAGCACATATAGTGTTACATATATACTTACCAGTGGTATGCTGTGGGGTGAGGCACAGCCTTTCCTGTCATACTTATGTATACGCCAGAGTTTTGAGTTTGTAAAATATGTCAAAATTGCAAAGGATATATAAATAAATCTTATTTTTATTATTCTAATCATTTTTATAGTCAAAACTCTGGACTAAAAGGTCTATGGCAGGTGAGGCATAGCCTCACCTGGCTGCCTTTTCTGCATATCTCTTATCAAAACTCTGCAAATCTTCAGCAGTATATACTGCTGTACATGTGTATAATGCCGGGATGCACCCTTGGACTCATATATTGTGTGCAAATTTGGCTCTGGTACTTGCCAGGGACTCCTCAGCCATTTAGCTCACTGCATGTCCCTGATACTTACACAGCAAGACTAACAAACTGTGGTCCTTTGCTCCTTGTTAGGAAAAATGTATATTACTTCATTAAACATATAATGGTTTACTTGTCCGTTATTTTTATCAAATTAAATAGTATTTTGATATTACAGTACTATCGATTCTATAATATACAAGTTTCAAAACAAGTCTCTGGTGCCGCTGTTTGTTTGTATATGAAGGGGAAAGGGGAATGGAAGGTTACTGGTGCACTAGTTACACACTGATATATGTGTGAAATTGTAAGGAGATATTGTATTCCACAGTAATAGTAATCATGGACAAATCCGTCCCTTAACAATACCTTTTGTGGAGGTGCTCCCCTGAGAGTAAATAAACATGCAAAAGTAGGAAAGAAAAAAGTACTCTCTCTTTGTGGGGGCACAACTTTTTAGTATAATTAAAACTTAACTTTTAATGGTATCTAATTATTGCAGAATAAAATGGACATACATGACAAAAAGATAACACAAACACACAAGGAGCATCTGATGTGCTCAAAAAAGGACCCACCTTGTGGGTAACCTGTAAGGTACACACGATCTTGAAGTAGCGATAATATCTTAGTATGCTTGGAAGAATAGGAGTGTCACACAGTAAAAATGATTGATCTAGTCACGATTGCTTGTTAATGTGTACGTAAATCTTAGCAATTCTGTCTACCATACAATCTTGTATAGTGAATGAACGTAAATAACCACTAATATTTATATGTTACCAGTATTGTATTATTTGGAAACAAACACAATTCTGAAATTGATAATGGTCATTATCATCAGCAGGTCTTATCTTCAACTGTTTACCAGATAGCAGATTCACACAGTAAATTACTTGGTCCGTGTATCAAATGAAAAATAGTTTCAAAAAGATTCAACCAGTAACCATTGCTTTGTACAGTAATCTGTCACGCTATGTCTAGCACAGGTAGACTGAATAATACAAATGATTTAAAACAGTAACCACTGCCTTGTACAGGAATCTCTTGACACACTATATCTAGCACAGGTAGGCTGAATAAAGCAAACTCCTATACTTCAAGGTTATAGCTGGGAAACATTTGAAATTAAAATCAAGATAAACAACCAGAGACCCTCGTGTATCAAAGAGAAAAGTGGTGCTAAAGTAGTAGCTCCCTCTGGGATAGGTCTGTCCTCAACAATTGGATCAGACTTGTTACCGTGACCGTATTTGAATCCCTTGGGAGTGGAGTAGAAGCTGGTAATATCTACTTTCCCGTTTGTGACCTTTTTTCATTACCCTGTTAGTCAGAAGACCATTGCAGGATTCATGCTGGTCCTCCTGGGATGAGTATATACCATATGGAAATAAGTGCAAGATAGTCAGTGGTTGTCACTGTCCCCTTATCCGCACTGCTGCTACTCACTTGCCAGTAGCAGAGGTGAGGAGTGAGCGACGGGGCAGGGGGTGCAGTGACGCCCAAGAAGGATTGTACCAATTAGTTGTATAGGTGCGTGCCTATGTAGAGGCTACAATACACTATAGGGGTTTCCTTGTCACGGGTACGCTGCTGTCTCCCACTTACCTAGGCATTGGTGGGAGGTGAGCGATACCACTGTGACATGTGATACCCAGGGTTTAGCGGGAGAAGGTTCTGAAAACACGGCTTTAATAAGCGGTGTTCCAGGAGAGGAAAAAATATATAGTGAGGGCTCGGTTGCTACCTGACCAGAGGCTGTTTATCACGGGATTCCTCCTCCTGTAGCCTCCGTGTGATGGGCGTTCGATGCGCTCGCACTATGGCTCTAGATCCCCAGGGTGTATTCACTGGGTGTGTGGGCTCTGGTGGCTCAGCTGGGTAAAGTCAGCGTCTGTCACATTCTCCTCCGGCTCCAGCGTGAGCCGCGTGTCGTGCAGTACCCCGGCTTGCAGTCAGTCAGTTCCTCCTCGTCACTGATCAGCTGTTAGGTGCAGCGGTGACGTGGGAGAGGGGGCGGTACAGGATTCCCCAGCCTGCACAATTGTGCAGGCTGGGGAATCCCGTACCGCCCCCTCTCCCACGTCACCGCTGCACCTAACAGCTGATCAGTGACGAGGAGGAACTGACTGACTGCAAGCCGGGGTACTGCCCGACACGCGGCTCACGCTGGAGCCGGAGGAGAATGTGACAGACGCTGACTTTACCCGGCTGAGCCACCAGAGCCCACACACCCAGTGAATACACCCTGGGGATCTAGAGCCATAGTGCGAGCACATCGAACGCCCATCACACGGAGGCTACAGGAGGAGGAATCCCGTGATAAACAGCCTCTGGTCAGGTAGCAACCGAGCCCTCACTATATATTTTTTCCTCTCCTGGAACACCGCTTATTAAAGCCGTGTTTTCAGAACCTTCTCCCGCTAAACCCTGGGTATCACATGTCACAGTGGTATCGCTCACCTCCCACCAATGCCTAGGTAAGTGGGAGACAGCAGCGTACCCGTGACAAGGAAACCCCTATAGTGTATTGTAGCCTCTACATAGGCACGCACCTATACAACTAATTGGTACAATCCTTCTTGGGCGTCACTGCACCCCCTGCCCCGTTGCTCACTCCTCACCTCTGCTACTGGCAAGTGAGTAGCAGCAGTGCGGATAAGGGGACAGTGACAACCATTGACTATCTTGCACTTATTTCCATATGGTATATACTCATCCCAGGAGGACCAGCATGAATCCTGCAATGGTCTTCTGACTAACAGGGTAATGAAAAAAGGTCACAAACGGGAAAGTAGATATTACCAGCTTCTACTCCACTCCCAAGGGATTCAAATACGGTCACGGTAACAAGTCTGATCCAATTGTTGAGGACAGACCTATCCCAGAGGGAGCTACTACTTTAGCACCACTTTTCTCTTTGATACACGAGGGTCTCTGGTTGTTTATCTTGATTTTAATTTCAAATGTTTCCCAGCTATAACCTTGAAGTATAGGAGTTTGCTTTATTCAGCCTACCTGTGCTAGATATAGTGTGTCAAGAGATTCCTGTACAAGGCAGTGGTTACTGTTTTAAATCATTTGTATTATTCAGTCTACCTGTGCTAGACATAGCGTGACAGATTACTGTACAAAGCAATGGTTACTGGTTGAATCTTTTTGAAACTATTTTTCATTTGATACACGGACCAAGTAATTTACTGTGTGAATCTGCTATCTGGTAAACAGTTGAAGATAAGACCTGCTGATGATAATGACCATTATCAATTTCAGAATTGTGTTTGTTTCCAAATAATACAATACTGGTAACATATAAATATTAGTGGTTATTTACGTTCATTCACTATACAAGATTGTATGGTAGACAGAATTGCTAAGATTTACGTACACATTAACAAGCAATCGTGACTAGATCAATCATTTTTACTGTGTGACACTCCTATTCTTCCAAGCATACTAAGATATTATCGCTACTTCAAGATCGTGTGTACCTTACAGGTTACCCACAAGGTGGGTCCTTTTTTGAGCACATCAGATGCTCCTTGTGTGTTTGTGTTATCTTTTTGTCATGTATGTCCATTTTATTCTGCAATAATTAGATACCATTAAAAGTTAAGTTTTAATTATACTAAAAAGTTGTGCCCCCACAAAGAGAGAGTACTTTTTTCTTTCCTACTGCCGCTGTTTGTTTGTCTTGCTGCATATCTAGATGTTTTTTTTAATTCAATTCATCAGTGGATCCCCATAGTCTATAGGGATGTCAACTTTTGATTCAGAAGAATCATTTTCAAGACAGATTAAAAGGAGCTCAATCATAGCAGATGACATGTGCACATATGGCAGGTCTCCAGAGTATGTTTTACGGGAAAGGGGAGTTGAGGGAATACCGGTGCACAGGCATGTAACACGAATGTAGGTGATTATCTACAAAACACAATTATATATCCACAATACTTAAATGGGGTGCCTTTTTAAACATGTATTCAAATGGCTGGTGGAGGTGCTCCCCTGAGAGTAAATAAATGTACAGTTATAGAGAAAGAAAGAGTACTCTCTTTTTTGGGGGCACTGCTTATGAAAAAAAGTTTTTCTAAAACTTAACTTTTATTATATTCAACATATATTCAAGAATAAAATCGACACACATTGACATAGATATAAAATGAAAAACAACATAAATTAGACGTGTGTAACCCTATAGGGGTACTTATACTTGGTTAATCACTTCAGTAAGAATAATTGGTACTTATGTAGTATCTGGGCGTCCGATTTAGAAATCGGATCGCATCGGATCGCATCGCATCGCATGCGACCAAATCGTATGCGATGCGATGGTCAAGATTTTTCCATAGGATTTAATGTTAAAATGGTCTGAGTCCATTTTAACATAGAATTCAATGGGAAAAAGGGGTCTTTTTCCTTTCCCCACTATCCAAGTGGGCATGGAGTTGGATATAAACCTGTGGCGAGCGTAGCGAGCCACCGAGCCCGAAGCGTGGCGAGCGTAGTGAGCCCCGCGAGGTGACACAGAATACTTTTTAAGAAATATGCGTCCCCTCGCGGGGCTCGCTTCGCTCGCCACGCTTCGGGCTCGGTGGCTCGCTGCGCTCGCCACGCTATATAAAATCAACTCTATGCCCACTTGGATAGTGGGGAAATGAACAGGACCTTCTTAACATTGAATCCTATGCAAAATCGCATCGCATCGCATCTGATTGTATGCCTTGAGGTAAGGCATACAATCACAAAATCGGCAGCCCAGATACTACATAAGTACCGAATAATTATGTGTAAGACACTTCTTGGAGCATGCACAAAAATTCGAATATGCATACTTATTCTTCTGAATTTGGCACACAAAAATTTTGATTGGATATCTATTGATATCTATAAGCAACACACTGCAAGATATTTATTGAATCGTCACACTTCAAAGAAACACTTCAATGAGTCTCTGAAACTGTATTTATATATGGAGATAATAACAATTTAATGAGTTACTTAGTTTCCGATTAAGACATCAGTGTAATAATGGATATTGGTGTGACAATCTCGTTTAGTCAATAGATTAATTGATCAGAGTTATCTGCGGGTTCAGATCACTGCATTTAGTCTTCTTAATAGAGACTGTGTTGAGACTGTGTTGTGTTGTTGTTTTTCATGTTATATCTATGTCAATGTGTGTCGATTTTATTCTTGAATATATTTTGAATATAATAAAAGTTAAGTCTTAGAAAAACTTTTTTTCATAAGCAGTGCCCCCCAAAAAAAGAGAGTACTCTTTCTTTCTCTATACAGGTCTCCAGAGTAGACAGATACTACATAACATGGATAACCAGCACTAGTAATAGTAAGTTTTATTTATTTATATAGCACACTTTCTCCAACAGGACTCAAGGCACTTTATAGTGGTATGTCTTTCTGTTATCATCTGTGTAGAAAAAAATACTTTTCAGGGTATTTTTTTTACAGAGTATAATATGAAAAGATTGTTCAGATGATTCCATAAAATTATACTAGGCATGAAGGAATCCATTTCAGATTAAACCAGTAAATATAGAAAATGTACTGTATAGTGTATACCAATCAAGCAATTAAAAAAGTGAAGAAAAACACACATTAATTATCTCTTTACTAGTTTTTTTATCCACATATAACTCATAAAAACTCATAAAAACATTCATGATGACCAATTCAGCTAGATGTGAGAGGGGAGACCTCATCCCCAAATGCATAATTTCTGTCATAAGAAAAGATATATCATAAGCGTAGTAATTTGTGGCTAATTGAAAGGACCCCACAGTTGACATATCGGCTAAAAGTATGGTGTTTCCCATATGCACTAAAAAATTAGCCCAGCACTGAACTCTATCCAAAAAATAATCCAGAAGATTTAAAGATTATGTAAACAGCCACTTATTAATGTGTCACTAACTTGTCACAATTTACGAACAAGAAAAATCACTGAGTATGGACAAAAACTTCAGTTTAACACAATAACATACAATATTACACAGACAAATTAAGAATAATATTAAATATAGAGTAGTATATATCAATCTTACATTTGTACCATTTATTCATAGATGTAAATATAACCATTTACTCACAATTCACATAATAAATGTATCAAATGTATCATGTAGGGCAGTAAGGATGGTGTAATGGGTCATGGGTTCGATTCCCTCCATGGCCCTAACTGTGGAGTTTGTATATTCTCCCCATATTCGCGTGGGTTTCCTCCGGGTACTCCAGTTTCCTCCCACAATCCAAAAATATGCTGGTAGGTTAATTGGCTCCCAACAAAATTAACCCTAGAATGTCTGTGTGTGCATGTACATGTGGTAGGAAACATAGATTGTAAGCTCCACTGGGGCAGGGACTGATGTGAATGTTCATATAAAGCGCTGGGGAATATGTATGGCGTATGTAAGAAACTGTAAATAAATAAATAAATGCTAATCTATGGCCAGTTCACACATCAGTAGGAAGGGTAATGCCATCTACCTAGTTTAGACCAATAAGCATATGTTCTGGTAGTTAGTGAGCTCTTTGGAACTCTTGTTATATGAAAATTTTCTCCTCAAAATCATGATTATAAAAAAATATTGAGAACAAGCATAACTTTATATAAATCTACTTTACTCATACTATGAACTGTAAAACAGGGGTTTAATATAGACAGTCTACAATTTCTAGAGTTACAGATATATACTATTTAAATATCATAGGATTTTATATTAACTACAAAAAAGTAATTACTCTTATTTTTTTAAGTCTAAATTCTCAATGTCTACCAAAAATGATCTCTAGAAGTTTATATAATGATCTCAGTGGTAAATACATTTCATTTCTAGACTGTTTTCCGTGATTACTAAAGTTTTTAGTCACAGCACCAATGCACTCTGTATATTAAAAAGTCAATTCAATCCTTAACAGGGATTTATCTCGTTGGTGTATTGCTAAAAGACAGAAATGAGATTTGGGTTCATTCCCCTGTTAGAACAGATTGTTCTGAAGTCTGCCAGTTTTATTATTGACCAACCTGTACTTTGGAGTGATTTTCTCTTCATGTATCCCAAAAAAACTCACACGACCCAATAATCATGTGTTGATAGGTGAATTAGTTTCAGAATTCTAATGAAGCTCAGCAGCTGGGAGACAGACAGCTCATCTAAAGATTAAATGAGAAAAATTGCCACTTTTGCTGGTTCCTTTAGAAACTCATTTACATTCTGTCAGCTTTTATTAGGATAGGAAACAGCGAATTTTGAAAGAAATATGCAGGAGTCCTACACTGAGTTAACCAATCAGGAAAGGCACCTTTATGTGTAGGATGCTTTTCCGAAAAGGTTTTAAAAAAAAATAATCTAAATGAATTATAGAAAATATGTTATTTTTTTTTCACTTTAAATTGAAGCAATTTAACAGTGATATGCATACAAATGTCTTTAATGTGGATTAAAAGTCATAATTGTACAATGCTAAAATGTGTAGTTTAGAAACCACAATGACATTGTCACTTAAAAAATTGTAATTAATGTTTTCCTTTCTTTAGTCAATTTCTTATTTGTCAACCTTGGGGGGGGGAGAGGAATCCAAAATAGGATTATTATTTTGGAATGCCTCAAAAAGTATCAACAATGACCAACAACAACTTATTTGTAGTTACAAAATAAATACTTTTAGTACCTTTGGAATTAAAAGTAATTAGATGTGGTGGCTATAAATCACTGAATCAATCAGTCGATCAACCAACCATTAAGGGCAAATAGATCCAAATGTTTTTGCCAGGGCCCAATTAATGTATCCCTGTTTGGCACCAAACATGTCAGGTCCAACAAACCATATTTATAATCCTGTGATCTGCAAACATCTGTGGAAAAGCAGGAAAAGAGACAGTAAATCACTTTACTACAATTGTCCCTGTGACACAACTAGCACTCAGTCAGTCCTCCAATTATTTATCAGTACCAATTATAGTAGTTCTTGAGTAATCTAAGTTACCAATGAGCTTCCCTTGAAGGCTAGGTCCTAGATAAGATATATTGTGCATAAGAATAATAAAGAAACTGTATTTTGAAAAACGCTGTTACAAAAACTGGTAGAAAAAAAAATGGTACTCTTTACCTATCACGGCGCCCACGATCTCCATCGCGGGCGTCGCGGGTAAAGAAATCGCGGGGATCGCGGGCATCGCGGCCAGTACATTAACGGCCGCGACGCGATGCCCGCGATCCCCGCGATTTCCCATAGGGTTCAATGTTAAATTTAGTGCTGCTTCCCCCCGCGAGGGGACGCGGATACCTTCACAGGTAAACGTGGCCCTACGCGGGCTTCACAGGTATCCGCGTCCCCTCGTGGGGCTCGCTGCGCTCCCCACGCTTCGGGCTCGATGGCTCGCTGCGCTCGCCACACTATTCTATTCTCAACTCCACACCGACGTGGATAGTGGGGGTATGAAAAGGTTGGAGGACGCGTACCGCCGCCCCTCGCGGGCTCACTGCGCTCGCCACGCTTCGGGTTGGCGTGGATCGTGGGGTGGCGTTACAAATTTGGGGGGACATTTAAGTGTTAATTGTGCCTATTTGGGCTCTGTGGCCCATTTAACATTGATTCCTATGGCCAAATCGCGGCCATTGAAGCATTGAATGTAAAATCGCGGGCAGCACTCAATTTAACATTGAACCCTATGGGAAATCGTGGGGATCACGGGCATCGCGGCCGTTAATGTACTGGCCGCGATGCCCGCGATCCCCACGATGGGCGCCCAACTAAGTAAAGAGTACCAAAAAAATTGTGTTTCAATTCAAAAGAAAAGTAAAAAAGTATAGATTATAACAAGCATCCTATGGGGGGGACGGACTATCACAGCTAGAAAATTAAGTGCAGTCCCTCTTTTACATTGATCACCAGCATCTGACAAATTACTTCATTGTTGAGTTTATAAAATGTAATCTGTGTGGATGAATATAAAAGGCAATGGTGATGCTAATATGGGGAGGAAATTTCACCTTTAGGTGAATTATTGTGTTCCAAAATAATTCAAACCCGTTTTCAGTACATAACTTTTCCATAATAGTTAACGGAAACAGAATTCCAATACCACAACAGTGGTCATATCTCATTGCAAAGTCCATAGAACTTTTTCAGGATAGTTAACAGAAACAGAATTCCAATATTAGTCATAACCAGTTGCAAAGTCATATAGAACAAATCATTTTTTATTGCAATTACAACGTTCCCTACAAAATATACTTGAGTCTCATACATTTTCTATGCATCATATCTTCCTTATTTACACACATTATACATTTCTTGTATTTAAATATAAATTAGTCATTCATTTTCTGAGTCCTGAAATATTAATATTTATGCTTTTAATTCATATAATTTTTTTTATAATTTGGGTATTTTCCCCTGAGTTACATTCCCTTTGTAAGAGGCAGAGAGGATTCCTATTGTCACTGACTAGTGAAACTACTGTAATTACCTGGAAATTCATCTCTTTTGAAATGGTTACTTATGCAAAGTGACAATCGAATGAAAAGATTACATAATATTTGGTTAGTATTGTGACAGTCAGATGTTAACCTCCTTTACAATGTACTGTATTGGTCACAAATAATCCAAGTAAGCAAATTAGAAAATTAAGACATGATAGCAATAAATTGTAATGTCCAGTCAGCAGTGCACGCATTTACCAATATATTTATACTAAACATGGAACAACAGTGTAGGAATCCAATGTGTGAAAAGAGGATTTTCAACAAAATACAATGCTAGGTTACAGTACATTTCCATGTCAAATGGCTAGATTGGTTAATTTCCTTTGACAAACTTTATTTAAGAAAGCTACTGCACTACTTTTATTAACTGTTGAAAATGTTTGGTCACAGGATAACAGAACCTAAAATGGCATTCAGTCTACCTGTACTTTAAGGCTTTTCATTTACAATAAAATAGTAGATTAATGTACAGCACTACCTTAGCTTTATTTGTCTGTTGCTATTCATTATCTCACTCTCCAGCCTCTCAGCCACTGCCTCCTCTCTGTTGTTATCTTACAATACCCTTCCTATTTTCCACTTTGTATTTATAGTCATTCTGCAGTCTCTCAGTAGGAACCTCCTTCCAGCTGGCATTGATTCGGGTCACTTGGGGTTGAGCTTGGTCCTTCCAGCTGGCATTGATTCTGGTCACTTGGTACTGGTTGCCATCATAAGTCCTGATGGCAACCAGTACCATTAGGTGCACCTAGCCTTAAGGAAAATGCTGGCTGTTATAGGCACGAAGACCCGCTGGCGTGTTCTACAATGACTGTGCAAGCTCCCATCCACCGGAGCTTCCATCCCCAGCCCCCACCGTGCACCGCCTCGACAGGAGAAGCAATGAGACGCGGCACTGGACTAGGCCACAGCTGCTGGAGGGCGCACCGCCTCGGCAGATAGATGCAGGGAGACGAGGCATTGGACCAGGCCACAGCCGCCGGCGTGACACCAGCAGCGCAACAGCAGCACACAGCCTGGACCTTAGGGCACCAGAGGCTCTAGAACCGGCCACAGGCTCTGTCCCCCAGCATGATGACCCCCATCGGCACCCAGAGGTGGCTCCCGGCCATGACAAAGAAAGATCAGGCCCGAAGGCCCCAGCCACTGTCCCCCAGCATCAGCGCAGATGCGGGAGCCCTCTATGCTGCGGAGGAGGTACGACTAGACTATAGGGGGCAGCAGCGTGGAACTCAGCCCGGGGAGGTCCAAAATCCAGCCCCAGGCCTCACTGTCCCTCCTTAGGCCTCAGTGACTCTCCCCCCCCCCACCACCACCACCATGGATTCTCCTACAGGAAGTTGGCACCACAAATGGCTGCCTGGGATCTGTGCACTCAGCCACATGTAACCTTGTGTATAACCTTATGTCCCCTGTGTGATAACTGTAATGTCCCTGCTGTAGTTGAGCTGTCTTTGCCCATAATGTACTGTCCCTGGTTATATCGTTACCTACCTGGTGGCTGCAGCGACCAGTGGCACCGCTGATGGCTGCCTAGGCTCTGTGCTGCTCAGCAGGTATGTGTTCCCTGTGTGATACTGTAGCTATCTGGCTGCTGCAGCAACCAGTGGTGCCGCCGATGGTTGCCTAGGCTGAGCTGGCATGTGGTCCCCGCATGTAATGTCTCAATGTAATGTATGTAATGTATGTAATGCCTTCGACCCCCCCCCCCCCTTCATCCCTGCTGATGCTGCACTGTAAATCCACAAAAAATTCAAGCACACATGGCCAATAAAGTTGATTCTCAACCCCGGGTGCACAAGGGTCAATGCTCTGAAGATCCATCTTAGAGGGAATCCAGTCCAAAGAAGGTCACTACCCTCAACTTTGCATCAACCAGTTATAATAATTTCTTGAGTAGGGTATTTTTTGTGAAAATTATGTAAAGAGTTTGAGCATAACCCCCCCCTCCCCAAAATAAAATAGCAGCTTACAAATGAAATAATAGTGACACTTATTACCACTAAAACATGAACTATTAAGTTATATTTTTACTTCCCATGTTTAACACTTGTTAAAAAAAAGTTGAATATAATTTGGGCCGAGGCTATTCGATTTGCCAATCTCAGGTAGGCAATTATTTACAAACCAATGCTAGGCCTTGGAAATAATTGCTGCTTTTTAAAAATGGACCCTATTACATATTCCACATAGCGAATAACCTCACTGATATATATATATATATATATATATATATATATGCATTATAAAATAAAAATTGGAAATGGTAAATGAAAAATAAAATAGAAAATAGATTTGTCTACTGTGTTTTTCTTCTAATTTGGAACACCATGCTTACTGAATTACATAAGAAATGTCCCTTGTCTTTCCTTATCTGCACCAAGCAATCCTGTCTTTGTTCCTGTGTAAACATTATTTCAGGAGATTGCACTAAAATCAATGCATACCAATTAGTATGTAAAATAAATGGAAATGTTCAATAGCATTTACTCCAAAACTACTTAATGCTGGGTACACACCAGCACGATGCTGCTCATGAGTGGCTTCTCACAAGAACGTACCACCCGCTCACGAGCTGACGGAGCCACCGACCCACCGCCGACCGGCACAGAAAAAGCCCCTGATGTTATCATGATCCGATCACGACCCCACCCACTATAATGGTCGTTTCTGAGATCCTACCTGCAGCAGGTAGGATCTCAGAAAAGACAGACCGACCCGCGGGGCCACGCATTGGATCGGGATTGCATCAGGGGCTTTTTCTGTGCCGGTCGGCGGTGGGTCGGTGGCTCCGTCAGCTCGTGAGCGGGTTGTACGTTCTTGTGAGAAGCCGCTCATGAGCAAAAGGGCAGCGAAATGGCCCAAAACAAGGACGATTTACATACAATCGGTGGAGATTGAGTCAATGCCGGCCCCCGGGATTGAAAAAAAGTCCCTGGATTCGCATCCCTACTTAGAACTCATTCTTATACATTTAAAATAGTTCTGCATACACTCCATACAGTATCAATTGCAATTAATAATACATGAGGGCTGGGTACATATATCACTGATTAAGAATGGCCACCACAGGCAGTGCACCAAACCCAAACCTGTTTCCATGACATGACTTTATCACAGTATACCTTGAAAACTTGAATGAATGGCTAATATGCCCTTAACCTGTAGAAATCTGATCACACTATACATTCCATGTTGACCATGTTTCTGTTAGCCTCGTCATCTTACAAATGATGTTGGAACAGTCTAATGGCCAAATGTGAAAGCAGTGGTCTACCTGCTGTGGTCTGGTGGAAACTTAGAATTAAATACCGTAGAGAACATTACACATGTGAAAGGTCTTGTTTCGATACATTACTTATTAAACCACCCTCACATTCATATAATGGCAATAATACAATTTATTATTTCACATGCTGTTGGAGCTAGAAGCTATTAGCAGATATCTAATACATTCTGCAATAAGATTCACTTGTAGTGTGCAACTATTGTTGCAAAAGAGATGTATTTTTGATTGGTTGCTACTGGCTATGCTTCCACTTGTCCTCTTTAGTAGGTTTAATGTATTTCCCCCTCATTCCCATTCTGCATCATGATAGGTGTAAAGACATACTGTATACCCAATGTTGTGGTCTGCAGGATTAAGATAGAGGATAGAACATCCTACAGTATTATATGGAAAAAAAGCACTTACTAGTAGGGAGAATAAAGGGAAAAGGGGGCAGTGGAGATACAGGCTTGGATTTGAGAGTAGTAGTGGAGGAAGGTAGTTAATGGTAGAAGATTGGAGTTGTGAGATAAGGAACAATTGGGGTTGTTCTGACCTGTTGTGCAAATTTGCAACCCTTTCAATTATTGCACCATGAGCCAGACCAAAAAGCAACAAAAATCAATGATTACTTTTTTTTCAATCACCTTGCACCTTGACTGACTGAAAGCCAGCATTTGGGGGTGGTAACCATCTATTTTTCTGGGAGTATCATAAAACAATACATGCATGCCCAGGTCTTTTTAGGGACAGTCTGTGAAGTGAGCTCTAGCCTCGATCAGCCTGTCTCTGTCACAGAGTTGTGGAAGGGTCAGAGTTACATACATTTGCACAGACTGGGAAATCATTAGATGGTGAGTGAGCTGCGAATGGATTTGCAGATCAGCGGTCCATTTGGAAGTAATTAACATACTTGCAAGGGGTGGTATTTAACTGTCTGGGCAACGACTATCTGACCATAGTCTTCTGCAACTTTGCACAGCTGTGGTCTGGTCTGAATCAGGCCCAATGTATATATGAAATCAGGAGGAGAGGTGTTGTACTGTAGCTAGGAAAGGTTTGATTGTGAGGTTGATTTTGAGATTGTGAGACTGAAATTGTGCATAGTTTGTGACATTTTGGTATGCTGAGTTGTGTTGTGATGGTATTTGGGAGTGAATCATAGTATAGTCTGTTCTGCCTGGGACATATTGTAACATATTGTGAAATTGAGGGGTCAGTTCGGAGTTGTACAGCGGAAGTTGGCCAATGTTTAGAGAGAGTTACATTTGGGTGGGGTGTGTTCAAACTGAAATCTAAATTGCAGTGTAAGAAGAAATCAGCCAATATTTACTGTGCACAGAAACAAAATAATTCACCCAAATCTAACTGTTTGGACATGTTTGTCCATTAAAGAAGGAGTTTTCTTTTGAAAACCAACCACAATCACCGCCATACTGTAGTTGGCCATACTCAAAACGTCACCTGCCAAAGGGCTGGTAAAAAGTTGTAGTCTACAGACAGAAATGCATGGCCTGAAGTTGCTGCAAGTGTCTCAGTACCTTTCCTCATTAACAAAAATGAATGTCAAGCCCCGTACACACGGGTGAGATATATTGCTCAGCCATATATTGCTAGCAATATATGGCTGAGCAATATATTGCTCAGTTTCTCCTTTTCATCAGCGACCAGAGATGGTCGCTGATGAGAAGGAACCTCTGCCGGAGGAGCCGCAGAGGTAATCAGCTGGTCGCAGGAGCAAGCTCCTGCGACCAGCGATTATAATGGGGCTGAAAACGGGAGCGCGCACCCGGAGATTTATCGCCAGCGACCATATTTCCAGCGATTTCAGCCCCTATCGCCCCCGTGTGTACACAGCTTTAGCCTTACAGAGAACAAAGACCGTGTATTAAGAATACTTGTTAAGCTTAGCAACATAAAAATAACACCACCATTTAGCAGGAATCAAATCCTGTAATCAGTTATAAATACCATAAAAATCTCCTTTACTTAATGTCAACTCATATATTCATTAAGACGTTCTTCTTTATACATTACATGTCATCTCTGCACACTGTATTATCTTTTTTAAAAAGTGTTAACATAATAACTTCAATTATTCAGTTCTAAACCCAAGGCACTCCACATACAGTACACCATTGATCTGACAATGCAGTTTCTACTATTCAGTTCCCTATATAATATGTTTCCTGGAAAGTATTTCACTGCAAAATAACTATGTATCAAAGTATTAACTTGAGCTCATACATCTAAGGCTGCAGGGCACCCTAAAGTCTATAATATAGTATAACGTATACAAAGAAATTTCTGTCTTCAGTTTTGCTAGATGCTCTCACACCTAGCCTATTGCTTTTTATTTTTACAGATTTAAATTATTAGGTGATACAGTAAACGACCAAATGTGATACAAAGAGTGACAAATGGTGTGTGTGTGTGTGTGTGTGTGGGGGGGGGGGTGGGGGGTTTATTGTTACTGCAACTGCATTTAAGCTTGCACCCCCTGGGGTGGCTGTTATGTTTGTTTGCCTTTTCATGTGTACTACCACTAGGGGGCACCAGGCACCTGTTGGACTGGTCTCTCTTTACTCTGAGGGATCAGGTGCCTGGTGTTAGTGACAATTGCTCATGTGAGACACCTGTTATTGGCCTATATATTCCATCTGAGACCAGCACTCAGGGCTGGTCATTCTCCATTTTTGCCTTGTATGGGAAGGAGCCTACAGCCGTGCCTCTTGTCCTGTGCCTCATGCTCTGTGCCTCGTATCCTGTGCCTTGTGTGTTGTGCCTCAGCCTCCTACAGCCGTTCCCTCGTATCCTGTGCCTCGTGTGTTGTGCCTCAGCCTCCTACAGCCGTTCCCTCGTATCCTGTGCCTCGTGTGTTGTGCCTCGGCCTCCTACAACCGTTCCCTCGTATCCTGTGCCTCGTGTGTTGTGCCTCAGCCTCCTACAGCCGTTCCCTTGTATCCTGTGCCTCGTGTCCTGTGCCTCGTGCCTCAGCCTAAGCCTCAGCCAAACTGTTGGATCACCTGCATCTGCACCCGGTACCTCTGTTTTTGTTCTGCTCCCCAGCCACTTTGTATTTTTCATTAGCACTAAGTTTGTTCCAGTTTTTTGCATCTGTTCCCGTGTTCCTCTTTTTGTTCTGTGTCATTAAAACACTCCACATTCCCCTGCATCAGTTTGTTGGTTTTGTTTTTCCCTGGAGCACCAAGGGTTAACCTAACATAATGACCAGCCAAAACAGACAAGAGAATGCTGAACAAAAGTTTTGTTTGGATTCTCTAATTAAATCCTTGATTGCAGAGCTCCCTGGTGCTTTCAAGTTAGCTAATGATCCCTGTGGAAAAGCTGCACTTAACCCTATGCATGCAGATATCATTTTACTACGTG
The DNA here is from genome assembly GCF_055691185.1 of Crinia signifera. Lineage (NCBI taxonomy): Eukaryota > Metazoa > Chordata > Amphibia > Anura > Myobatrachidae > Crinia > Crinia signifera. The sequence goes on along the minus strand of NC_139220.1, from coordinate 163,618,373 downwards.
TGCAATTACTTCAACTTGGCACCTTTTTGTCTGATTTCCTAAAGAAAATATCTGCATTGCTTCAAGTTAATTTTACTCCTGATATTCCTGGACAATTGGCAGAAAAGCAAACTTCTGTGCCGCAAGAGGGGCCTTCTAGTGTCTCCAACCCTCAGAACACCATTTTTCCATCGGTTGCTGTGGTTCCAGATACACTCCAAACAGTAACTGTGAATTTCAGAGGTTCAAGTGGTCCTCGTGCTCCGCTATCTGTAACAGAGCGTGCCTTTCGCAGGAATAACCTTTTGTGCCTGTATTGTGCCAGCCCTGAACACTTTTTGCTCTCCTGTCCTCATCGCAGGCCCAAAATGGCGGACAGAGCTGCCCAGCCAGAGTCTCTACCCAGAGCTGCCCAGCCAGAGTCTCTACCCAGAGCTGCCCAGCCAGAGTCTCTACCCAGAGCTGCCCAGCCAGAGTCTCTACCCAGAGCTGCCCAGCCAGAGTCTCTACCCAGAGCTGCCCAGCCAGAGTCTCTACCCAGAACTGCCCAGCCAGAGTCTCTACCCAGAGCTGCCCAGCCAGAGTCTCTACCCAGAGCTGCCCAGCCAGAGTCTCTACAGTCTGAGGAATTTCTTGGGGGGAGGCCAACATCCGATGTCCCGGTCTCCGCCAGAGGGTCCGATGTCCCGGTCTCCGCCAGAGGGTCCGATGTCCCGGTCTCCGCCAGAGGGTCCGATGTCCCGGTCTCCGCCAGAGGGTCCGATGTCCCGGTCTCCGCCAGAGGGTCCGATGTCCCGGTCTCCGCCAGAGGGTCCGATGTCCCGGTCTCCGCCAGAGGGTCCGATGTCCCGGTCTCCGCCAGAGGGTCCGATGTCCCGGTCTCCGCCAGAGGGTCCGATGTCCCGGTCCCCGCCAAGGAGCCCGATGATCCGGTCCCCGCCAAGGAGCCCGATGATCCGGTCCCCGCCAAGGAGCCCGATGTTCTAGCCCCAGGAGGGGGTTCCGTCTGTCTAGCCCCAGGAGGGGGTTCCGTCTGTCTAGCCCCAGGAGGGGGTTCCGTCTGTCTAGCCCCAGGAGGGGGTTCCGTCTGTCTAGCCCCAGGAGGGGGTCCTATCCAGCCCCAGGAGGGGGTTGCTATTGCCCTGGCCTCCGGGTCAGAGGACGTTATTGCCCTGGCCTCCGGGTCAGAGGACGCTATTGCCCTGGCCTCCGGGTCAGAGGACGCTATTGCCCTGGCCTCCGGGTCAGAGGACGCTATTGCCCTGGCCTCCGGGTCAGAGGACGCTATTGCCCTGGCCTCCGGGTCAGAGGACGCTATTGCCCTGGCCTCCGGGTCAGAGGACGCTATTGCCCTGGCCTCCGGGCCTGAGGACGCTATTGCCCTGGCCTCCGGGCCTGAGGACGCTATTGCCCTTGCCTCCGGGCCTGAGGACGCTTCTGCCCTGGCCTCCGGGCCTGAGGACGCTTCTGCCCTGGCCTCCGGGCCTGAGGACGCTTCTGCCCTGGCCTCCGGGCCTGAGGACGCTTCTGCCCTGGCCTCCGGGCCTGAGGACGCTTCTGCCCTGGCCTCCGGGCCTGAGGACGCTTCTGCCCTGGCCTCCGGGCCTGAGGACGCTTCTGCCCTGGCCTCCGGGCCTGAGGACGCTTCTGCCCTGGCCTCCGGGCCTGAGGACGCTTCTGCCCTGGCCTCCGGGCCTGAGGACGCTTCTGCCCTGGCCTCCGGGCCTGAGGACGCTTCTGCCCTGGCCTCCGGGCCTGAGGACGCTTCTGCCCTGGCCTCCGGGCCTGAGGACGCTTCTGCCCTGGCCTCCGGGCCTGAGGACGCTTCTGCCCTGGCCTCCGGGCCTGAGGACGCTTCTGCCCTGGCCTCCGGGCCCGAGGACGCTTCTGCCCTGGCCTCCGGGCCTGAAGACGCTTCTGTGACTCCTGTGCCCCCCTGTCTTGAGTCCGCTCCTGCTGATTCCATTGGGCATAAATTGAGGGCCGCCGTGTCGGCCGTCAGTTGCGATGTTTTTTCTTTCAGAGCATTTCCACCCGATGTGCCAGAGGTCCGTGAGGGTCCACCCGATGTGCCAGAGGTCCGTGAGGGTCCACCCGATGTGCCAGAGGTCCGTGAGGGTCCATCCGATGTGCCAGAGGTCCGTGAGGGTCCGCCCGACGTGCCAGAGGTCCGTGAGGGTCCGCCCGACGTGCCAGAGGTCCGTGAGGGTCCGCCTGACGTGCCAGAGGTCCGAGAGGTTCTGCCTGACGTGCCAGAGGTCCGAGAGGTTCTGCCTGACGTGCCAGAGGTCCGAGAGGTTACGCCTGACGTGCCAGGGGTCCGAGAAGGGGGCACCAGTACCACAAACCCAGGCATAGTCTTCGATGACACGGGGTGTATTCCTGGAACCATCTTTTTTGATGGGAATATTTCCACACTTAATGCCTTCTTCTGCCAGCCTTGGGAAGGTACAAATATGGAGGAATTAATTGGCAATATGTTGATGAGGTTTAGAGGGGAGGCACTGACATGGGCGAATTCTTTGGAGTCTAAAGATCCAGCATTGCATGATTTGGCTGCCTTCACTGAAGCGGTTACCAGGAGGTTTGGTCCACCAGAGGTTTGGGCTATTATTAAGGACTCCCTCCAGGCCGCTGGGCTCTGTAAGGCTACGTCGTCTGGTTCTAAGAAGAACAAGAAGAAGAAGAACAGTAGAAGATGACTCTTAAGGCGTCTGGAATCCGCCTTCTTCAGGGGGGCATTATGTTATGTTTGTTTGCCTTTTCATGTGTACTACCACTAGGGGGCACCAGGCACCTGTTGGACTGGTCTCTCTTTACTCTGAGGGATCAGGTGCCTGGTGTTAGTGACAATTGCTCATGTGAGACACCTGTTATTGGCCTATATATTCCATCTGAGACCAGCACTCAGGGCTGGTCATTCTCCATTTTTGCCTTGTATGGGAAGGAGCCTACAGCCGTGCCTCTTGTCCTGTGCCTCATGCTCTGTGCCTCGTATCCTGTGCCTCGTGTGTTGTGCCTCAGCCTCCTACAGCCGTTCCCTCGTATCCTGTGCCTCGTGTGTTGTGCCTCAGCCTCCTACAGCCGTTCCCTCGTATCCTGTGCCTCGTGTGTTGTGCCTCGGCCTCCTACAACCGTTCCCTCGTATCCTGTGCCTCGTGTGTTGTGCCTCAGCCTCCTACAGCCGTTCCCTTGTATCCTGTGCCTCGTGTCCTGTGCCTCGTGCCTCAGCCTAAGCCTCAGCCAAACTGTTGGATCACCTGCATCTGCACCCGGTACCTCTGTTTTTGTTCTGCTCCCCAGCCACTTTGTATTTTTCATTAGCACTAAGTTTGTTCCAGTTTTTTGCATCTGTTCCCGTGTTCCTCTTTTTGTTCTGTGTCATTAAAACACTCCACATTCCCCTGCATCAGTTTGTTGGTTTTGTTTTTCCCTGGAGCACCAAGGGTTAACCTAACAGTGGCAAACTGAGCTAAGTAAAAAGTCACCCATTTAAGTGCGCAAACAGTAAGTTTTGTGTCATGCCCCTTTCTTTGGTCAGGTTTATTACATATGCTCAGCTAATATGGGCAGTGCTGGTGGTGTAATGGTTAGCATTATTGCCTCACAGTTATGCGGTCATGGGTTTCATTCCCACCACAGTCCTAACTGTGTGGAGTTTGTATATGCACCCCATGCAAGCGTCGGTTTCCTCCAGGTACTCTGGTTTACTCCCAGGTAGGTCAATTGGCTCCCAACAAAATTAACCCTAGAATGTCTGTGTGTGCATGTACATGCGGTAGGGATAGGGTTACCACCTAGTCCCTTTAATTCCGGACACATGTTAATTACACAGGTTCTGTGGCAGTTTAAAATCAGGTGAAGTGGAGTCTTGAAGTCAGCCAGCCACAGAACCTGTGTAATTAATATGTGTCCGGAATTAAAGGGACTAGGTGGTAACCCTAGGTAGGGAATATACTGTAGATCTGGGGTAGCCAACTCCAGTCCTCGAGAGGTACCAACAGCGCATGTTTTCCAGATCTCCTCACAGAATCACAAGTGAAGTAATTAGCTCCACCTGTGGATCTTTTAAAATGTGTCAGTGAGTAATAAGTGCGCATGTGCAGCAGCTAGGTGGTCTGGAAAATGTGAACTTTTCGTAGCTCTCGAGGACTGGAGTTTTGTCTACCACTGCTGTAGATTGTAAGCCCCACTGGAGCAGGGACTGAAGTGAATGTTCAAATAATCACTGCAGAAAATAATACACCTGCCCATAATGAGTGTTACCAGCATGAACAAAATCACCAACTGAATATTACATATTTTTGTGTCATGTCATGATATTCAATCACATTACATGGGAGATTGGGCATGAAAATCAATGCATTAACATTCATGCCATCCCAGCTGCATGTTTCTCTGTGTATGCTTACAACAACTTCATTGTAACTCTATCTAATTGGTTAATTGGCACTGAGCAAAATATGTATAGTTAGAAGTAAAATAAAATACTTCAAAAATCATTCTGTATGATTTTTTCTTGACTTTACTGTATTTCTTCTGACCACATATGTTTTCAACTTACCTTGTCCTTTTCCTGTTAATGACTCTGGTTTTTCAGTTAGTCTTGTATCTAACTGTATTATCACTGTCTGTCTTTTAGAGTATTCTAGAGAAGTGTCTGAGCTGTGGGTACTGCATAGAAATGTCTAAGCCTCCTTCCTATTGACTGTAGAAAACTCCACACAACTGCTGAAATACAGTAGAACTAGAACTACAATTCCAGCTCTGACATGAAGAAAGAAGGTGAACATCCTGACTTCTTTGGTGTGCAGTGCTGCTAATATACTGTCACAACTGAAGGGCTGGATGAAGTCGTGTGGTGTGTAGCAACTGGAGACGGACCAGAGGAGGAAGGATTAAATCGTGCAGGTTTAATAATAGAATTCATAAATGGAACAATACACACTTGAATACTTTCTTTAAGTGGCAGTTAGTGGTAATAAGAATTGAGCCAGCATGGCACTTTGAAAGAAGAAAAAGTTCATTTAAACAATGACAGTTCAAGCACTGCGGACGGCAGGCTGGGGTCTTGAGGAATGAGGAAATCCGGAAAGAGAATGTACTTGATGGTAATGAGGGATCCTTGAAGACTGAAAGAAGATGGATGATGACAGAAGAATGGGAAGTTGCTTGGAAGCAGACGGCTTGAAGAGCTATAGGCCAGGAAGCTCAGGGATGCAGGCAGAGACCAGACTGTGGAGAGAACTGGCAGTGATGGGGTTAAGCTGAACCGAGACCAACACAGAGCACTGAAGCAAGGCACCAAGTCAGGAGAGGTGAGTCAGAGAGCCGGAGTCAGCTGGGAGCTGTGAACGCCTCTGGAGACTCTTTGTACTGACACTGAACAGGCCTAGGCAGATCCCCTATATCCCTAGAGGGCGGCTGCCATTGGCTGTCAGGTCAGTATGGGCGGAAACCTCAGACAAGGACCAATCTGCTATTTGCCCTTAACCAAGATGGCGACGCCGGCCTCCCGGCGCCCCTACAGCACATACCGCTACACTTGCCGGCGTCCCACGCTGCCTGCTGCCCACCAGACTGCCGCTGCCTGCTGCCGCTGAACTGGAGACCACTACACGCTAGCCGACGGCGGGCACGAACGGGTGAGTAGTAAGCCCGCCGCGCACCGCAGCGGCTGCGTGTGACAGTACCCCCCCTTTCTGGGTGACCCCAGGGCACCTACACACCTTGTGTGGATTTCTTTGAAAGAATTGTCTCACCAGACGGGGAGCATGGAGATCTGCAGCATCAACCCAGGAATTCTCTTCAGGACCGAATCCAAGCCACTCTACCAGATATTGAAGATGGGTATTGCGGCAACGTGAGTCGATAATGCGCCTCACCTCGAACTCTGTCTCTCTCTCTGAGCCAATCTTGGGGGGTTTAGGCACCTTTTTCTGATATAAGTTCAATCGCAAAGGTTTCAGAAGAGACACATGGAAAGAATTTGATATCTTTAAGGAAGAAGGGAGCTGTAGTCTGTAGGCCACTGGATTAATCACCTGAGTGATTGGGTACGGCCCGATGAACCAAGGGGCCAGCTTCATGGACGGTAACCGAAGGCGTATATGGCAGGTAGACAGCCATACTCGATCTCCAACCTTCAACTTAGGAGCCGCTCTTCTTTTCCTGTCCGCCATCCTTTTATATCGAGCGGATGCTTTGAGGAGAGCGGTATGAACGTCAGACCAGATCTTTGCAAACCGTTGTAGAGAAGAAGCAGCTGCAGGGACTTCGGACAACGATAGATCTGAGAACTCCGGAGATCGGGGATGCTTGCCAAAGACAGTGAAAAAGGGAGTGGTGCCGGAGGAAGAATGATAAGAATTGTTGTGCGCAAATTCCGTCCAAGGCAGAAGGTCTACCCAGTCGTCTTGAGAGGAAGAGACGAACAAACGAATGAAGGCTTCCAAGTCCTGGTTGACTCATTCTGTCTGCCTGTTGGTTTGTGGGTGGAAAGCAGTGGAGAACTTGAGCTTGACTTGTACAGCGGAACAGAGGGCCCTCCAAAACTTTGCGTCAAACTGCACGCCACGGTCAGATATAATCTCTTTCGGCAATCCATGGAGTTTGAAGATGGTGGAAATGAAGAGCTGAGCCAACACTGGAGCAGAGGGAAGGCCTTTTAATGGGAAGAAGTGCACCATCTTTGAAAACCGGTCAACCACCACCCAAATTACCGTATGCCCTTTGGAGGGAGGAAGTTCGCAGATAAAGTCCATAGAGAGGTGGGACCATGGTTCTGTTGGTATGGCTAGAGGTAGAAGAGGACCGACAGGAGATGTTCTGGAGGACTTATGCTGAGCGCACTTTACACAGGAGGCGACAAAGCTGGTTACATCGCGACGAATGGTAGGCCACCAGTATGAACGCAACAGGAACATTAAGGTCTTCTGTGCCCCGGTATGCCCTGCGAAACGGGAAGCGTGTGCCCAGGACAGCACTCTCTTTCGGAGACTGAGGGGGACGAAGGTCTTGCCTGGTGGAGGTGAAGGCTGGACTGTTACTTGAGCAAAGACCAGAGGGTCGAGGATGGGTCGAGGAGGAGTCTCTAGGTCAGCTAAAGTTTCAAAAGAGCATGAAAGAGCATCGGCCTTGGCATTCATCGTCCCGGGTCTGAATCTGATTTGAAAGTCGAAGCGTTCGAAAAACATGGCCCAGCGGGCTTGACGAGCTGTAAGACATTGGGCGTGCTTGAGGAATGAGAGATTTTTATGGTCGGAATACACAGTAATTTTATGTCGTGCCTCCTCCAGGAGGTACCGCCACTCCTCCAATGCAGATTTGACTGCCAGTAACTCCTGCTCCCCAATGGGGTAATTCTTCTCTGCTGGAAGAAACTTCTTGGAGAAGAAGGCACAGGGGTGAAGCACCTGGTCCTCCCCTTTCTGCGACAAGATTGCCCCTACCCCCTCTGAGGATGCGTCCACCTCAAGAATAAAGGGTTTGTCGAGGTTTGGCTGGAGAAGAATTGGGGCGGAGACGAAAGCATCCTTAAGTTGTTGGAAGGCTTGGGACGCTTCAGGTGACCACTGACTTGGATCAGACCCCTTACGGGTGAGAGCAGTAAGGGGTGCAGCAAGGGTGCAGAAGTTCCGGATGAAACGACGATAATAGTTTGAAAAGCCCAGGAACCTCTGGATGCCTTTGAGCGTGGTGGGCGCTGTCCAGTCTAAGATGGCTTTTACTTTTTCTGGATCCATCTCTATCCCAGTGCTGGAGAGGATGTGACCAAGGAATGGAATGGAGGTGACCTCAAAGATGCACTTGTCTAGCTTGCAGAACAATTTGTTTTGGCGAAGGCGCCGCAAGACCTCAGCTACTGTTTGCCGATAGAGATGGAGGTTAGACGAGAAGATGAGGATGTCATCGAGATACACCACAACGGAATGATACAGTAAATCTCGAAATATGTCATTTACAAATTGTTGGAAGACGGCTGGAGCGTTGCAAAGACCCAATAGCATCACCAGGTATTCGTAGTGGCCGTCTCGGGTGTTGAAAGCCGTCTTCCACTCATCTCCAGATCGGATTCGGATCAAGTTGTACGCCCCTCTTAGATCCAATTTAGTAAAGATGGAAGCCCCTCGGATTTTGTCAAATAATTCGGTGATAAGGGGTAAAGGATAGCGGTTTTTGATTGTGATATCGTTCAGGCCCCTGTAGTCGATACACGGCCGGAGGGTTCCATCTTTTTTTTTACAAAGAAAAACCCCGCTCCGGCTGGCGAAGTAGATGGGCGAATGAACCCTTTATCCAAGTTTTCACGAATGTAGTCAGACATGACCTTGGTCTCAGGCAGAGACAAGGGATAGATGCGGCCCCGCGGTGGGAACTTCCCAGGTATCAATTCTATCGGACAGTCCCAGGGACGATGAGGCGGCAGGGTATCGGCACCTCCCTTGCTGAAGACGTCAGAAAAAGAAAGATATGGTGCGGGTAACGACAAGGGTGAAGCTGGTGAAGACGAAAGCCTGGGACCTCCTACTTCTTGAGGATTAGTTTGATGGAGTGGAATGACACGAGGCATGCAAGTAGTTAGGCAGTTCGTACCCCAGGCTTTGATCTCCATACTGGTCCAATCAATATGAGGATTATGCTTAGTAAGTCATGGTAGGCCAGGGACTACCTGGTGTGAGGATTGAGGAAGGACAAAAAATTCTAGAGTCTCTTGATGTAAAGCACCCACGAGAACTGTCACTGGATTGGTTTGAAGGGTGATTTGCCCACTGCTGATGCGACTCCCATCTACTGCAGTGAGAACCAACGGATGGGCCAGAGGTTGCACCGTCAAGGAATGTTGAAGGACGAAAGAAGAAGAAAGGAAGTTCCCGGCCGCTCCGGAATCTAGTAGAGCCTGGATCTTGATTTTCCCCTGAGGGCACACAAGGGTAACAGGAATGGTGGGCACAGTAGTAGAGGGGGATGAAAGCAGAACTCCTAACCTGACCTCCCTCGGGGAGGTTGGGAGCGGTCGTTTCCCGGACGCAGTGGACAGGAAGACAGCAGATGAGCGGAAGAACCGCAGTACATGCAAAGATTCTCTCTACGTCTACGGGACTTCTCTTAAAAGGAAAGCCGAGAGCGGTTGATCTGCATGGGTTCATCTGGTGGTGTAGTTGTGGAGGGACTTGGTCTTGGAACAGGAACAGCGTTGGTGGTGAGACGAGGGCGGAGATGATCGGAGCGATTTCTCTCTAGTTGACGCTCCTGCATCCATAGATCTACTTTGTTGCACAAGGAGATAAGTTCAACCAAAGTAGCAGGAGAGTCACGGGTAGTTAATTCGTCCTTAATACGACCTGCCAGGCCATTCCAGAAGGCGGAGACATTTTAATTCCGAAGCCAGAGTCTGGAACTGCACAACATATTGTCCCACTGAACGACTGCCCTGGCGAATCCTCAGGATCTCAGTAGCGGCAGAAGACACTCTGCCCGGTTCATCGAAGATGCGACGGAAAGAGGTAATGAAAGCTTCATAGTCATTGAGCAGGGGATCAGCGCGTTCCCAGAGAGGGGACACCCAGTCCAGAGCTGACCCTGCCAGGAGAGACACAATATATGCCACCTTTGCCTTGGAGGTAGGAAAGTGAGAAGACTGCAAGGTGAAATGAACATCGCATTGGTTCAGAAACCCACGGCATCCTCTCGGTGAACCATCATATTTGCTGGGGGTTGGTAATTGCATATGATGAGGAACCACGGGTCCAGGTGTAGGAACAGGGACTGGAACCTCTGGTGCTGAAGCCACAGAAACTGAGGGAGCCGCCTGGGGCGGAGCCAAGGCCTGAAGAAATTGAGCCACTTGACGTTGGGTAGCCTCTACTTGCTCCAGACGAGCCATGATGCTGTGGAGTGCGTCCGCCATGGAAGCCTGTTCTTCACCCGACTCCATCGGGTCAGTACAAACTGTTACAACTGAAGGGCTGGATGAAGTCGTGTGGTGTGTAGCAACCGGAGACGGACCAGAGGAGGAAGGATTAAATCGTGCAGGTTTAATAATAGAATTCATAAATGGAACAATACACACTTGAATACTTTCTTTAAGTGGCAGTTAGTGGTAATAAGAATTGAGCCAGCACGGCACTTTGAAAGAAGAAAAAGTTCATTTAAACAATGACAGTTCAAGCACTGCGGATGGCAGGCTGGGGTCTTGAGGAATGAGGAAATCCGGAAAGAGAATGTACTTGATGGTAATGAGGGATCCTTGAAGACTGAAAGAAGATGGATGATGACAGAAGAATGGGAAGTTGCTTGGAAGCAGACGGCTTGAAGAGCTATAGGCCAGGAAGCTCAGGGATGCAGGCAGAGACCAGACTGTGGAGAGAACTGGCAGCAATGGGGTTAAGCTGAACCGAGACCAACACAGAGCACTGAAGCAAGGCACCAAGTCAGGAGAGGTGAGTCAGAGAGCCGGAGTCAGCTGGGAGCTGTGAACGCCTCTGGAGACTCTTTGTACTGACACTGAACAGGCCTAGGCAGATCCCCTATATCCCTAGAGGGCGGCTGCCATTGGCTGTCAGGTCAGTATGGGCGGAAACCTCAGACAAGGACCAATCTGCTATTTGCCCTTAACCAAGATGGCGACGCCGGCCTCCCGGCGCCCCTACAGCACATACCGCTACACTTGCCGGCGTCCCACGCTGCCTGCTGCCCACCAGACTGCCGCTGCCTGCTGCCGCTGTACTGGAGACCACTACACGCTAGCCGACGGCGGGCGCGAACGGGTGAGTAGTAAGCCCGCCGCGCACCGCAGCGGCTGCGTGTGACATATACACTACAGTTCTATTTCTTGACATTTCACAAGTACTTTTGTCAGAAAACACTATTTAGATCCAGACACAAAAGGGGGAAATTTACTAAGATCACAAATACAAAAAGTTGTATGCGTATTCCACCCTACGAATGAATACGACTGACTACGCATGGTAATGTCGTACCCAAAATCGTGTTCCGGTGGATAATTTACTAAAGTGTTGTATTCGTGAAAATCTTACTTTCCGGTGTCGTATTGAGCCGTAGATGTACAGTACGTTTGATTTTTGCGTAAATGAGGTCGTATTTTTGTGGCGTATTTTTGTTTTTCATACACTTTCCACGTGGCGTCTGTTATTTTAGCAAATTCATACCACATCTACACATTTGTGAGTAGAAAAATACAAATATGCGTATTGCAAAAAAGTGTGTTTTCTTCATTTACATATCTTACTCATGAGTACATTAACAAATATTCACAATGAATATAACAATTGTATGTAGTCCCACACATAAACACAAAACATCTCCCAGAAACATATGCAATATGCAGAAAAATCAAGCATCCATTATTTTTAAGCACTTATTGGAAAATGCATGCACAGGAGGTGTAATCCAGGCCCTCACGGAGCATCATCCACATCCACATAGCTGTGTTGGAAGTACACAGTGTGGCTGCACAGAAGAAAGATAGGTAGGTGCTTATGTAAGCAGAAAAAATGTGTCATGGAGAAACACCACACATTTTTAATTACCATTGCTACAAATATAAACACATTAATATGTTACATAGGGAGTAGAGGTTGATAGAGCACAAATGTAGAGAAATTAGTACACATTGGTAACTGAGCAATTAAAGCAAGGCAGACGTTATACTCCATCTCTTACCACATATACAAGCATGAAGAACCGCGCAGCTAACCACTAACCTACGCAGCACATTGATATGTACAGGCTGTGGAGTGCTGATACAATCAGTGGCATCTGCAGCCCTAGCAGCGAAACACAAATCCCTGCATCCCTTACATGGATTAGCGCTGTAATATAATGTATTGTACTTTTGTGTACTGTAGGTCAAGTCTGGAAGGAAAGGAGGTGGTTGCCTTCAGCTGCATACTGTACACATTACACATTACTGTTACACATTACGGCTACGTGAACAGCTTGTAGCCCTTTTGCTCACTCCTACGGCCACGAGCGTCTCATTTCCTACGAGCGGCTCATTGTGCACGAGCGTCTCATACTGTAAGCGCGCTCTTTACGGCAAATAGCGGGATACCACTGGCACATCACTCCGACTGTAGCTTGATGGATCATTAGCCACCCAGTGGTGGCGGATTGTATTACATGGCGTGCTCCCACACCCATTGGCGGACGCCAGCGCCAGGAGAATATCGATGCGCCAGAGCCTCCGCCATGGCGGCCTGGTGGCAAAGATGAGACCCGGTACATCTGTAAATAGTAATAATGCAGGCTTCCTGTGTTCTCCATCCTCAATATATGTTTACATTACACACATCAGCAGACATTATTTAAGGTGTGTATAGCATTTGAAATGATCATTGGTTTTTATTAGTCACACATTTGTGATTACATTTGTATGTGGAGTACTTTGGGACATTTAGAACATGTGCAGCATTGTTTGTGGAAAAAATACACTTTAAAATACACTTCAAAATCAAAGTGTATTTTTTTGGGTGGATTTCTTTCATGATTCGTAGCCATTTACAAATCGTATATGTGTGTTTTATGAATACGCATCCTTAGTAAATTAGTTACATCCCTCTAAACAATGCAAAAAATCGGCGTATTCTATCGATGGTGTAGCCATTCGTATTCTTAGATTCAAATACGCATACGACATGAATCTGCCATTACGTCTTCAGTACGACTCGTACGAAAATACTTATGAATACATTAGTAAATGCTGAAAATACGAATCCGCCTGAAAAACACGTATTTTTCCATACGAATACGCATGAAAAATACAAATTCATCTTAGTAAATTTCCCCCATAGTCTTGTTTTCCTATGAAATTCATACCCAGAAATATATTGTACAAGCCTCAGATATTTTATTTATATACTGAGAAGGCATTTGATCTCCTTTATTGGTATTAAAGGTGGGGAAACTCTTTAGAGGTTCAGGTTTCAGGGTAATATTTTGAGAGCTATATAGACATCAGCTAGAGTTTTCAGCAAAGACTTCTTATAAGGAGTCATTTTCATCACAAATGGCACTTGCCAAGGCTGCCCCCCTCCTCCATAATGTAATTTCTAGCTATAAAGCTGATGGCATAACTCATTTAATAATCTGTTTTATTTATTTATTAACAGTTTCTTATATAGCGCAGCAGATTCCACTGCACTTTACAATTGTAAACAGAGATAAAACAAACTGGGTAACAATAGACAGACTTGGGGGTAAGAGGGCGCTGCTGCAAGCTTAAAATCTAGCAAGGTCTGAATCTCAAAGGTGCAATAAATAAACTAGGGATGTGTGAGTTCAGATTAGGGGAACCCGGGCACCCACCATTATGAACTGCTTTCCTAGCCTGTTTGGGAATTACCACCCAGACTCGGAAAACGAGTCTCTGGACCTCGCGAGATCCCGCCGTTGGATCTTGCAAGATCTGGACCACTCCAGTCTAGGAGAGTAAAGAGGCAGCACGTCCTTGCCGCCTGCCTGCCTGCCCGCCCACCCACCATCCCACTGTCCAGTCCAATGATAGTGCGGTCTTGTCCAGTGACAGCGCTGTCTGCTGTATATATATATATACTAGTCCAGTCCAGTGAAAGTGCTGTATAATCCAGTCCAATGCCAGTGTTACTGCTGTATAATCCAGTCCAGTGAAAGTTCTGTATAGTCCAGTCCAGTGATACTGTGTGTATAGTCCAGTCCAGTGAAAGTGCTGTATAGTCCAGTCCAGTGATACTGTGTGTACTGTCCAGTCCAGCGATAGTACTGTCCAGTCCAGTGAAAGAGCTGTCCTTTCCAGTGATAGCGCTGTCTGCTGTATATATATACTAGTCCAGTCCAGTGAAAGTGCTGTATAGTCCAGTCCAATGCCAGTGTTACTGCTGTATAATGCAGTCCAGTGAAAGTGCTGTATAGTTCAGTCCAGTGATACTGTGTGTATAGTCCAGTCCAGTGAAAGTGCTGTGTAGTCCAGTCCAGTGAAAGTGATGTATATTCCAGTCCAGTGATACTGTGTGTATAGTCCAGTCCAGTGAAAGTGCTCTATAGTCCAGTCCAGTGATACTGTGTGTATAGTCCAGTACAGTGATAGTGCTGTATAGTACAGTCCATAGATAGTGCTGTGTAAAGTTCAGCCCAGTGTTAATGCTGTATAGTCCAGTCCAGTGATAGTGCTGTATATTCCAGTCTATTGTTAGTGTTGCGGCCTAAGTCCAGTCCAGTGGTACTGTGGCATAAATCCATTCCAGTGGTACTGCGGTATATGTCCAGTCAAGTGGTACTGTGGCATAAGTCCAGTCCAGTGATACTGCAGTTAAAGTCCAGTAATACTGCTACATAAGTCCAGTCCAGTGATATTGCTGCATAATTCCAGTCCAGTGGCACTGACATTAAAGCCCATTGGTACTGCTGCATATTTCCAGAAAAAATGCCATAAATGTCCAGTGATACTGCTACATAAGTCCAGTCCAGCAATATTGCTGCATAATTTCAGTCCAGTGGCACTGACATTGAATCCATTGAAACTGCTGCATAAGTCCAGTTATACCGCCGTTAAAGTCCAGTGATACTGCTACATAAGTCAAGTCTAGTGATATTGCTGCATAAGTCCAGTCCAGTGGCACTGACGTTAAACTTTATTGGTACTGCTGCATAGGTCCAGTAATACTGCCATTAAAGTCCAGTGATATTGCTGCATAAATCCAGTCCAGTGATACTGCCTTTAAAGATTATGGAGAACCAAAATTTGGAGGATAAACTAGTGAACCACTTCCTCTGAGTGCTGAAGCTGCTACCACTAGTCATGATGACATAGAAAATGAGATGCCATCAATGATGTCTGCCAAGGCTGATGCCCAATGTCATCATAGAGGGCATGTAAAATCCAAAATGGCAAAGTTCAGTAACTTGCAGGAAAAAATAAAAGTAAAATAGTTTGAGGAGAAACGTAAGCTGCCAATATGCCATTTACAACATGGAATGGCAAGGAACGGCTAAGGCCTATGTTCATCATGAATAGTGGTTCAGCTTCCCATGACAATCTAAGCTCTCCTCTTCCCCCCCACTAGAAATTTTAAGATAACTGTGCCTTCTAAAGACATGATATCACAAATCCCCAAGGAGAGTCCAAGGGTGTTGCGACGCCTGACCTTCCCATCACTGTACAGGAAGAGATGGCTCCTTCCACCATGTTCACGCCCTCTGCATATACTGGAGGGATCACCCACAGTTCAGTTCCTGATTTTGAGATTGAAGGTGTCAATGTTGTACACCAGAAGGAGAATATTGATGTAGCTGGCGCTGAGGAGGAAGTTGACGAGGAGGATGGTGCTGATGGTGATCTGGTTTGCTTAAATGAGGCATCAGGCAAGACAGTTGTTGTCTGTGGGATGCAAAGGCTGTCACCATGCCTGGGCAGAAGACTAAAAAAATCCACCTCTTTGGTCTGGAATTATTTTTATCCAGATCTGGACAACAATTGTCTCACCATATGTAGCTTATGTAAAGCTGCAATAAGCAGGGGTAAGGCCATTGGCCACCTAGGGACATCCTCGCTTATGCGTTACCCGAAGTTCATTAATTAGTCACTGTTTAGTTCAGAAACTGTGGCTAGGACCGTAAGCAGTCCAGGGACACCTAAATCACTTGATCCTGTTGTATTCAAGCACCTGAAAACCACACCTGCTAGTCACTCCTCATCAATTTCCTCCTCAATCCGGATTGGAGGTAGTCCTACAGGCCATGTCACTGGCATGATTGACTCCTCTTCTATCCAGGATTCCTCTGGAGAATCCTGCAGCACTACGCTTACTGCTGCCATTACTGCTTCGAGTCAGTCAACATCCTGGGGGGGGAGTAAGAACACTGCTATGTCTTTCACTAAGCAATTGACATCCAACAGTAAATTGTGATGAAGACGAAGTATGACAGCGGTGATCCTATGGCAAAGCGGATAACTGCAGCCTTAACAGCTATGTTGGTGTTAGTCATGAATCTGGTATCTGCCATCAATGGAGTGGGATTTAGATGATGGATGGAGGTATTGTGTCCCTGGTATCAAATCCCATCTAGATTCCACTTCCCTAGGCAGGCGATAACCAGGAAGTACAGAGACATCTGAAAAAG
Source organism: Crinia signifera (assembly GCF_055691185.1). Lineage (NCBI taxonomy): Eukaryota > Metazoa > Chordata > Amphibia > Anura > Myobatrachidae > Crinia > Crinia signifera. The sequence continues at coordinate 163,602,275 of NC_139220.1, read as the reverse complement.
TGTCCTTAGTTCCCTGAAAAATGCGACTTAGCCACAGATATATGGACAAGTGGTACAGGGCAAACTAAGGATAATATGACTAAGACAGCCCACTGGGTTAGAGAAATCATTGTGCAGTGGCTTACCCCACTTACACTCTTCTGGGGATTTGTGGTATCGGACAACGTCAGTAACATTACACCGGCATTACATATGTGCAATTTCCAACATGTGCCATGTGTTGCCCACACAATAAATTTGACACTTTCTTCATTCTGCCACTGCCTGCTGAAGACTAGAGTGCCGTCAAAAACTCTTGAACCTGTACTGCCATCACCTGAAACAAGACGTTGTGATGTGCTGGAACTCTACCCTCTATATGCTGCAGAGGATGGAGGAGCATCAAAAGGCCATTCAAGCACCTGACTCAAGCGCAGTGTAGACTGAATTATTTGTTGAATTCTTTGTTGTTTGTTCTTTAGCTGTTTGAACTTGCCACACGTGAAGTCAGTTCGGACACTGCCAGCTTAAGTCAGGTCATTCCCCTGATCAAGATGCTGCAGAAGCAGTTGGAGAAAGTGAAGGAGGAGATAAAGTGTTGCAATTCCACAAAGCATGTAGCTCTTGTGGATGAAGCCATTCATATGCTTTGCCCGGATACAAGGGAAGTCAGTCTATTAAAGTCAGAGGAATACATACTGGCCACCGTGCTTGATTCTCAGTTTAAAGTGTATGTTGTGTCTCTGTTTCCAGCTGACACAAGTCTACAGTGGTGCAAAGACCTGCTGTTCAGGACAGTGGCGTAATTAGAGTAAGTCTAAGCTCCCCCAAGCCAAAAACTTTTCTGTTGCCCCCCAAGAAAGAATAATCCTTGCTGCAAGGAGGCGTGACCTCTAGATAAGACCACCTTATACCCCAGTTTTGCAACCTGCACATCAAGACATTGGCAATCACAGGGGGAAAAAAATCTTATTTACAGTATGACCCTTTTGTTATTTTACCACCTTCTACTAGTGCCCCTTAGACATTATACACCACACTGTAAAGCCTATCAGACAATATGCCACATACCGTAATGACCAGTACACATTATGTCCCACACCATAATGTCCATTACACATTATGCCACACACCGTAATGACAATTACACATTATGCCACACACCATAATACCCATTAGCCAATATGCCAGACACCATAATGTCCATTGCACATTATGCCACACACTGTAATTTACATTAAACATTATGCCACACACTGTACTGTCCATTAGACAATATACCACACACCATAATGCCCATTACACATTATGCCCCACACCGGAATGCCAATTACACATTATGCCACACACCATAATGTCCATTACACATTATGCCGTCCAAGCAGCCAGAGCAGGATTAAGGCTATGGAGGGCCCAGGGTACTTAATTTTTAAAGGGGCCCTAAGGTTTTAAAATGAAGATCATAATACAAATAAATATATATTATACACACATATACATATATACAGTATGTGTGTGTTTGCACCTCTCAATCCCTCCTTCTGCGCTAGGTCCCCATCTCATTCATTGCAGCCTGCAACTTCACATATGGAAGTCAGCTGTCACATCGCAGCGCAGGCTGCCACTGGGGGAGCAGTGTCATGGCTACTAGCATGGAACCTCTCTTGATCCCATCTCTAGTGGCTAGCCTGGGGCCCTCAAAGCCCCCCCACCTTAATTCAGGCCTGAGGAATTTGGTAGGGAAAGGCATGCATGCTATCCCCCTGTACTAGTTAATCAGGCCAGGGGTGGATCTAGACTTTTCTTCTAGGGGGTGGTTTTCTGTTTAATCTTGACCCTCCCCCTCCAGTCCCAACCCCTCCCCTTCCCAGTCCCCTACCAACAACTTCAATATAATAGTATTATCACAGCAGCCCCATCCAACATACTTGACCTTCCCATATAAAGATTTCCTTATAAATACCATAAATTCCCTTCAAAACACTACATCCCTCTGTCTACTAAAAACAATCACTTTATATTACCCCCCCCCCCAGATAAATAAATAAATAATGAAGAGACAGAAATCAGAGGCAGGGGCTGTGAATTGCAGCAATTGGTTGCATGGCCCCTGTACCATAAAGGCAGGTCATAAATGAAAAAAAGGCTTCATTCTGCTCCCTTTCCTGCTTGCAATAGTAACCAGTACCTCCTCCGCTGCATGTGGGCACATCACTTGCCTCACTCCAATTCTCCCGAAAGCAGTCCCAATAAACACTGGCAAAGTCACTAAAACCGACAATAGTGACAGTGGCAGACATGCCCCATACGTAATCAGGATGTGGTCCCCTCTTAGCTCATTTCCCTTCCGCCAATGTCCATGGTCCTCAGCCCCTCCACCCATGTCTGTGTCAATAAACCCCACAGCCGTCACTGTCTGTACTTGGCCTGACCAACTGGCTTCTGTCCCCCTTCTCTATGTCACTGTCACTCTTACCGCTGCAGATTTCCCGCACCTATCCTGTGCATCCATCGCTGCTGCCTGCTAGTATGAGAGCGGAGTGCAGCCGCAGCATCGCAGGCTCCCTTCATCCCTCCAGCAGCTCCTGGCCATTTCAAACATTTCACTGTGGCTGCCGGTACGCAAGCTCTGATTGGCTCAGGAGCCATGCTGCGCTGCATTTGAAATGGCCTACAGCCATGGAGGCCAGGTAAGGGTAATCTTTTTAGGGGGGCGACTGCCCTCTTTGCTTCCCCCCTTCATCCATCCCTGAATCAGGTTGCAGCTTCCCCCGCCCTCACCCCACAATTCAGCTCTCATAGCTCAGAAGTTCCAGCGCTCTCTGCAGACCCCAGCAGCGTTGCCCCTCAAAGCCACCGTGCGGTCTGTGGGACCATAGTTACAACACTGGGTCAGGAGATTGTCAACTGAAGTGGACTGTAACATGGTCAACAGCTCCTCCTTAATTTTCTTCCACACCTGTGAGGAAACAGCTCAAATTTCCTACCTGCCCTGCTGGCGGGGATACAGGGCAGGCAGGAGTGAGTTTGAACATCTGATGGCAGGTCCAGACTGAAGGACCTGCCAACGATTGCTGGCATGTCTACTGTCACTGCATACGATACTGTCACCATTGACAAAATGGTAGAGGATTGCTTTGGTGACAGTATTCAAGTAGCCATGTCAGGCAGTCCATACCTGTATTGGCAGGAAAAAAAAGGCAGTTTGGAGTCCCCTGTACAAACTGGCAGTATTTGACCTGAGCTGTCCCCCCTCCAGTGTGTACTCCAAAAGATATTTTAGTGCAGCCAGGAACCTGGTCAGCAAGCGGCATACAGTAGTAGGGTGTTTCAACAAAATGTGGAGAAGATGATGTTCATCAAAATGAATTTTAAATTTTTTAACAGAGACCAGCATGTGCCTCCAGAGACTGAAGAGGGACCTGTAATGGTGGATTCCAACGGGGACAAATTGATAACCTGAGAGGATGAGGATGTACTGTAAGTACTGAAGGGGGTGAAGAATTGGAGGATGAGAATGACATCTTGCCTCTGTAGAGCCAGTTTGTACAGGGAGAGATGATGTGCTTAGTTTTTTATGGGGCCGGAACAAACCAATCATTTCAGCCACAGTCGTGAAGCAGACCCTGTCACTGACATGATTGGTTTGCTATAAACAGTGTGCATGTCCTATTTACGCAACATAAGAGTGGGTGGGAGAGCCCAAAGACAATTCCATCTTGCCCCTCTTTTTTTGGCATTATGCCCACTTTGGGGCCTAGTTTTTCAAACTGCAATCCTGTCTGCCGCTGGAGTGCCACTCCTAGATGGGCCACATGTTTATGCTGCCCACGTGTGACACTTAGCATAGTCATCCAGCTACCTCATGCAACCTTTTGGCCTAAAAACAACATTGTGAGGTGTAAGGTATTTAGGTTAAACTGGAAATGAGTGGAAATTAATGTTATTGAGGTTAATAATAGCAAAGGAGCAAAAAAACAACAACAAATCTGCGATTTTAGCGACTTCTATGTTTTTTTCAAAGAAAATACAGATCCAAAACACGAAACACGGAAGGGTGGTGCTTTTTACCAGATCCAAATCCAAAACACGGCCGGATATACAGACCTGAAACATGAAACACTAAAACTGGTCGGTGCACATCCCTAAAATAAACTATGTACATTTTCAGATAGCATTTTTCTTTTCATTTCCAGCCTAGAGGCCTTATTCCCTTCTTTACATGATATTCTAGATACGTTTAGTACAGTCTTTACAGTCTTTACTGAACACAACTAAAAGTGAGTCCTTGCAAATTATAATTTTTTTTACTCTTAATTGTAGAAAAACAAATAAACCTACACATGGAGGGAAACTAAGAACATTAACATCATCTTTGATTTCAACTATCCCCCCATTGTACATTTAAGAAACTTAACTGACCATTATATGCACCATGAGATCTCCTCGCTGTCGCTCATCAGCATTTCAAATTTCACTTTTACAGAAACTGATATATTTATTTCACATGATACCACTAGCTGCACCCTGCAAATATGTTGAAATGCACATCTGTCCTGTCTTATGTTGTCCAATATTTGGATATATTGAAGATTGCATTTTGTTGGGCCATATTTCCAAACATTTTCGAGGCCTGGTTCTCCCCCACCATATAAGGAAATGTCATGATGCTTCTCTGCTTGTGCATCTTGCTGATTGGTCTTTAACGTTTTATATTAAACCCTGGGTTGATCTGAAAAAAGCTCCTCACCCATATTTTCTACTGGCTAAATTATTCTGGATGCCCAAGTCCATGAGACCTTCCTCCACTCTTCCTTAAATCGCTTAAAAGCCACCCATTGATATAAGGAATATTGATGGCTTTCAATTAACTAATTAAAACTTGCAGGGGATGAGATGTGCCCCCCTATGGGAGCAGGAGCCCCGTGGCAGATGACTCCATTGCCTCCCAGAGTTACGCCTCTGATGCTTTCCAAACTTGAAATAGTATATCTGTTCAATAATTACTGGCAGATTTGGATAGATCAATGTAATTGCCTCTTAAGGAACTGTCCCACTTAATTCCAGATTTAAATGTTCTTAACGTCACTGCTAACCCCTGGTGACCTACAGCATTTCACTACACCGGTTTCAAATTTTTCTGCGACCTCCAAATCCAATGTGGGTTCCTTTCCAAGATTTGTTACAAATGTTTGTAAATTAAGCACTAGGCACTACTGTATCTCTTAATAAATATAACTACTTGTTTCAAACCTCCTGTACATATAGTCCAACAGTTAACCTCTAGAAATTGGAGAAAGGAGATTATGTTATAGGTGTGTTATCTCCTCGCATCGATGCCAACATTCCCTGCCAAACTGAAAAGTGAAATGGACTTCCATATTAGTTCATTAATTGTTTCTTCAGTGGAGACATCCTGCTTGTTTTCATTGGTTATCTCTATATACAACTGCTTTAGGTGGAGGTATTTTGTTTATTAATTTGGTACTGAATCTCACACTAGCACCCATCCCAAAATAGGCATTCCAACATTTATATCCTGCTCAAATCTGTAAGAGTTATAGATACCTCCTGGTCAATATGAAACTGGGGCTACCATTGATCAAGCTTGGAAAAGCGTATTTCAAAAAATTAAATTCAGTTTTTTGATTGGAGACTACAGGTATTCAAAATTTGACTATTGTCCACATCAATAAGTCAATGTTTTCAGTGGCATGAATATATGACTGATGACTCTCCTTCCAGTTTTATCATAAACCACCCTTTCCGTGTCTCACTGAGCTATCCTATTTGGTTTTCAGGATGTTTATTTTTAGAACACTGGACAAGGTTTTCAGGATGTTCAGTGTAGAAACTCTGGTGCATGTGTTCAGATCTTCATGTGTAGAAAACATGATGCACTTTAACAGGCACTTCAATGTACTTTAGTAACACTGATGCAGGATTGCATGTTCTGCAGTATAAGAACACAAATGCAGATTAGCAGGAGGTTCAGTATAGAAACACAGATTCATATTAGCAACAGGTTATGAAGTGCAGAATACATAGCAGGAACATGAGGCCTTGAAACTGGCCTCTGGGAGAGTTGTTGTATTGGTCAAATGGTTAGCTCAGAAGCACCAAAGAACACAATCCTGCATGTTTAAATGCAGCTAGGTATCCATAGTTTCCTAGCCATGGTGGGTATTTAAATGACAATTGTTGAACCCATACATTGCAGAGGTCAGAGATAGCATTGTTCTGCAAGTGGGTCATGAATAAATTAATTTTAAATCCAGCTTTGTTGTAATGGACTGAAATGTAATCAAGGAACTCATTTTTTACCTCTGGAATATGTCTTCTTGTGAATTTGCTTTGCAAACCTGACCTATAGAATTACCCCTTTCATGAACATATTTAAGATGTTTCATTACTGGCTTCTTCATAAAGATATATTGGGCAAAAATGTGTCTTTCCAAGAAGCATTGTGGATCATGAGCAAGTGTCTCCTCACTATTGGACTCAGAGTTTAGGATTAAATTTGATATTCTACTAAGAATGTCAGGAGGTTCATCTGCAGGTTGTATAGAGGAAGGGGAACTGAAATTTAGATCTGCAATACCGGCTGACAGATAGTTTATATGACTGTATCATAAAAAGAACTGACATCAGAAAGGATGGAATCTTTGGATTCAATGAGGGTATATGCTCATTCCAATTCCCCCCCTCTAAAGGATAGTAGCATAGAGCTCAATGCATTAGCCTATGTTGTAGACATTTCTGATGCAGTGCTGAAATAAAGAAAACATTGTTTATGTAGAGCAAAAAAAATAGGTGAACAGTCAGAGGGTACAGTCCCAGGAGTACAGTATAGGGAACTTTGATGTTGAACTAAACATAGACAAACACATGTAATGAGGGGGGAAATTTACTAAAGGAAAGTTGTAAAAAATAGGTGTATTTGTATCCAGAAATACACTTATTTTTGACATTTACTATCCCGAAAATTCGGCAATTCGTATTCGTATTGATAGCACATCAATACGAATACAAATTGACGTATTTCCGGGATAGTAAATGTCAAAAATAAGTGTATTTCTGGATACAAATACACCTATTTTTTACAACTTTCCTTTAGTAAATTTCCCCCGAGGTGTCTAAAAAAATCACACCAAATTGTATATGTGAAAACTTTGACCCCCCCCAAACTGCTCATGTAATATGTTGCAATTTTTAAATGTAGAACAGGAATCAATTGCTATTTCTGGCTATTTTTAGTAAAGGAAAGGTGCATAACCAGCCTTGGGCTCTTCAAGAAGCCAGTCCTGGTTGTAAAAATACTGGGGGAAATAGGCTGGGTGTCACTTTTATATTAGTGCAAATGTCTGTGCCATTACCCCCATCTGGTCAGCCTTAGCCGGGGTCTCTGGGGGAGTGGGGTTCCCCCAATAAAGAAGCCCCCCCTTCAAGCCAGGCAAGGGCCAAGGCTAAAGAAAGGGGCTATCCCCAGCACCTATGGGGGTGTGCTGGGTTGATAGTCCTTTTAGTGTAAAATTTGGATTCAATTTTGGGTTTGGCTGTAAAACTAAAAGTATCTGAAAGCCTCCCTGCATGCAGGTATTTGTAAAACTACAAGTACAGCATGCGGGGGCATTAAAATGCCCACTGGGACTTGTAGTTCTACAGCCAAACTAATACTAACGTAGTGACACGTACACTGTAAAAGTATAACTTTATTAGCATACATGCACGCACAAACATACATGTTAACATACAAACATACTTATGTTTAAACATAGATAGGTCCCCTTGTCCAGTAGAATTTGATCCAGGGTACCTGTGGAGAAAAAATGCTTACCTAAATCCAGTGTAGTATGGTTCTCTTCGCTGAAGGCGTTCGCACAGGATGGCTGTACATGCTCATATTCACTCATGCGCAGACCCCCCCATCAGAAAAGGTGCCAAATTCAGCCCCATCTGATTGGGTCTGAATCAGGCCCATAGTAGCAATGGGTATGGATCATACGGTTGACCACTGAAAGTCGACATGGGTCAATGTCGACACCTGGAAATGTCAACATGGGCTTAGGTCAATAGGTTATAAGGTCAACACAAGCATTAGGTCAACATGGGCAAGGACAACAGTGAAAAAGTTGACATGGGGTTTTTAACCTTTTTACCGGAATGTCAACACAGTCGACATGTACGGTGCACTGCACCCCCTCGCATGGCTCACTGCACTCGGGCACTATTTTATTCAACCTTTCCATGTGTCGACCTTGGCTCATGTCAACTTCAGTGGTCGACTAAATGCATGTCTACCTTATTTCTGTCAACCTAATGACCGTATACTGTATCAATCTCCTAGAAATTAAATAAATTATTTCAGAAATGTTGTCTATGAGAATAGATCAACTTCAAGATCAAGTAGGCACTACTAGTGCTCAAAAATCTAAAATAATAAAGTGGTGTACATTAAAAAAATTATAGATTGTACATTAAAATATATTTCTTGCTCAGTTATATTTTTAACATTATATTTTATTTAACTATACTTTAGATCATATCTGCTTGGAATAAGTGTAATAACTAGAAATATTTGACAATTTGAGGAATACATTCTGTGCAGTGTTGGTGGGTGATTGATATTCTAGATATCAGCACTTACTGAAATGTCTGCAGTATTTTTATATCTAATTCTTTCACTTTTTTATCTTTTGATTTTTTTTTTTAAATTGTCTAGGCTCATTGCTGAAGACTGATGGAAACTGACACCAGTTTCTTTTAAATTATGATTAATTCTTCCCAAGACTGCAAATAAAATAAAGACAAATTGATTCATTGAGCTCATTACTTTTGGCCCAACAAACCATGCGATTTGTTTAAGCTGATATCACAGTTAATTTAGAAAAATAACATGCGTGATTCATATAAGACACAAAATATATTTTCTCTGATTTAAATTGGCGAATAAACTTTAGTATTTTACTTGAATAAATTGATACTTTTTCATAATTTTACCATGGCAAAGTTCAGAGCAGTTTATGTAAAAAATAAATGTTCAATAGAAATGGTTTTCATAAATCAGCAATATTTTCACTACTACTACGAAAAAATATTTTATGGAATAAAAAGATCAAATTAAATCTACATAAAAAATACGTAGAAAAAAAATCAGGTGATGTGGAAAATGCTGGGTGATTACACACTTAACTATACATTAAGTGTAGTACAGTAAATATAAGAATAGATAACATACAGTACTGCAATATAATATCATATAAAGTTAATTTAAAATTGGGGTGGTAATTATTCATCCTTAATAATCTAAAGGGGCACATCTAAGAATGGACTCGACAGGCTCTTTTATTTAGCGGGCCTTTTTTTTTATAATTATTGTTTATTGTGTTTTTTATTGTTATTTCTTAATATAATTTATTAAAATGACATTCATTTTTCAAGACAATCCAATCCTTTAATATTGTTTCTTATACAAGCGCTGCTAGTCTGTTTTCTTTTTTTGTTTCTCTTAGGGCCTAACTCAAAAGGCACCTCTGCTCCTTAATACCATGCTTACAACAAAGACTGATCATACTGATTGGTGTAACAGATCCCCAAAGGGAACATCAGTCAAGCCCTATAAAGAGGTAGGGGTAAATCTACTAACATGGGAATTTTATTGAATATGGGATGTTGCCCATTGCAGCCAATTGGATTATGGGCCTTATTCTGGTTCATTCACTCGGATGCATGCACACACCCTTGCTTTTGAACCAAATCCTGCCTTGTGAATGGTTAGCCCGCACCACCCATTCACACACCAAATTCGTTTGCAAGCTTTGCAAATGGATGTTTTACATGGACATCCATTCGCATGCCAGTGGGAACCTTCCCCATCTTTGGATGGTCACCGACCATCGAATGATGGCGAAGGCACCCACATATATAAGGGTAGCCCATAGCACTTGTACATATGAGTGAAGAAATGCAGGGAATTGGGCGGGCAGCTGTCATCCAGCTATGTCAGCTGTCCGCCTCCAGCATGTGCATCATAATCGCATTAGCATATGTACGCCCAACGTTTTACCTCATGAAACGAAGGGCGGGAGCGTGCACTCAGCGACCAGACATCTCGCCGAGTTCACACACACCCAGCGTATACACATGAGCAGAAATGCTGCTGCGCATGCGCATATGCAAAACATCGGTCCCTATGCAAATTTGCATCCAAACAAATGAACCAAAATAAGGCTCTATATATATATTATCCTCTAGAAGGTGTTAATTAAGTAGAATCCCCATGAAAATGCTAAGCATTCCCCTGGGAACACAGGCAGGTCGAGACCTGCTCGGAGTTGGTGGCTGACATAACATGATGTCAGTGCCCACACCTTTTTTAGGCCATCTCCATCGGAAATAAAAGTCAGTCTAGACTGCCTTATTTGCGAATTGAAAAAAACATTTGATGATCGGGAAATAAAAGTATGTTCAGACTGACTTTTATATCCAAGGGGGAGAGAAATCATTCAACAATCAAATTAATTCTCTCCCCTTTGGCCCCATGTGAGGGGATGTGTTCTTGTATACATTCCCTCGCTTGCTAGCAAGGGGATGCGGGCAGTGTGGGGGGCATCTAGAGGGGCGTTGCTAACCTATTCACTAGACTGAGAGTGTGCGCAGCCTAGTGAAAAATTCTGAATTGGCCCTTAGTTTAAATAATGTACAATATGTAAAATATATATATATATATATATATATATATATATATATATATATATATAAGTTGGTATGGGTGGCACTCTGAAAGAATACACAGAAACAGCAGGGTAGACGCCAATGTTTCAATGTTTGCACATACTCGTCAGGGAAGTAAACATGAATAAAACTACTCACCATATTTGAAGTGCTAGCCATCACCAGAATGTCCATTGGGGTGGCATCCAACCACAGACTCGGTCACGTCCAGAAGTCGTCACCTTGTGCATCCTACACTGAGAAATTATAGTACATACTGGTAAAAACAGGAACAATGCATGAAAGTACTGGCAAAAGAAAAAAAACACCTATACTGTTACTGTCGAAAAGTGCAATACTACACTAACTACAAAAAAAAATGAAGATCCATAGTCTCATCATTTCCCCCCCAAAATTATCCATTTTGCTTCCCTTTGTAACAGTAATTTTGATCTACCCCCCCCCCCCCTGCTAGAGGGGGTATGTGATCAATAATCATATGTTTGAGTGCCATTGGAGAATGTCCAGCTTCAGCCTAATTCCTAGCAACAGGTTGTGTGCTGGTTCCAGTAAGGATTGCAGCAAGGATGGCTTGTCTGTGTTGTGCCATCCTTCAACCAGGGAACTCAATGTAGCCGAAGAAAGGATTGAAAGTGAACACAAACAGATGTTCATGGAGGATACTTCGTGTGACTGGCTACAAAAACTTCAAATGCAAGGTGATAATTACAAGTGTGACCTGGTTAAATATAAATATGAGAAATTTAATAAGGTCAATTCTGAGTATGAATCGCATAATGTGTATGGATGGCTCACACGGGTTAGTCAGAGCTCTGGTAAACCCTATTATAACAGGAGACCAAGGAAAGTGTATAGATTCGAGACATCAAAAGAATCTGCAACGTCAGCCAGTGATGTTGAAATTGATGGCCGTAGGCCTAAAAAGGCCAAAAGTGCAATATTTTCATTCATTGTTCCTGTATTTTACCAGTATGTAATATGGCGGTGTAGGGTGCACAGGATGACGACTCCTGGGTGCCACCGCTCAGAGGGACGTTCTGGTCAAATATGGTTCAAATATGGTGAGTACTTTTATTCTTGTTTACTGCCCTGACTGATAATATGCTATAAGATATTCATTCTGATCATTCAAAAAAAGCTGTCAAATAACATTTATAGTATAAGAATTATTTTATTTTTTCAAAAATACAGTGAATACATTAATACCTAACTTCAACTTTTAAAAAGTAGTATTTAACTATAGCAAATAATTAGTGCATAAGTTCTTTTAGTTTCTTCCAACTTAATAATGAAGAACATTAGGTTTATGGTGATAATCACAAATTGTACGCCTGAACAAATTCTCCTTCAGATGTCCATTGCTTCTCACTAAATACTTTCAGTTTTCATTTGAATTATTATATTCATAGAAATACATATGCACATCCATCAGATCATTTTTTTCAGTATCTTCCCTACCATGAAAGGCAGGAGGTTAAAATCCATCATGATTCTTGCCATTATTTCCAGTCTTTATATGCCTAAAAGCTATTGTTGATGACTATTTTACTCCTATTTAAATGCAGACAATTGCACTGTACATGATTGAGCAGGTGACTCTGTAAATATGTGCCTTCAGTCTTCACAAGCAAACACACAGAGCACAACAGGGTTTCTTGTTGCAGAGCAGCAAGGACTAAATGATGTTTGAAAATACTTTTATCTAATTCAACCACTTTCATCCACTTAACAATGTAGTAAGGAATTGTACTCAGCGGTCTAACATCTTATGATCCCTGAGGGAAGAATTCTGATGAAGTTATCGGTGACTTGCTGGTAAATTATTCCTAACCACTAGGGTCCTATTCATTTCAAAAGTCCTCTAAAGCAAAATGATGGTGTCCTAGACCTGGACATATCTCCTTTCTCCCAAAGCAGCTGATTGTCTCACAACAGTAAATGATTTTCAAAAGGTTTCATAGGAAAATATATATTTGTAATATAAATGTTAATACAATAATTATATCTAGATGTTACTTTTATTATTTTCTTTATTTGTATTTTTGTGTCATTACTACGTATAAACAAATAGTTCAAAATAAAATATTTAAAAAACAATACACAGGGGGAAATACAAGAGTGTGACAATGATACAAATATGCATAGATAACTGTTATTTGCATTGTTGTATCACAGGAGTATGGGAGCAGGTACAGAAGGCATCAGAGTTGCTGAATGTGAATTATGGGTCCTACACACAGGGCGATACTGATGAGCAATCTGGGCAATGTGTAGTAGATTTCTCAGCAAGATCATTCAGCACACAGCGCTGCATAGCAATGTGTCAAAGCTGTGTGCTGAGCGATCTGTCAGGGCCACTGTTCTCCAGTGAGAACAGTGGCCCTGACCAGTGATCTAACTAGATTTGTCCAGCATGCAGAAAATTCATCACCAGGTGATAGTGGCACGCAGGGCCAAGCATCGCTATCCTTATAGCCCCTTCACATGGAGCGATGTATGGGCATTTTCTAAGCAATCTAATCAGATCGCTTAGAACGTGCCCTGAAATCACCCTATGTGTAGGCCTCATGTAAGTAAAGAGAAGATAAGGATAAGTCAAATGAGAAAAAAAGGGGTGGAGGATCCTGTTAAGGTGTGCACACACGTATCACTTTACTTTCCATTCAATTTGCTTTCGATTTCCCCTATTCCACCCCGTTTAGATTTGGCCTTTGCTTTCACATTTGATTTCACATTCGATCTGCACTTTTGCATTCAATACCAATTTCGATATCAAATTCGATTTACATGCAAGGCACATTGTACACATTTAATCTACTGGATAAATTTCAATATTTACTTGCCTGCGCAGTCTATTTTCTTTTCGGTTTAGAGAAAATGGGAGCGCGCATCGAATCGACTGTAGATGGAAAAACGTCTTAAAAAAACATTTGAATTCGATTTTGCTTCTATAAGCAAAATCAAATTGAAAACCTGCCAAAATCGAAGCTTGTGTACACCCCTTTAGTGAGAGCTCACATTATCGAGTAGGAGACTCTTGGTTAACTAGGAGGTGAAAGAAATTAGGCAATATTAGATAGTATGTAAACTTCAAATATAAATATTGGCACATTCTTTTATATTATGCATTTGATTGTTCCTACTGTGTAGGCCAATATTGAAAAATAAAAACAGAACATTATTATGCTGGCATTATAGTAAACGAATTAATATTCCTTAAGGAACAGCATGTACCAACTTGCAGCCAGGCATTACCTGCTTGGGCTATTGTACAGTGAATTCTGAGGCAGATGTGTTAAGCCTGGTGAAGTGATAAATGTCTAGGAAAAAAACATGTTGTATCCCAATTGCACACTGAGTGAGAAAATAACTACATAATAATCAGATAATACAGAGATCTTGGTTGCATATATCTGCAGATATAGGGCTAAGCCCCCAGGCCGTACGTCAAGGCATCTCTGTCACTGGGGGTCCGTAATACTGGGAATGGGTCTGGGGTGTGGGCCCCCAACATGCCGACACAGGCTGAGTACTCCAGGGCAGCACACAAATGAAAATTAGTAGGGGTTAATAAGAAGCACAAAGTGCTATGTGGGGAAGTGAAGGTGTGATTAAAATACAAAATATATACAATGTGATAAGTATTAATAAAGTGTCAGGGTGTGCTAACCTGGAGCAGACCAGCCCTACCAACACAGGGGGCACCACACTCCCAAACCCATCCCATTAGCAGTAACATATATATGTCTGGGCTTAATAGCCCAGTGTAAGGCCACATGATAATGGCGTATAACATCTGAGAGCCAGCTTACCTGGAGATACCCCTGGAAGTGATAAATGTGCAAGGTGATGACGCAGCAGCCAATCAGCTCCTAACTGTCAAGTTACAGGCTGGGTTGGAAAAATGACAGTAAGGGGCTGTAACATAAGAGGTAAAAAAGTCTAACACAATGGCCTCACTTGACATTTCATCTCTCTTATAACAGCCATATATCATCTCCTTTCCTATGTGAGTATGCCAATTATGATCCAGTACAATTGTGATATAGGTATACAGTATGCTGCAGATATAAATGACACATACTGTCATATACATAATAAAATCAATAGTAAATAAGTTGATTTACTAAAAAATGTATATATCAATTTGTAGCACTGAAATATATTTATATATTAAATAGAATTTAAATGTTTTGTAGTATAATATATACTTACACATGTTATAATATAGCAATGCATTTGGAAAATATTCTGAGACTTTTCCTGGCAGATTATTATAAACATGTTTTATATTACACATAAATGGTAAAGATTTATTCATATTTTACATTGACTGATTCCTAATTACTACTATTTCTATGTTAATGGGAGCCATAGTGATAATGCCATTCTGCATTACTAAAAGTTGGTAATAATTATTCATCTCTCATCCAAAGGCATCTAAATAAAAACATCACAAGTGTAAAATGTGATGCAGAAAATTGCTCTGGCCTTTAGAATACCAAAGCATTAAATTATGAAGCATCTGGTTAATATTTTATACAACCAGGAAAATGATTTATTTTGTTTTGCTTTCTCTATACTGCATAACAATGACATTTTTAAAGATCAAATAAAATGTTTTAACTGCATATAATTTCTTAAATTGATGTTTTCCTATAACAGTTGGTTGACACAGGATACTGTTGAGGAACTTCAGAAAGTTGATGACATTTTAGATAGATCTACTTTTTTTTGTGGGCTGACATTGTCGGTGATTATGTAAAATAGGTGATCTGTAAAAGCTGGAAAAATTTACTACAGGTATATTATATATATTTTTTTTGACGCTTAACCGTATAATATTATTGTTGACAAGCAAATAGTTAAAATCTAGTAGATTGTTTTGACAAAGGTAGAAGATAGGGTACTTCTCCAGTTTTAACAGAAGGTAGATTATAAGTAATAGTTATGTAGTTCATTTCTGGGGTTGATGTTGTGCCCATAGTAGGCTGGGACTGATTCTCAGTGAATGTTTCTTCTCGGTCTGCTAAATTTTGCTCATGCCATTTCATGCCTCTTTCATTAGTTAACATATTGGTTTTCTTCTATGGTTTGTTACTTTGTTAAACAGTCAGCAATAGTATACCTTGAAGTAATGGATGTATTAGTTAATGTGGTAGGTGTATAATAGATTAATATTACTATGGATAAAATAGGTTTAGCAGTTTTTCTTAATGTGTTAAATCTGGTGTAAAGGGTAATTAGACATTATTGATCTGTAATTACTACTGAGGATATTTCATAGTTAATTTATATTGGGCATACTGTACTATTACAACTTTGCAAGTAAGATAATGTTATAGCCAATGTTATAATTTATATGTTTTAGCACCGGGTGACTTTTTTGTTTATGGTTAATTTATTGTTTTTATTCATTAAAAGTTTCTAATATAGCGCACACATAATCTGCAGCACTTTACAGAGAATAGTTGAACATTCAAATCCGTTCCTGCCCCAGTTGACTTTACAATCTATATTCCCTACCACATGTACACGCACACACAGTCATTCTAGGGTTAAGTTGTTGGTAGATAATTAACCTATCAGTATATTTTTGGATTGTGGGAAGGAACCAAAGTACCCGGGGGAAATTCATGCAAGAACAGGGAGAATATACAATTAGGGCAATGGTGGGTATCACACCCATGACCTCAGTGCTGTGAGGCAGTAACCATTACACCGTCCGTGCTGCAACACGTTAATTTTTATATGTGTTTTGTGTGTTTTTCCCTTTCATTAGACACACATTTACAGGTATATCTACATTAATTAAGGACTGATTATAAGGGTCATGGTTGTGATGCATATTCATGACCACAAATTTACAAACAAAATAAACTCATATTTTGCTGTACAGTACAGTACAGTTCCTCATTGACATAAACTTGAAATCAAAACGTGTGAGCTTGAAAAACAAAAGAAAGGTGTGTTCATACCCAAATTCTGAGGCCCAAACAGGTGTAAATCAGCTTCTAGTCTTCCAGGAGTTTTGAGATAATCCTAATATTTCAAACTACCTAAAAAAATGCACAATAATAGTACATACAGTATGTCTGTGGCACCCTATGTGTAATTGGTTTGATTCAGAGATGTACAGATGGAGCCTTCTTCAACTAGCCTTCTATGGAGAGCCATGGTGACTTTTTATTCTCTATTGTTCCCAGATGCAATACAATTCATAGAACAATACAGTAGGGGATTAGCAGAGGAGTAAATCTGACAGCTCTGGCTCACTTAATCCTATTAAAGGGCTAGATGAGGATGGCTCGATCTGTACTCTAATGCCACCACCGCAATTGTAAATGTGCATGCATTGACTATGTTAAAATATGCTAATGCCACAGTTGACTGATTGAATTGAGGGGTAGAAGTATGAAGCAGTGATAAGGGAGGAACAGTGATAAAGTGCCTGGTACTTCATCACCAGCCAATCAGTTCCTAACTGTAAGTTAACAGTCAGGGGGCGGGATGTTGTAACATCTTCAGCCCTCTATGCCCCCCTTTTGCCAGATACCACATTGTTAATAATGGCATATGCTCTAACATATGCCATTATTAACACAAGGGACAGCTCTTGCGATAAGAGCTGTCCCTTGCGATGCAGCCATGGCGCTGGACTTCCGGGTCTAAGACCTGGGAGTCCATCTGCACATGCACAGAGCATCGGAGCCTGCCGCAGGGCATGCTGGGAGGGATCCGTGATGGATCCCTCACACAGCGCTGCGGTAAGAAGCCCATAGACTTCTGCAGGGCCAGCTTTTGCTGGCGATTCCTTCTGCAGTGCTGTCACTGCGGAAGTGGGTTAGAGAATACAGAAATGCGGTAAAAACCCAGATCACAGGGGTTTTACTGCATTTCTGGTTTAGAGCATCCCACCCAGGAGCTGATTGGCTGGTGATGAATTACCAGGCACTTTATCACTTCTATTCCCTTATCACTGCTTCATACAGCTACCCCTGAGACACCAACCGGTGGTTTTGAGAATAAAAAGTAGTTGTGCACAAAGACGCATAATTGGTCAATGATCAAACTTCTGAGCAGCCCCATGGTTGCACAGGTTATAAAATCCATTGCTTATGGAATAGCATATCCCAAAAATGATTACAACATGTCAGCATTTTTGCTACTATTGCCCATAACTGCCCCCAACTAGCCCCTGACTGTCAATCACTTTTCAAATAAATTGTGTCTGTGCCAACCATCACTATTATTATTATTCCAGTACTTGCATGTTTTCACTTCTGGCTATCAGACTACAGGCATTTCATTTGTCTCTGCAGATATCACAGGCATAAACTACCTACCATGGGCAGAACATCAACCCCAGAAATGAACTACATACATGAAATTTAGAATAATATTGTCTTTTAAATGAGGACTAAAGGTCCCATCAAGCCAACCCTGAATGTCGGTACTTAAAGAAACACTGCTGGTACCTGAAGTCCCTTGGTAAAAGACATTATAAAATAAGTCACACGCCATAGACAGTACAACATTAATGCACATCGTCACACTCATACATATGCTCACCTTGTCCTTGGTGTGCTCAGTCCTCTTCTGTAAATACAATTTGCTACATTGGTGGGGAATTCATACTTCCCTATCCCTGGAAAAACATAAAGAATATGAAGAACCACTAGTACCACATGCTATCTCTTGTGGTTTTCTAAGTACTGGCATGCTACCAATGTTAGCTGGGACCTGTAGACTTCATGTAAAAGACAATAATATTCTAACTTTCACTGACTGCTATCAGCTTGGTACTCACATATACTTCATGTTCCCTGGCTGTGGTTTTGCCCCCCATTAGTGGAGAACGGCGAATGTCCTAAAAATATGGGGGTTCCCTTCTCAGTGTGGGGGACTCATACATGTTTATTCCCCAACTTTTTTTCTAGAACCTGCTCAAAGAGCCTGGGTCTGGTTTGCTTGTGAGGAGAGTCTGTGTCTGTGTGTAGGTGGGCGGCGTTACCCCACACCTTTATCTATTCAGTAACATTTACACGCAAAAAGTCTGCATGGGTCACACAGAAGCCTTCCCAGATCTCGCTGGTCTGTGCAAGCCTCTTTAAAACACCTTGTAATGTAACTCACATTACAAGAAGCAACTTTACCCACAATTTTACTCAAATGAACTCATGTGCCAGTTTAATTCGCACTCACCAACTAAGCACACTCTATTACACAATGCCAGTTAACAAATAAGTTTTGTACTCACAACTTACACCCTATTACACTTAACCTAAAGCATTACACAAAAATTATTTCTCATAATGGAAAAGATGCTTTAATTTAAACCCACTTTGAGAAACTGTGCACTTATTCCAGCTGCACAGCCAAGGTAAACATTTTCATATCAGTGGATAGTTTTTCCCTGTTTTATTATTATTAATTTTAAACATAGAACAATACATGTATGTATAATTATGGCTTTATGTAATTATATTTTGAACCTGTATGTTTATTCAACTTTATTTTTTAGCATGCACAGCTTTATTTGGATTCAGTATGCATGACAGGAGGATGCGATATCAGCAGTCGGAAGACCCGCAGTGGCATCCTGCCGAACAGAATCCTGACATACACTAGGTCTCATAACCCCGGTGAAACACCAATGTAAATGCTTAGTAAAATAAGAAGCCCAGCACCAGTGCAAGACACAATGCTTTTTGAGGATAGACAGTTAAGAGCTGTAATTGCTACTGCAAGTGGTTCAGGTTGGATGAAGCAGAACTCACCAGGGCAGAACATCATCAAGAGTGGGCAAGCATGTCCATCAGATTTATCAAGTGGCAATCAGGGAAATATGCGCTATCCCCATGCGTTATGGCAGGGAATAGTGCTTCCCCTGATCTATGACACCTGCTGTGCGGGTGTCTAACATGCGGCAGTGCGGGTCAGGAGGCATAGTGTAGGAACAATATTTTATACTGTGCGCCTGCCTACCCAATGTATGAATGGTCAGCACTGCTGACCATTCCGCCCCCTGCAGCTATTAACTTCGACAGCTGCAGGTGGCGATGCCCTATCCCCACAGCAGGGACAGTGCTGTCCCTGCTGCTGGCTCTGAGCTGCGCTGGGGATCTGCATGCCCAGACCAGCTGGCCGGGGGGGGGGGGGGGAGGAGACAGCGAGTCAGTGTTAACTTATGCTCTGTCAACAGGAGGAGGCATCACCGGAGGGGGGAGTTAGCGATCCCCCGCTTCATGAGCAAGATGTTAATACATCTTGTCATTCTTCCCTCTTGCTTTGCCTCGCTAATCAGGGCAGCCAAGAGGGGGGGAGCGGGTACTAATTACCCGACCCCTCCCTTTCTTCTCCATCCCTCCTTGGTAGCAACAGCAGCACACACTTCTACAGCATGTGTTGTGCTGACAGCAGGCTCAGCATGAGTGTCTCACTGACATCGTGAGCCTGCAGTCAGCACAGCACATCCTGTAGGTGTGTGCTGCTTCTGAGATTACAGTTTTTAGAGTTTTCTTTCACCCTCCTCTAAACATTTTGGTGGTGTGCCCATACCTCCCACACTTAGGCCACGCCCCCCAAAAATTACCGGGACCCGGCATTTCTCTCGGCTGCCCTGTCGCTAATGAGGCAAAGCAGGAAGTGTTGTAGCGGCACGTTAAGCACCGCTATAATAAATCTACCCCATAGAGTAATCAATGGCAGTAGAACAAGGGAAGTGTGTCCTAGCTACAGTAAGCTCTACCCACAAGCTTAAATTAGTCAGGTTCTTGAGCAGCATACATCCAGATCTCATAATGCAGGTGCTGCCACATCACCCAATGCCTTTTGGCTCCATCAATACTGGAGTACACCAGCAGGGGCTAACTAAACATAGGGGGTGACAGGTTGCAGCAGGCAAGAGTCACACTCACTAGAAAAAGCCACACACACTAAAGAAAGCAGGACATACAGATAGGATAGAATGAGAAAGATGAAAATAAATCAAAAGTAAACAGAAGAGAAGGCAGGAGAGGATAGAAAGCATGAATATACTCCACACATATGCAAATAAAAGGGAAACAGGAAGTATGGTTCTCTGTCCAGAGGCTTGACTAAAAGATGTACCAGCCAAAGACAATACATCCTATTAGTACAAAAGAGAAATAAATAATGTTATATTTGTCACATAAAACTGCATTTAAGGAATGATTTTAAAAATGAGAAATAAATCAATATATTGTGTAAAACCAGAGGATAAAAGAGTTTTCATTTAACTTTTCTTAAACATTTTCCTTAGAATTTTTGAGAATCTTTGGCAAGGTCACAATGTCTCCTGTCAAAGTTATCACACTTTCTTTGTCTAATGCACTGTACTAAGTAAATATCTTGTCACATAAGTGTTTCATTCTGTTACAGGAAGTGTGATAAAAAATGTAATCTGATTTTTTTGTTTTACAGTCATTTTTCTTGAAACTTTTTCTGTCCAATACATCCATTTCATTATAAGTAATATCCAGAAAGCACCTATTATTCATGCAGTATGTCATGTTTAGAAATATGCAATTTTTTTATAAATAAGCCTCTTAATGAGGCAACCCAAGAGTTAACAGAAAGTAATACTTTCCTCCTTTTTTGTCTCCTCTCTGGGATAGAAGATGCTGCAAGCCCTTTTGGTGGGCGGGCCAGATTGTCACACATTAGGCTTGGGGAAGTCACCATGGGAGGGGTGAGGCTTACAATTTGTTTCATTTAGCCCCACCCTCTCAAAAGTGCAATTTTGGTTATCTCCACATCTTGCCTGCTTCACTACCAAGCAAGTAGGTGTGATAGTGCCATCTTATGATGGCCCTTATTCAGATCTGATCACAGTACAGATTTGTTTGGAAAATGGGCAAAACCATAGGAACTGCATGTGGGGCAAATGTAACATGTATAGAGAGAGTTCGATTTGTGTGAGTTATTTTGTTTCTGTAAAGGGTAAATACTGGCTGCATTATTTTTACACTGCAATTTAGATTTAAGTTTCAACACACCCCACCCAAATGTAACTATCTCTCTGCACATGTTAAATCTGCCCCACCTGCAGTGCACATGGTTTTGCCCATTTTCCAAACAAATTTGGACTGCAATCAGATCTGAATAAGGGCCGTTATGGGATTGCAGGGGACTAATCGATAAATCATGAGCCTTTCCCAACTTCCAGGAATGTAGGAAAGTATACCTAAAGTTTATATTTTTTTAAGTTGTTTTGCATTGATACAAGCATTGTTGCAAACTACATTATTGTATAGATCATTGGGCTTGATGCAGAGTTGTAAATTGTACAGTATTTGGGATTTTCTAGAATACAGAACTGTTGATGTTAATAAAGTAAAATGGCTACCCAGAAATGAATTGAGATGCACAACTTTGTCTCAATGACATACCCTTTCACAGCCATAATGCAAAAAACGAGGAGCATTAACTGCAAGAATAGGTCTATGGCTATGCATACTGGATGCAGCAGTAGCAATGTGCATGCACAGAAAGGTAGATAGTCAATACATCGCCACCGAAAGGTCAACATGCAAAAGATCAACATTAACAAAAGGTTGACTTTGGCAAAAGGGAGACACAAGCAAAAGCTCAACATTAAACAGGTCAACATATGAAAATATCGAAATGAGTTTTTATAGTTTTTGGTGCCAATTATCCACACCTGTCGACACGGATGCCCATTTAAGGTAGTACGTTACTTCGCACGTCTCTTTTTGCTCACCATGTTCAGCTGCAAGGGGACACCCAAATGTACCTTCACACATGATCAGTGCAATGATGGCCAATGCACATTATGCCTATAATCTTGCATTGCAGAAACATTAGTATCGCATACACCTCTGAATCAGGTGCTTTAATAATATAGTAATGTAATGTTAAGCTACACAGTGTTCTATGCTTTTATTTATCTGTTTAGTAAGGTACTGTACTTTTGCCGTTCCCTATTTCTGCTTATGTATGATGTTACTTTTATAAATACATTCAAGTATAGGAATGTACGAGAAGGGAGAGGAAAATATAGTGCCATAGAAAAGAAGGATAAGAGTGTTTGCTAAAATAGATTGTGCTTCAATTCAATTTAATGACTATTAAAGTGATATTAATGAAAGAAGGAGAAAGAAGATATTTTTAATGGTTGTGGGTATAATTGCACAATATATTACTGTGTTACTATATGCATTCTTCAGTATAGTGTCTTATACAGTACATAGTACCACTGTTTGTATTGTACCTGTCAAGTAAGCGCAGTATCAAGATTTGCTTAGCTGTAACAAATTTAGAAAATGTCACAGCAGAAAAAGCATTTACAATGAAAAATATAATACAGGGAGGGAGAAAGTACAAAATAAAACAGGAATAGTAATTGTGGGAACAGCATAATTAAAGCCATAACTTCCAGGAGAAAACTTGGAATTACATTTAATATTCAAATAAAAAAGTGAAAAGTAAAAAAAAACGAAACAAAATAAAGTTAAATAAATTTTACAACAACAGAAAAACAAAGTGGACAAGGGAGGTAGGCAGAGGGAAAAGGAAGATGTGGGTTTATTCTAGAAAATTTTGCAGAAGGGGCCAGATTCAAATCTGTTCACTGTGCTACAAATTTGCAACACAAGTGATTATCAGACAAATGCGCACAGGCACAGTACGCTGTGTGCATGCACAAGCAGTCTGTACAAAGGCAGAAAGTGAAGGCTAGCCTTCTATGGCTGCTCGCAGGATGATTGACACCCTGTGGGCATTTTGGAGCAGTAACCCACTGCCTTTGCAGCACTGAGTAAGTCTAGACATACTCTACGCTTGCAAGTAGGGGGAAAATAATTTGATGATGAGTGATTTTCTCCCTTTTTGCATCACTGTGAATGCATATGCAGCCATGCAAATGGACAGGGGGAATTTGGAGGGTGGTGTTTACCTGCTGGCTGAACTCAAAACACTAGCAGCCAGCGAGCAGGTCTGTAAAGGGCTCAAAGAGCAGACAGTCCAAAATCTTCTCACAATCACTGAAGTCAAGGCTCTCCTGAATCACTAAGAAATGCAGCATATTGGGTTGATTCTTTGAATTACAACCAAGGGTCTCGAAAAAGTCCCAAAATAATTAATGTGAACATATGAACATTAAAATACTTTTAGTTTGTTTTTCTTTGTTGAGCTTTACTGGTTATTGCATTGTTTTGCATATATATTATTTATACTCAATGCCTGGCAACACTTCTTTATATCTTATAGCTTCTTATATGCACTTGTATCTTATTTAAAATTAAAACTACTACACATTAGATCAGGAATATACTACCAGTACTCTAACACTCACAATTATATTTGTGTACTGTAATGAGATCCAAGGTCTGTTATCCTTAGCACATGTACACTCTAAAACCATATTTAATAATATAGCGTAGCAACTAGTAATATGGGGAAGTTGTAAGCCACCCATGCATTGTCATCATATAAAATAGCATATTTAGATCTTGGCTGAGATCAACACCACAAACTTGTCTATAGCATGCTGGATTACCTGAAACCAAGCAGGAAAGCAGAAGTAAGACTAATCATTTGGGTCAAGAAGTTTTTTTAACTACATTCATACCTTCTACCAAAGAAAAGCACTTTGATTACCACTGACCAGTGGCGGAACTACAGTGAGTGCAGGGGATGCAGCTGCTACGGGGCCCGAGCCCCATAGACAGCAAGCAAGCACTCCCCTGCACCATCCATGACTGCCAATATATTACCAGTGCTAGAGCCGCCCGTCCGCTATTAGAGCCCCGTTGTGCACTGCAGTGTGCTGGGCTGTCCGGGGGAGAAGCCAGGCTGGGGAGGACGCCGCCATAGGCGAATCTAGGGGGTGCCCGGCGTAGAGCGCTGTCTGTGGCTGCATCCAGTCTCTACCTTTAAGTCAAATCAGCATTCAGCAGCAGCAACCTGGTGACCGTGCCCTGCTCCATCGCTATTATCATTTCTCCCTAGTCTGGACGGCCACGAGCCAATAGGAGCTTGCGGTCTGGCAGCCAATCAGGTGCGGCTGCCAGATCACAAGCTCCTATTGGCTTGTGGCCGTCCAGCGGCGGGAGAATTGAAAATTAATACACCCCTGTACTGCCGCCTGCCCGCGGAGCCCTCTCACCTGCTGCTGCCCTGTGACGCCGGGACCCCCGGGATCGCTGCTGTGAAGTCTGACTGCCGAGACTCTGCGCACGGGAGCTGTCGGAGACTGCGCGGCCTGCATCTGGGGTTTCCTGCCTGGGCTTCCGCTCCCGCACATTCGCCCTCCACCGCTGCCGGGCTGCTATGTGGCTCTCTGCAGAACTCGCGACAGGCGGTATCCAGCCAGTGCCTCCATCCAGCCTCTGCACGTCGCTCCCTTCTGTTTATGAAACTTATGATTATTAATTTTAGTCTTATTATGCCCCTATTAAGCCACACCCCCTGAAATTAGGCCACCCCGCCTTTTTTTTTTTTTGCACAAAACGATAGTATATATTCTGGGACCACCCATTAGCATATTTCTAGATTCGCCTATGGACGCCGCCGATGTGCACTTTGACCCGCGAGATGTAGCGTCATCATCTCGCCGGTCTGCAGCAGCTGCAGCAGCTGCTGCTGGTAATAGCCCCGGGCCCGGCTGCTTGTCCTGCTTGTGAGGGAGAGAGAGACTCGCGAGATGACGTAATCATCTCGCTATTCTCTCTCCCCCTCACAAGCAGGACAAGTGGCCAGGGGTGTGCTGGGCTGGCCGAGGGAGAAGCCAGGCAGGGGGGACGCCGCCGACTGACACCGGTAAAGACCGGGGGGGGGGTTGGGGGCATTCAAAATTTTGCTATGGGGCCCACAAAGTCCTAGTTACGCCTCTGCCACTGACTATTATCTATGAATATTGCAATCTGCAGTGGGAAAAAATTCTAGACTAGTGGATATTTGATAAGATTTGGGTGCAGGTGAAAGCAAAATCTATTTAAAAATCAAAACCATAAATGGAGGTATAGTCAAATTCATAGCAATGGATTTTGCACAGTTTATTTAAAATGTAACAAACTTATCAAATTCAGCAATCAAATTATGGAGCAAGGTGATCGGATCAGTAGTGAGAGCAAGCAAATTGCCAGTGAAAAGTCTACTTTGTATTCTTCATCTGATAGGTAGATACTGTATTAAAAACATTGAGATTCATTTGGATGGCTCTCGCCAAGACCTCCTTATACATTAAAAATGATAAGAATTACAACAGACACCCAATCTGGTACCATTTGCTATAGTAAAGGCCATGTAAAATTAACCTGATTCTCAAAGAGGCATAGACATAAGATTCTATGGCGACATTTAGGCTCAACTTTAAGTGCTTGAAAAGACCCATCATAAATCCCTAATTCATTCAGTAAAATGACTTCACTGCATCTTTACACACAAAAAAAAATCAAATGTGCCACTGATCAGGAGACAAACTGCACTAGATTTATATCATTTCTAGTATTATCTCTAGCCATAGTACTGTAGCATGGCATTAGATTATAAAACAGTGTAATGCATAAGAACCTGGTTGCAGGATAGGAAACATATAGTTTAAGTGAATTTAGTGCATTCTAAGAAGAGAAGAGAAATGTTACAAATGGAGTATGGACCAGTGCTCTTTAATATGTATTTTGCTGACATTGCAAATGGTATTGAAGAGAAGGTAGACAATTTTTTAGATAATACAAAGATACGCAAAAGGATAGAAATACCAGGAAGGGTAAATTAGACTTGAGGAATTGTCAGAATGTGACCACTACAGTTCAATGCAATAAAATAAAAAATCATGTACTTGGGTCCCAAAATCCCAAAGGCTAAATATATAGTAGCACTAGTACTAGAAACAAAACTGTTGAAGAGCAAAGAGATCTGGGAGTCACTATGTCAAGTGACTTCAAGGCTAGGAAGCAATTTAATAAAGCAATGAGAAAGACAAGTCAGGTTCTTGGTTGCACAGGGAAGGGAATCAGTAGCAGGAAATATTATGGAATAATTGAAATGTAGAATTCATTGGTACACCGTCCTTCACCTAGAATATTGTGCTCAGCCATGGAGGCCATATCTCCAGAAGGACATAAATACATTAGAAGAGTGCACAAAGATGGTGCATGGTTTACATCACAAAACATACCCAGATTAACTAAATGTTGCTAACTTGTATAGTTTGAAACAAATAAAGGAAACTTTCAAACATATCAAGTGTTTTAACAAAGTCCAGGAGAGAAACATTCTTCAAAGAAGAATAAATATTAGAACATGACAGCATGCACTGAAACTGGAATGAGGTAGGTTCATGGGGAATTTAAGGAAATAACACTTCACAGGATGGTTAGTGGATGAGTGGAATAGCCTATATCCAGAGATGTTTGATTTTACATCAATAGAGCTATTTAAACATGCTTGAGATATACATATAAATATCCCTGAAAAGAACTAAGGATCAAATAGGGGAGGCGATATGCATCCTCTGACCTTTTCATACCCCCACTATCCACGTCGGCGTGGAGTTGATTTTACCGAGCCCAAAGCATGGCGAGCGGATGCAGAATACATGTAAAGTAGTCCGCATCCCCTCGTCACACTTCAATTAACTCCACGCCGACGTGGATAGTGGGGGTATGAAAAGGTTGGACGCGTACCGCCGCCCCTCGCGGGCTCGCTGCGCTCGCCACGCTTCAGGTTGGCGTTGATAGTGCTGGTGGCGTTAACAATGGTTATTGGGGGCTCACGATTTTTTATCTCATGCATCTCATGCATCTTATGGATGCATAAAATCAATGAGATTAAAAAATCGGGTCCATCGCGTTGATTGTATGCCTTAAGTACCTTAAACTTAAGGCATACAATCAATGAGACGGGCGCCGTGCTAGGAAAGCAGTACCCAAATTTAAATATATAAAATGGGATTATAACTTGGGGAAAAAGAAAGCACTTTCCTTCATTTAGGAGCACAGTTATATGAGGCTCCAGAAATTGTTTGAGAAAATGGATTTAATTGGAAATAGAGTTCAAAACTGTTCAAGCATATGGGATATTTTTTTCTTGAAGCTTTAGTATAAGTATTGGAAAATACATTTAGGATAATAATTTTAGAAGATATTGACTGCTCCACTTCCTGCACTAGAAGCGGTTGCTGTATAGAGTTTATATCAACTGATAATACTGTTGGGTTGCTAATAAATTGAAGATATCTCATAACCATAGACTGGTAGCTATTCCCCACCCTTCAATATACTCATCCAAGGAGGAGTGACCTACAGTACAGAAGCGCCCACATAAACTTTTCCACATTTAATCTGTTTGGTCAAATTAGCCATGCAATGTAATCTGCAACATTATTTTTTATACTGCTACTTATTGTGTAGCATCTTAGTAATTCTAAGCATGAGATCACATCTGTACAGTATATCAAACAGAAAATGAAGATTAGAAGTGTTTTTAATCAAATCGTTTTATTAATAAAAGACACATAGAGCCTAATTTAGACCTGATCACACAACAAAGTTGTCCTCAAACTGGAAAAAAACATGGGCAATGTAGGCGGGTCAAATTTAACAAAGAAAAAAAGCTAACCAATGGTTAGTATAGAGCGCTTGCCAAGAATTGTTTACCCAAAGCAGCTGCTTATGGGAGTAGTCAGCTCCCAAAAAGCTGAAAAAATAAAACAGGCAGAAGGAAGCAGTGCTGACGTTTACCAATTAAATCAATGAGAATATTTAATGACAATTAGACATATTAAAATACATTGTTTCTGTGCAGGGTGAACGTTGGCTGCTCTATATTTACACTGCAATTTAGATTTAAATTTGAACACACCCCACCCAAATCTTACTCTTAGTCGGTGTTCCCCAAGGGTCAGTCCTTGGCCCTCTCCTCTTCGCCCTTTACACCACCTCTCTGGGCACCCTCATCAGCTCCTACGGCTTCCATTACCACCTTTATGCTGATGATACCCTAATCTATCTCTCCTCCCCTGACCTATCCCCATCACTCCTGTCCAAGGTCTCCGAATGCCTCACGGCCATCTCAGCCTGGATGACCCAACGCTTCCTGAAACTAAACATGGCTAAAACTGAACATCTAATATTCCATCCCCTGAACATCCCCTTTTCTCCCACTATCTCCATCAGCATTGGTGAAACCGAGATCACCTCCACCGACCAAGCGCACTGTCTCGGTGTCATTATTGACTCTCCCTCTCTTTCACCCCCCACATTTGTGCTCTCTCACAGTCCTGCCACTTTCAACTGAGCAACATCTCGCTCATGAGACCATTCTTCTCCACTGACACGACCAAAATTCTCATTCACTCTTGTCATCTCCCGCCTTGACTACTGCAACATCCTTCTCTCTGGGCTACCTCTCACCTGCCTCGCCCCTCTCCAATCCATTCTTAACGCCTCTGCTAGACTCATCTTCCTCTCTCGCCCCTCTACCTCCACCTCCCCCCTCTGTCTATCTCTTCACTGGCTCCCCATTCCTTTCTGAGTTCTCTTTAAACTCCTCACCACCACCTACAAGGCTCTCTCCTACTCCACCGCTCCTTACCTCTCCTCACTGATCTCTATCCACACTCTCTCCTGTCCTCTTTGCTCTGCCGCCGACCGCCTCCTGACCTCTCACCTAATCACCTCCTCCCACTCCTGTGTCCAAGACTTCTCTTGCGCTGCCCCCCTGCACTGGAAGAACCTCCCGCCACCCATCAGGCTTTCTGATTCCCTTACCTCCTTCAAGCGCTCCCTCAAAACCCACATCTTCCGACTAGCCTATCCCTCATCATCCTAACCTCTTTGGCTCCTCCTATCCTGCCTACCGTACCCCTCCATCAGTTCTTACTTATCCTATTGTTTTTCGTTAGTCCACCCACCTCCTTTTAGTCTGTAAACTCTTATGAGTAGGGTCCTCCTTCCTCAAGTACACACTACCTCTTTACCTCACCAGCACTCCTGCCTTGTTCTTTCCTTCCTCTACTTCATCTTCAGTCTCCTCGACAACTTTGACACCTACTTCAGAATTGATGCTGATTTTAATTCTACCAGCTATACCCCTATTTATGCTCTATTTTATCATCACACCCTGTACGTTACCTTGTAATTTGTTTTTATGTTTGTCAAGCACACATAGGGCCTTATTCAGATCTGATTGCAGTACAAGTTTGTTCTCAAAATGGGCAAAACCATGAGCACTGCAGGGGGAGAAGATGTAACATGTGGAGAGAGTTTTAGATTTGGGCGAGTTATTTTGTTCCTGTGCAGGGTAAATACTGGCTGCATTATTCTTACACTGCAATTTAGATTTCAGTTTCAACACACCCCACCCAAATTTAACTCTCTATGCACATGGTACATCTGCCCCACCTGCAGTGCACATGGTTTTGCCCATTTTGAGAACAAATTTGTACTGCGATCAGATCTGAATAAGGGCCATAGTGCATGTCAGCACGCTTGTTCCACCCACTCTCGGCGTACAGCGCGAGAGGCTGGCATAGCCATAGAAACGCAATAACAAAGCCCAAGATTATCCATGTACCAGTAACTGGTCAGGTGACCTCGATTGGGCTAAAGTCATGTGATCTATGTCTACCTGGCCACCGGAGTTTACCCAATACAGTGAAAATATACAAGCCACAAAAAATATAAGACAAATAAAAAATAAAACATTAAAGATAAAAACAAGATAGCGGATGTGGACAAAATAATAGGCTAATACTAAAGGTCAAAATAATATTGTAAGAGAGGAACAGATCTAATCAAAACTTGAAGGCACAGAGGATATACTTATAACGTTATCAGCAAAAAGCAATAAACGATATAAGAACAATATAAATAGGAGGAAATATACTAGTTAATGGAAATACAGTATATAGGCCCTTATTCTGATCGGTGCGGAAATTCCCGCATGCGGACGGACCGCCGATGTTGATCGTCTGCGCATGTGCAGAGGTCACTCTGCGCATGTGCAGGCGATTTCGCCGCACGGATTCTTTATACGCCGCACAGGGGGCGTAGAGGGGCGTGAGGGGCTACTTAGCCTCATTACCCTATGCATACGCCCCCCGTTTCATGGGCGTTCCCATGCAAACACGGGGCGTATGCATGGTAATGAGGCCGTGACGCGTGGGTACGGGGCGGGCATCTGACATCGCCGGATGTCAGCTGCCCGCCCCCATACATGATTTCACACGGACAAGTGTCCGTGTGGTCTTGTGTTGCGGGACCTGGTGGAGCGTGCGGCCCTGCATTCGATGTTCGGCGACCATCGAATGCAGGGGCTGCTCCCAAGACGGAGGAGGCGTATCCCCGTCCAATTTCATGCGGATCGCCACATATCCGCATACGGACGGCAGGTGGCGATCCGTATGGAAG
Organism: Crinia signifera; assembly: GCF_055691185.1. Lineage (NCBI taxonomy): Eukaryota > Metazoa > Chordata > Amphibia > Anura > Myobatrachidae > Crinia > Crinia signifera. Next base: position 163,571,163 of record NC_139220.1, on the reverse strand, counting down.
GCGGGGATTCGCCTGCACGGTTGCGGCCGCATATTCTGATCGGGCCGCACCGATCAGAATAAGGGCCATAGTAACGTAAAATCAGGCCATCAGGACAAAGTAACAGAACATTACTCATAGAAAGCAGTATAGACCCCTGAATTCATTGAGCCCCTTAGGGGCTACAGTATTGAGGCACTGAATCACTTAGCTTCACACTGCAAAAGTTTCAAGGAACGATTGCCACCACGGATGGTCGCAGGAATGTGGTCAATAATCATGTAACATAACATAGGTAATGTGTGACGTGCCTCGAGAAAGTGTCGCGCTACCGGCGGGTCACTAGTACCTTTCTCGAAGGCTAGTTTGATAGCATGTTGGTGACCAGCCATCCGCTTTCTCAGAGTGCGGTCTGTCTTACCTACGGGAGCAGGGACAAGATATCATGTAGACAATATAGCATATGGTACAAGACACCCTGTGTCGTAGGAAGTATCGTTTGCCACTATGTGGATGACAAAATGATGTGCCGGTAATGAGGGCTCTGCAGGTCACACACTTCAGACATCTAAAACAACCAGGGCTATTACCAAGAAATTGTACACTGCCAGCTTCACATAAACGGGACACATCAGATTTAACGACAATGTCACGCACAGTCCTGCCACGAGTGTAACATGGCATTATCGTGGTGTCACCCAATTGGATGGAATTGTCCATCTCTATAAGTGGCCACAATTTTTTGGTAGTCTTACTGATATCAACACTCAAGGTGCTATAATGGTTGAACCAGGGTAAGCGATTACCTGTTCTGGCTTTCTTAGGTTGGTACTTAAGGAGAGTTTCCCTGGAACAAGCGTGCTGATGCGCACTATGTGCGCTTGACATGCTGACGTCACTACACCTCCGGCGGTGGCGGGAGATTCTGTGAGTATGATTTGGTGCACATTACTTGGTGTTGTGTATAAATATTGTTTGAATGCATTATGTTATTTGCACCTGATGACGAACCAGTAAAGTTCGAAACGTTGAAGTACTCCTGCTTTATCGTGTGCTTATTTGATGAGTGCAGCCTCCTGTATGTATTGTATATATGTATATATATTCATTTGCAGATTTTTTTTCTCCAGAAAACTGACTTTGATTTGTATTTCCTTTATTCATATTTCAATAAAAGTATGGACCATTTTGAATACATTTTATGTGATGTGTTAGAATGTTTAAAAATACATGGTATTATTTGAAAATGCTAAGTATTCTGAAAAATAATATTCTGTAAACTATATTTTGTGTGAGTGCTGCATTAAAACAGTGATATTGATTTTGCAATGTTACAAGAAAAAAAACATCAAACAATATCCTCAGCACAATGGTGAGAAAACTATAAATGTTGAAAGAGTTAAATACAGATCCAGAGAGGGAAAATACCTCTTTAAGAAAATGTTATGATTCTATGATGCACTACATTTGAGTTAACTTATGTTGAAATATATTGACCTCCTGGAGTATATGTCAAGGATTTATAGTACTGTATGTAGCACATATTTACCAAACGAGAAAACATTATGCTAAATAATTTGCTTAGTAATATGAGCTATGAATCATAACTATACACATTTCTGCTACCTCATTTTTTAGTATAAACTGTTTTCTACAATTTACAGTTTCTATAAAATACAGTAAAACTTCAAACTTTCTTAAGGAATCTGTAAAAAAAGGTCAACTTTTTGAAAAGGTATAAAATGAGGTTATAATACTCTTGCACAGTGAACAGAATGATTTGGAGCTTTTTTCACTTTAACAAATGAAACACTGATTACTGTACATGTATCAAATAGCAAAGATAGAAAATTGAGTTTAAAAGAACATTAAACAGTGCTCCTTAACCTCTGGTTTCTATGGAACGTAATTATTTAATGCACAAGGAACTTCCGGTTTCTGGCCTCTGGTGTGGCAGTGGAATGTAAACCTGGGAAAGCCTAATCAAAAAGCACTTGCTAATATGCGCTTTTAGATTATGAATAGAGGGGTATCATGGCTCTCAAGCTTTACAAAGGATCATTTATAATCTAAAATGTTTCCTTTGGACACCATGGGCCTTATTCTGATTGAGTCGGATGGCTCCGAATGCAGATGGATGGCCGATGGTTGGTGTTTGCGCAGGTGCAGAGGCGTATCTGCGCATGTGCGAACGGCGTGAATTCTGTACAGAAAACGATCAGTCGGAACAATCCAAACAGAGGGTGGAGAGGGGTGTGAAGGGCTGTTTGAGCTCATTACCATATGCATACGCCCCGCATTTCATGGGCGTTCCCATGAAAATGCTGGGCGTATGCATATGGTAATCCGGCCTTGATGCACGTGTGGGGGGCAGACATATGACATAGCAGGATGTCAGCTGCCTGCCCATATCCCTACTTTTGCATGGTATATGTGCAATGTCTTGCAAACATTGTATATTGTACTAGGTGATTCATCGCGCCCTACGGGCGCTCTTCACACAGCCGTAAGGGGCATCACCCCCTTAATTTGTGAACCCTTTCATTGTGTGAAATATGGTAACAATTTTAAGAAGGATGTGCTGTATTGCAACTGTACTTAGATGTGAAATTTATTTAATAAAAAGGCCATACTATATGGGGGAGAGTGTGTGGCTGCTGGCAGTGGGTGGTGTCGAGTTATTGTGTTCTCCGAGTGGGCTGAGTAGCAGAACAGTAGTAGAGGAGGCTGGGCAGAGTCACGTGGAGGGTATGCGGAGTCATGGTCGAATTGGTTTGCGCGCCGTGCCTCCATTTGGTGACATAACATGGCGGCCGTGCGGCTCGGTTGGGAGTAAAGTATGTGGGCTGGTTGAAGTGCCTTTTGTAAGGCTGTGTGTTGCGCCCTGGTGTAGTATGTCCCTGCTCTGCCTGCTGTTATGGTCTGTTGTTGCTGGCCTGGGTGACTTTGTGAGTGTAGTAGAGGAGGGTTGGCGGAGTCACAGGGAGGCTGGGTGTAGTGACGGGGGTAATGTTTGCGATGCCACACCTCCATTTGGTGGGGGTGGGTGTCAGCGCACACCCTCAATTTGGAGCAGACCGTGCTGCTGAAAAGTATGTCCTGGGGTGTGTGTAGGCTGCATGCAGAGGAAAAGTCATTTGATGGCGATTAACCATCAAATGAGTTTTTCTCTGTCCAGGCAGTTGCGAGCTGATATGTAAGTGTAAACATCCGCTCATATCGTGGGTGATTTGGGTGCCGGGGGTCGTGTGTTTGGCAGGGTGGAGATAACCTGGTCGCTAGGCTCTAAATAAATGCAGCCTAGCCAGCGGGTCTGAACTACCCCCAATGTCTAGAGCTGCCCACAGTAGTGCACATAGATCAGAGATGGGGAACCTTTGGCCCTCCAGATGTTGCTGACCTATGCACCCCAGCATGGCCTGCAACAGGTTTAGCATGGCCAAATAGCAAATCTGTAGCAGGGCATGCTGGGATGTGTAGTTCAACAACAGCTGGAGGGCCAAAGGTTCCCTATAGATAATTCCCACTGTAAAATTTACACATACACTCATATTTATGTGTCACTATTGCCCCTGCCCCTCCCCCTTTTTCCCTACACTTACCTAAATCTGGCTGGCAGCAGAGCAGCTCAGACATCTTGTCCTGAGACTCCTGTCCTGACCCGTTTGGCTCCGCCCCGATGTCCATGTAGCTCCGCCCCATAATGGCCATGTAACCCGCCCCTGTAATGCCCCCTGACTGGTTGTGCTATCTGTGTTACAGGGGGTGGGAGGGAGCTTCATGCTGCCACTGCTGCCTGTCAGAGCAGTGTGTGACAGGCACAGCAGGCGGCAGCAGCAAGGGCTATCTGTGCAGATGCAGAGGAGTGCGAGCGGCTCTGCATCCTCTGCCCTGACTTTGTGAATGTAGTAGAGGAGGGTGGGCGGAGTCACGGGGAGGGTGGGTGGAGTCAATCGGCTCCTGCGCAGCTTGCGGGGAGTAATGTATTTAGGATGGTAAAAGTGGCTTTTGTAAGGCTGTTTGTGGTTCCCTAGTGTAGTATGTCCCAGCTCTCCCTGCTGTTATGGTCTGTTCTCTCTGCCCTGGGTCACTCTGTGAGTGTGTGTATGACTCCGCCCAGACTCCACCCAGCGTTATACACACACTCACAGATTGACAGTTCTGGGCTATTATATAAGATTTATATATCGGGTTTTGCCGTCTGGCACTCTCCCCTGTACTCAGCTGCCTCGGTGCCCTCAGGAACAAAACGATAATCCAATAAGAAAACAAACAGCGGCACTCGGAGGGCTTGGTGAAAAATCAATCAGGCATTTATTTCAACACCCGCATTGAAATAAATGCCTGATTGATTATTCACCAAGCCCTTCGAGTGCCGCTGTTTGCTTTCTTATTGGATTATATATATATATATATATATATATATATATATATATATACCAGTTACATTTCTGCAGCGTTTTGACTATACAAATGATTACAATAACACAAAGATTACATTTATCACTTATATAAATATGATCTCTATTATTGTTATAATTTTTATTTCACAACTCACCAAATTTGCAATATTCAGCTTTGTATAATGCCCGCATGAACCATGGTGCTCATATATGTATGTTTGTGTATCTGACTCTGACACTAGCCGGGTGTGGATTGTATTATAGATCCAACTTGTCATTAGGTCGACACCGTTGGTCGACCTAATGGGTCGACACCGTTGGTCGACCTAATGGGTCGACAGGTTCTCGGTCGACATGGATGAAGGTCGACATGTGTCTAGGTTGACATGGGACAAGGTCGACATGGGTTAGGTCGACAAATGTGTTAGGTCGACATGGGTTAGGTTGACAGTTCGTGAGGTCGACATGGGTTTTTCCACAGTTTTTTTACCCGAATGTCGACACAGTGAACATGGACACAGTTGGATGTCAATCGCAGCCCCTTGCTTCGCTTCCTATGCTTTGGGCCCGGTGCCTCGCTGCACTCGGCACACTATTTTATTCTCCCACCATGTCCTAGTGGATGGCAGGGCATTAAATACCGCCTTTTGGCTCATGTCGGCTCAAAAAACAGTTAAAAAAAGCCATGTCGACCTTGTAACCTGTCGACATAACCCATGTCGACCTAACGCATTTGTCAACCTTAAACCATGTCAACCTAGACACCTGTCGGCCTTCATCCATGTCGACCTAGAACCCTGTTGACCCGTCGGGTCGATAATTCGACCGTATCCCCAATAGCCAATGTCTTCATAGCCATTGACCTCACAGCACCTCAATGATAACCATAAAAAATGACAATAGAAGCTAAACTAATAATACTATTATCAGAATATTATTTAAATCAACTATTTCTATACTAAAGCATTTTACCTGCTTTACTTCTAAAGACACTTTAATTGACATATCACTATAAACATATTTGATACAATACTAATTAATTTCTAACAATTATTTTAATGTGAAACAAATATGTTGCATCAAATTAAAACTGACATTTTGAATGCTGTTTGCAGAGCTCTTTTATTTTTTTAGGCATAACTTAATTTACATATTTCTTTATAGTGCAATAAATATTTTAAGTTGAGTAGAAACACATAAACATAATTAAAGAATGATTGCATCACTTCTTATACATATTTTATATTTTTGTACATTAAAATAACATGAGCCTGCACCTGATATGTGTTTAAGAGCAACTGTTGAATACTTTATAAAGGGTAAATTAATTTGTATGAATTACAATTTAAATAAAAAGAAATAATACGACTATGTTCTGATTTCAAAATATTTGCATGGAGGACATTAGTTCCTTGATTTCTTTGCTATTTACATTAATAGAGATCCCCAACCTCATTCATTAAATACTTTTGCACTGTACATTTACAGTTCCTCACAGTTTAAATTGATTGCCGATATAATATAGCCAAACTGCCATGATCATGGGGCAAGGGTCAAGGGGCATGGTCAATGGAGGGGCATGATCATGCCCCTGTAAAAAAAAAATTACAGGGGATGCAGGCTGTGTGCCAACACACAGGCTGCTACTGCAGATACCTCTCTCCCCCACTCTGCACAAGGCAGTGATCAGCGTCTGCTGAGTGCTGGGGAGAGTCTGTGCTTCTGCGGCAGCCTCTGCTCTCTACTTCCACTGCCTGGTCTCTGCAGTGGGGGAGGGGGCATGGAACCTGGGCCCCTCCATCAGACCCTGCTTGGGTGAAAAGTACCTGCCCCCCCCCCCCCCCCACTCAACGACACTGAATACAACACAGTAAACAGACTCCCTTCAGTAGACCCTTAACCCCTTGAATGGTGGGTTTTCTTGGGGCAGGACAAACCTACCAGGGCAAAGCCCACAGAAGGGTCAACCACTTTCTGCAGCAGCCCCTGCTCCTTTAGGGCTGCTGCCAGCTTTGGCTGTATGCGGTTGCTTGGATTGGGGCCACTTGGGGGGGCTCAGGAGTGCTCAGGTGTTCAGGCGTTCAGCCATTCATCTGTTTGGGCATTCCTGTGTTTGTACTCCCAAACACACGAATGGCAGAGCATGGCCAAACATCTCCGAGCTGCCCCAATCCTCCCTGAGCGGCCATAATCCTCCCCGAGTGGTCCCAATCCTCCCTCAGCGGCCCCAATCCTCCCCGAGCGGCAATGGGTGGGATCGTCAATGGGGTATACAGTACAACCTACAGTATTATTATTATGCATATTTAAAAACATTTAAAGTATTTACCACATTTTGTGGTTGATAAAAACTAATGACACAGTGGGAGCACTGCTGCCTTATTGCACTGCATATGGGTCCAGTTACAACCAGGGCCCTATCTATGTGTGTTATATATGATCTCTGCATGTTTGCAAGACTTTCCTCTTACAATATAAAACATACTTGTAGGCTTATTGTATTTGGGTCCATGTGTTAGGGAATATTGATTGTAAGCTCCACTTGGGCATGGACTGTTGTAAATGATTAGCAATCGCTTTAAAGCATGGTAAATATGTGTATGCTATCTACATAAATAACTAAAAAGAAGAGGTGTAGTACAGACAGATTTTATTGACTTGCTGAATTGTGTATAGTTGATTTTCACCAGCACAAAGCTAGCAATAAAATAACAATTTTCAAAATATTAATACAAGTACTGTATGAAATACATTTACAATATTAAAATATGGGAATGATTTTCCTTGTCACAAATATAAATGCTCCAGTTGCATTAATAACAATTGTTTTCTTGTTGACTTCAGAAATAATAGTTTTTCTGAAAAAAGAAATCTTCTGAGTTAAAGTAGACCCACATCCAAACTAAGGGGATAATTTAGCATGGATCGCTAATTAGAAAATTAGCAATTTGAGTGATTATCAAACAACTGTGCATGCCTAGTGTACCCACTGTGCATGTATGCAGGTATTCAATCTAGGCCGCTATTTGTGACAGGGTGAATAGTGGCGACTGCCTATTCAATGCTTTCTTTCCCGACAGCATTGAAGAGGCGGATTGACAGAATGGGACCGAATTTACAAAACAGTCGGCCCCGTTTTGTTGATTTCGGCCGTGAATTGTCGTGATCATGGACGAATCTCGACAAATCACGCCCCCTTTTCACAGATCGCCATGCAGGACAATCACGCCTGGCGATCTGTGGTCAAACAAAACAAAAATGGGCCAGGGTCACGGCTGTCGGCCGGATCGACAGTTGTGACCCGGGATTGAATACCCCCCTTAGTGACTGAAAATGCATATGGATTGTTAACATAATCCCTTCACAGTTTAAATGACAGGGACCCAGCATTTGGGGGTGAAAGACTGCCATTTGCTGGGTGTGTTTGAAAAAATGCAGGTGTATCCAGGACTTTTTTGAGGAGGGTCTGAGAGGCCACACTGACCACTTTCTCAGTAGCACATTAGCAGATGCCTCAGTCCTCAAATTTGGGCATATAGCAAAGTCTCTGATGTTTCAGGAATTGAGAATGGATTTGTGAATAGATCACAGTTAGTGACAAATTCTCAATTGCTTTGCAAATTTGCAAGGGGCATTTTCTCTTTCTGTCTGGGCATCGAGCTTTCTCATTCCTGTCCACTGCAAATTCTCTGATTAGTGGAATTAGGTACTGACTCTGCCCAATATTTCTTGTTTAAGGATACGCCGTATTGGCTGAGATTCGCCGTTAGGGGCGGCGAATCTCAGCCACGTTGAATAGGGTGACTCGGCAAGTCCCGGCGAATCCCCATGCATGGCACTCGCCACAAAAAAGCCGGCGAATTGATGGCGAATCTGAAAATAGTATCGCCGTGACTGGCGACAAAAGTCATTGAATACCGCCCATTGAATACCGCCCATTGTTTCTGTGTGTACAAGTGCCACAATTTTTTTTTTTTTACCACTGATAGTTCTGTGTATACAAGTGATACCTAATTGTTGTAACATTGATAGTGATGATAGTGATTGTTCTTTCTGTACAAATGCCAGCTTATTGTTTTTAAATACTGATAGTGATGATAAAGATTGTTTCTGTGTGTACAAGTGCCACCTAATTGTTTTTACTATTGATATTGTTTTATTGTAGTTTCAGCCACAGAGTATTTCTGATCAACTTTTAATACATACAGGCCAATTTCTCTGCTGCTCTGAATTTGTGCAGATAAAAAATATTTATTACATATGAGTCTTAAAAGTGTAAGCAATATCAAACATTAACAAAATATGTAAACAATATAATTAATAATTTAGGTAATAATATTACTATACAAACAAACAAAACATGACAGTGCTCCAGTGTTTTAAAAATCACTAGACATTTATAGCACCTAACTAAATTGATTACTAAAAAAAATATCTGTACTAGAACACCATGGATAATACAATAAAATATTTATTAAGTGTATCTGTGATGTTACTAAAAAATGATCTTTAAAAATGTTGACAGGTCTATTACACTTAACTACAACATTATTCTCGTCTGCATTATTTATTGATATTTTAATTATACTTAAGAGCTTTTCAGTATAATCTGAAGCAATGAAATTTTGAGCATTATTGAAGTAAACATTTGCTATTAATATTTTTGGGTGAAATGAATTCAAATTTTGAAGGAAACAAAATAAACTAATATATTATTGAATTTTGACAGCATATCAAATATTATTACCACTGTTAAAACTACTATACATTATGCATTATTTATATCAATTAAATATTTATTTTAGCATGGAACTAAAAGTTGTGATTTAAATATTTTTAATATTCTTGTCAACTTGTTTTATTTTAGTTAGATAATGGGCTAATGAACTGTGACACACTGTATATATATTCAATGAATCATACACATGTACAAATACAGCACATCTGTAACAATTTTTTTCATAAGATTGTATTCTATTTTCTCAAACACCATGATTTTTAAATATATATCTTGCTTGTGTTTTTAACCACTTGTATGAGATACAACCACACCTGGCCAAGCTACAGGAAGATTATTTTCCAGCAGTTGCCAATCTCATCGGGAACTATTTTGTGCTGTGCTGCCAATCACTGTATGTACACATACCTCCCAACTTTGGAGATATTCAGAGCGGGATGCTGCATGCTCCTGGCAAGGGGGCCTATGTAAAAGGGAGCATGGCCTCAAAGGGATGTTTTTGCTGCCTTGGGGGCATGGCCAGAGCTCTGTGAGCTGCGAATACCCCCTGTCCAAATGCCTGCCATAAATAGACACTGAACGCATGCGCACAGTGTCTATTACCCACTGCTCTACTAAGCAGAGCAGCTGATAGCAAGGGGGGCACCCAACTTCTCCCCCCCCCCCCAAGGGACACTGCAGGCCCTGTGCAGGATGAGGGACCATCCCACAAATAATGGGATGATACAGCAAAAATCGTGAGAGTTGAGAGGTATGTGTACATTATGCATATCAGCAGCCCAGCGGCTTCACCCTGCAGAGATTAGCTACCCTGAATATTATTTTCAAGTGTCTGTTTTTTTTATACTTCCTGATCATCTGACATTGAATCCAAAGTTAATACTGCAAATATAACTATTTTTGATGTGTTCAGTCACAATGGATCAATAGGATGTAACATCCTAATACCTTTCAAATAACAAATGGAATGACTCCACCCTAGAATGTATATAAATATACAGTTGATTAGCATAATAAAAGATAGACACTTGAAAATAATACATACAGTACCCCTGAAAAAGTCACATTTGATTAAACACATTGAGTTTCAATACTGGAGTGACCCCCTCTACTGTGTTGTCATTCATAATACTGAAGTATTAAATTACTAGTAAGCCTGCTTGAAGCAAAAGCTTCAAAAGCTGGTCTGCTACCTTCTATGTTTGTGCATGTGTGAGAAAGAGATGTAGTTTCACTCTCTGCCAGCAGATGGCAGTTTTTCAGAGACTCATGGACACTAGACATATATAGATGATTAACCCCTTCAGTGGTGTTTTTGTTTTAGGGAGCGCTCCCCACTGGGTGAGTTTTTAATGGGTCTGAGCAGCACCACTGAACTGTCAATCAGCCTCTGCCCAGCACTTCACCCGCCGCCCTGTCCCTGGTCCCGGCAGCCGGCTTGTCATAAACCGGCACCGGAGATGTCAATAGAAAACCTGAAGGGGAGGGGGAAGAGGAGGGAGGAGGAGGAGCAACAGAGGGAAGGGAGCTGGGCAGCGCCGAAGCTGCCTGAGTTCAGTGGCTGAACTCAGCAGCGCTTCCCGGCTCTAAACAGTGGCAATCCCAAGAATTTTCCGGGCTTGCCAGACTGGGCACGGAGGCACAGCCCGGAAAATTCTCGGGATTACCACTGAAGGGGTTTAATATAGAAACTGTATATATGGAGAACTCACCAGTTTTCTAGTTGCAAGTAAAAAATGTCATGTACAGTATTTATTCAAAAAAGAGCTATTAAGTGACTAGTCCAGCTCAACATTTCTATCCCACGAGGGTCATCATCAGGAGTCACAACCTCCATGTGTAATAAATCTAAGTGCAATAGCACCGCAAGGGTCTGTTGCTGTCACCTACAGCAAATATGACCCTGCTGTTCTGGATACCTTTATACCACTGTCATAATTATGGCATTAGAATCATGTTTGCCATCACTTCTGCATTCCATAGGGGAATGCATGTGATGTCACTTCTGTTTTCGGAGATGTGCATCAATAACACTAACAATTCCTAATTCAGACCAACATCATTGCCGTGATCATGAGTCACGTCCTGTTGCACTTTTGGTTTCCAGGAATGCAGAGTCAAAGAACTTCTGCTACTGAGTGCATCCTTATGCATCCATTAACAGTCCCGACACAACTGGGAATCAATACAGAGGTTACAAAGAATATAATTGGTACCCATATCATAACTTAGAGGTTATGCAGCCTATGTTAAATCCGATAATGGAAAGGTTATTCAGGTATCCAGTTGACAAATTGATAAATACATCTGCACTACAAATAAGAATATATGACTCTACACTACCAAAATAAAAAATACAAATACAATACTCTAAGACTTATAACTAATAAAGTTTGCCTTTATGTGGGTCAACAGCCTGACTTAAAACTTTGTAATGTTAACGTAGAAATATATTCAGTGGATTGTGCTCATTTAGGACATAGGGGGCCACTGTGTTCAGTGTAAAAATTCACTTTGCTTCTCTCTTCCTCAGTAACATAGGCCCTTATTCTGATCGGTGCGGAAATTCCCGCATGCGGACGGACCGCCGATGTTGATCGTCTGCGCATGTGCAGAGGTCACTCTGCGCATGTGCAGGCGATTTCGCCGCACGGATTCTTTATACGCCGCACAGGGGGCGTAGAGGGGCGTGAGGGGCTACTTAGCCTCATTACCCTATGCATACGCCCCCCGTTTTATGGGCGTTCCCATGCAAACGCGGGGCGTATGCATGGTAATGAGGCCGTGACGCGTGTGTACGGGGCGGGCATCTGACATCGCCGGATGTCAGCTGCCCGCCTCTATACATGATTTCACACGGACAAGTGTCCGTGTGGTCTTGTGTTGCGGGACCTGGTGGAGCGTGCGGCCCTGCATTCGATGTTCGGCGACCATCGAATGCAGGGGCTGCTCCCACCATGGAGGAGGCGTATCCCCGTCCAATTTCATGCGGATCGCCACATATCCGCATACGGACGGCAGGTGGCGATCCGTATGGAAGGCGGGGATTCGCCTGCACGGTTGCGGCCGCATATTCTGATCGGGCCGCACCGATCAGAATAAGGGCCATAGTGTGGTCACCCCCTCTTTGTGGAACTGGTATCCAATCTATCTGGCAATTTTTTATCCTGGCAACCTGGTGGCCTTTTAATAAACAATGCTGTACTACAAACTTGTCAGATGTCCTGTGGCAAATGCTTTCCTGATCGTACTCCTATGGTTTGCCATTCATTCACAAAATGTGCACGTAGTCATTCTCCTGTATACAAGCCCGCAAAGGCAGGTCAGCAAATATATAACAAAGTCCATAAGACAGTGGGGCTTATAGTATATCCAGATCTTTTTCCGCTGTGTGGGTGTGAGAAACTCGAGCCAGGGACCATAGAGCTGCAAGTAAAGACAGCCCTTGCATTTGATGCATCCTGGTTTTTGAGACAATAACCACATTTGGTCTTTATTTCTTGTGGGTGGTGAATGCATTAGGAGTTACTTCAGATTCTTACCCCTCCTATATGCCATCGTTGGTCTTTTATGAAGGAATTTCTCTTGGGTTCTGAAGTGATCAGGTGCAAGTGTTTTTGAACAGATTTGGCTACTGACGCTGATTTGCTGTCATACGGATTAACAAATACTTGTCTCCCCTTAGACTTCCTTGTCTCGTCACCATTTTCATCAGAGCTTTAGTGAGGCACTTATTGACTTACCTGAAGAAACTCTTAATGCATGCATTATGGGCAACATCACAGATTTTCATTTTCAGAAGCTTTAGTAAATGTATCCCTTAGTGTTGTATAGCTACTGTAAAGGTAAGATTGTTTTTAATTACATGCCAATGTTGTTGAATATTTTGGAAAGCAGCTGGAATTTTTTTTATTACATAACAGAACATTTTGATTGCACAAATTACATTTTTGTACTAAGCTTCACTTAAAAAAAATATTTTTGCTTTTTTCTATTTTATGTATAGTGATTTTAATATTGATGTCTGCCTTATTGCTAATAAATGCCATGAGATGTTGGTTTCAGTGACATGAACATTGCCATGGGGGTTATTCTAGTTCACTCTTTCTGACAAAATCTTTCTTAGATGGACAAAACCATGTGCACTGCAGGTGGGCAGATGTAACATGTGCATAGAGAGTTAGATTTGGGTGGGGTTTTACTTCAAAGTGAGTTCTATATTGCAGTGTAAAAATAAAGCAGTCAGTATTTACCCTGCACAGAAACAAAATAACTCACCCAAATCTAATTCTCTCTGCACATTGTACATCTGCCCCCCTGCAGTGCACATGGTTTTGTCCATCTAAGAAGGATTTTGTCAGAAAGAGTGAACTAGAATAAGGCCCCATGTGACAATTGAAATTTCACTTTGCGTTAATGGTTATTATCAGGCCTCCAAAGCACACAGTTGCTCTATTTCTTACTCATGGCTGGTGACATGGAAGGGGAGCTATAACATGTGTATTTGTATATGTATATGTATCTGTATTTATATGTAACATCATGATGACTAAGATCTCCATCCATTAAAGTTAAACAAAGTATACAGTAAAGTGAAGTATCCTCAAACAATCTTTGTGTATTTAAAATTATAAAATCTAATAGCTTTTTAAATCTGAATACTTTTCTGTAATGAGGGTTTGTGTAGAACTGAGATTACAGGTGCCAAGGCATAATTATTTTTCAAGTAAAAATATAGCTGCTTATTACTAAAACCAAAATAGAGCAGTCATGATCTAGATTTTTTTAACTCAGGTTCACACCATACATGTGGTGGAATTATTCTTTAACTCAATATATGCCTTTAATTACTCAATTGCTTATTTTAAAGTGTCTAAATAGTATAAGTAATGTTTTTTTCACCATCAAAACATTGCCATCCTTGTTACCTTTGTCTTCTCCATTGGCTGTAATTCTTAAAAAAAATAAGTGTAGAGTACCAATGGCATCTACCTTATGAAACCCATTCCATCCTGGTACCTGCACAATGGATTTGGTAGGTGCCAGGACTGGTCTAGGTGCAGACACCATAGTGCAACTTCGCATGAGAAAACTCCAGGTTCATATGGACTGCATTGGCTGCAGCCCATAGAAGCTGCATATGAGGTGTGACATGAGGTTAAAAGAAATAAAACTAGTGACATGTAATGTGTGCAGAATAAATACTGGTGTGTTTTGCATGTACAGATGTGTCCTCATACAACTAGCTTCTTTATTCCATGTGATGCAAGTAAACCCCATGAGACTTGCATTTTTACCCATGTGTTTTAGTTAGAGTATGATGTGACATATTAGGAGATTGTACTGATTAATTTGATATGTGACACTTGTATATCTTTATGCGACTGGATCAATATTCATAGAACAATGGAACTTGATGTTTAAAACATGCTACAGTTGCTGCTTTGTTGCTCTTTGAATACAGATTCAGACCTTATGTCCTTTTGTGTATGTAGTATTCCATGATAGCTGTAAAAAAATACACACCTACCTATCCTTATGGAACATCATGTCTTCTTCCGTCCATGTAGGCATCCTAGGGGTTAAAAAAGAATAAAATATAATACCCAAACCAGTACAGACTAAGTGTATGTGTTAACACATACATTTGCTCTACACAAACAGGTGGCTACTGTCATTGTAGAAGCCTCCAGCCCAATCATCACGCACATCCATAAGAAATGCTCTCTGTTTTGCTGTGAGCAGTTTTGTTGACACTCAAACCTCCATATACTTTACTTGTAGGGAAGCACCATTGAAGTTCTATGGTGGCAACGGCTACATTGTTTTCAGTACTTGTGTATTATCACGGCGCCCAGTTTTGCTATGTACGGCACCGTAGGGAAATCGAATCGCATCACATGGGCCATTTAAGGGTCATGCGATGCGATTTTTTACTGTAATTTATTTACTGCTCTCTCAGCCCCGAGG
This sequence comes from Crinia signifera, assembly GCF_055691185.1. Classification (NCBI taxonomy): domain Eukaryota; kingdom Metazoa; phylum Chordata; class Amphibia; order Anura; family Myobatrachidae; genus Crinia; species Crinia signifera. The sequence goes on along the minus strand of NC_139220.1, from coordinate 163,556,073 downwards.
CATCGCATCGCATGTCCCGCAAAATCACATGCAATCACATGCGATTTTATAGGGTGTGCGATGCCATGACATTAGCTGTACCATAATATGATAGTATGAGATACAATGATGTTTTAGCCCCCCCCCCACTATCAACGCTAGCCCGAAGCGTGGCGAGCACTGCAGAAGGTGTTCTCCGACCTTTTCATTCCCCCACTATCCACGTCGGCGTGGAGTTGATTTTATATAGTGTGGCGAGCGCAGCGAGGCCAGTGCAGCGAGCCCCGCGAGGGGACGCGGATTACTTTACATGTATTCCGTGTGTGCTCGCCATGCTTCGGGCTCGGTGGCTTGCTGCACTCGTCACACTATATAAAATCAACTCCACGCCGACGTAGATAGTGGGGTAATGAAAAGGTTGGAGGACGCGTTTTGCTGCGCTCGCCACGCTTTGGGGTGGCGTTGATAGTGAGGGGGGGGGGACTAAAACATCATTATATGTCATACAATCATTTTATGGTATAGGTAATGTCATGGCATCGCACACCCTATAAAATCGCATGCGATTGCATGCGATTTTGCGGGAGGTGCTATGCCATGCGATCTGATCCCCTGGGGCTGAGAGAGCAGTGAATAAATAACATAGGAAAATCGCATCGCATTGCATCGCACATCGCATCGCACTAAAATGGCCCATGCGATGCGATACAATGCGATTTTACTACGCAGAATAGCCCACTAAGCAAATTGCTTAGTGGGCGCCATGATAATACACAAGTACCTTGTTTTCTATTAAGGGATCAGCAGAGTTAACCTCAATTAACCTTGTGGTTCATAACAAAGTTAACCATAACAGAATGCAATGTAGCAATTCCCCACCATATACTTCAAAAGTGCATTTACATCATAGCATAGCATAATTTAATTGACATCATAGTCTCTGACAGCCAGTTACTGGGCAGCCTATACAGATCTGACCTCTGATTGTCTTTTGGGTATTTAAATGAAGAATTCACCCGGGTCCCACTCATGCAGGAAATTTCTGTTCATACATACACTTCCTTATATTCATACTGTGTTTATTCTTTTTTAACATCTGAAATGCCTACAAGGACCGAAGAGGATTTGATCTACAAAATAAATAGGTGAGTATTGCACCCTGGCCTTGGATGACTAGTTAGGAGGAAGGGGGGGGGGGGGGGTAATGCTATGCTGGCAAAGAAGGCTGGGCAGCCCTATTCTAGATATCTGGAGACACTGTTTTATCAGGCATTTGTTTAAGTAAATTACTCAAGATAGCATTTCGCTTTAGAGGTTTAGGAAGTGGGACCTCTTTACTAAAAAAATGAATCTCTATGTGGCTATCCCTTTGGAGGGTAGTACTACTCTTCAAAATAAAACCCTGGGTTTTTAAAGTCTACATGGGCTATATATCTTAGGCCACATTTTAGTACAACAACAGAATCTTGTTTAAGACAGAGGGACAGATGTACTAAGCTTCAAAAGTTATAAAATGGAGAGTGATAAACAGCCAACCAATCAGCTCCTACCTGACATTTTTCAAACACAGCCTGTGACATGGCAGGTTGGAGCTGATTGGCTGGCTGTTTATCACTCTCCATTTTATCACTTTTGAAGCTTAGTACATCTGGCCCACAGGGGTATATTCAATGCATGTCCAAACTGCTGTCTTGCTCAAAAGATGTCAGTTTTCGACATGAATAGATCAGAAGGGGTTCCGAGCTATTCAATGTTAGCTGTTTTTTTAGGCAGGTCAAAATGTTCCGATCTCCAGAAAACCAGGTGGATTGACGGAATAGGCATTAATCCGCCTGCTTTTGACAGTAACATGGCCAAAACTGAAAGTTTTTGGCCATGTTTCCGGCAATCTTAATCCGACATGAAAAGATGCCGGAATGAGGCAGGGAGGATGGCACCGGGTGAGCAGCAGCAGCTTACATGGTGCCGTCCTCCTTCCGCTGCCACCTGCACCCTCACCCACCTCCCGTACCCACCAGCCGCACTCACCTGTCTCACTGCCAGGCTGAGTGAGAGCAGCTCACCCGGCCCTGTTCAGGCCCCGTCCAGTCTCCATCCTGGCTCCTGCTGCCTCCCGCTGCAGTGCTCACCCGTTCCCCATGCTGCATGAGTGAACATCCGGATTTGGTTGCTGCATTGAATAATGGATGCCAGATCCATTCCAGAAAAAGAATATCGGAATGGATACGGCATCAATTGAATATACCCCTGAATCTTCGATTTATTGTGTAACAATTGTTCAACCCTTATTTGGTCCAAGTTGTAAAGTGATCAAAGTTATTCATTTTGTAAGCATACCTGTATATTAATCCTTGTTATTGTCAAAATATATTCATTACATGTTGAAAAAAACACACATCTAGATATCACTGATTGACTAGATCGGTGTGTTCAGATATATAGGGTGTGTTTTATATATAACACACACACATATATACAGCATATACATGAATGATGACAATTACCCTCAGCAGGTGTGATTTTGCTTAGGTGTTCTATGGAAAAAGTATTTATGATTCTTGTTAAGTGCAGTATACTGTAACTCGTTTAAAAATATCCAGAATCATAACTACAGTACCATAGCAGAAGTTCAGATCCCTAGTCAAAATCCCATGTGCACATGGTTTACTATTTTGTACGTATAAATATATATAGAAATCTTGATGTGTAAAACAAAAATGTCTTTTTACTGTATCTCAATGTCAGGAGGGATTTCATTCACATTCTTGATTTACAGTTGTACTGTCACACTTGTCTAATGTATCACATTTGCCATTTTGAAATAGTCAACTATTTGTTTAATTAATTCAAATTAAGTGTATATATTGTGGAGGTTTAGCATCTACTAATGTCAAAATTGACATTATTACAGTAAGTAAAAATATAATAAAATATACATTAAGATATACAGTAAGTACATTTTAAACTGGGAAAACAATACATGGCATGCTGTATGTAAAGATCTGACTATCCCATGGAATAGACATGATCTCGGAGTGTAACATTGTCCCAACTACTGTAATAGCTTGATTAATTCCCTGATTGGTTACTATGGGCAACATATCATCTCCAATAGAACTCCCATGTTAGTAAATGTACCACTCAGAGTTATGCTTAATTGTGTGATAGTCATACACTCTGAAGTCCCTAAGCAACTGGCCATGACTAACATGTATCATATTTCGTTGCTGGTAATCTCATCTGAAATTGCTCATGCTTAGGATCAAAATAATGTTATGGAGATGGTAATTCAATAGGCTTGATACCCACCAGACAAAATTTTCTGGTGAAGTTCTTTCATTTCCAAATCACCCGGTATGCGTTCAGCATGCTGGTGGTCAGGATGCAGGTAGTCAAAATCTCAGTGCCAAATCCCGACTTGTGACCACAACACCAGAATCACATAATCCTGCCAACACCAGAATTGTGCCAATCATATGAATGCTGGGCTAGGTGCTAGGCTGTGTCAAGGTGGGGGGGGGTAAGGTTTAAGCATGGTGGAGGTTAGGGGGAGGGTCAGAATTAGGTTTTGGGTAGAGAGAGACAGGGTTAGGCGCTATAAAGGGGGAGTTAGGTTTAGTCACAAAGGGGGAGGATTAGGTTTAGAATGTGAGCCTGTCACCATGAGCGCAGCGAGCCCCGTGAGGGGACGCAGATATGTGGATACGCATCCCCTCGCAAGGCTCGCCGCGCTCGCAACGCTTCGGGCTCAGTGGCTTGCTGCGCTTGCCACACTTTATAAAGTTAACTCCACGCCCATGTGGATAGTGGAGGTATGACGTGGATAGTGGGGATATGAAACATTATGCATTAACGTAGCTCCAAATACGTAACTTACGTAGTTTATGTAAATTACTTAGTTTATGTAAATAGCATAGTGGTGTATTGGTATTCTCAATACACCACTACGCAAACTACGTAATGGGCGCCCAATTAACATATAAGTACCGATATCTCTTTATACTAATGAATAAGCATTGTCTGATGAGTACACGGTTAAGGCAGTTTCTATTCTACATTTGTTATACTCAAATTCTTTAAGATGACTAACTCAAATGTACCCCTTACAAAAAAAAGGACTGCATCGTGCAAATGTTTGTTCTTTAATCTGTTTATATGCTTTTACACTCAAAACTCCAATAAAACAGAAAAAAAGTACCAATCTATGCATATCACAGTAGATTTCATTTATTAAAATAACAATGAAATGTTTTAGAAGACACAATATAAAACCTATACAAAAATGTGTAATATACTTTTCTTAAAAAATCTGCACATTTGTAATGCAGAGCTAAGTGTTAAGGTGGTTACACACGGGGGCGATAGGGAATGATATGGCTGGGAATATGGTCGCTGGGAATATGGGAATATGGGAATATGGTTGCAGACGCTGCCCGGCATTAGACTGCGCAGTCTAATCGCGAAATCCCAGGATTGGAATCTCCAATCCCAGGATTGAAATCCTGGCGTTTTGGGGACCAAATTCCGGGATCCCGCCGATCCTGGGATCGGCCACCCTAGTCATAAACAACCATATCATTTTGAAAATCTATTAATGTGTGGACAACTTAATACTGAAGTCCAAATTCATATGTATCTAAACAGATCCATTCAAAAAATATTGGTGCTCAATCTTACATGGTGCAAAGATAGTACAGAGTAAATGGCACACACATTGTGTTCCTAAATGTTCATAGAAATTCAATCCTACTCACCAAAACATACAGTACCATTTCAAAATATAGAGTAGAAACTGGCAATAACTATCTGCAAAACATTAGTAAAGCATATTACAAAATACAATTAATTGATCATTTGGAAATAAAGTAACCAATGTAACAAAGGGGGTTATTTAAGTTCACTCTTTCTGACAAAATCCTTCTTAGATGGACAAAACCATGTGCACTGCAGGGGGCAGATGTAAAATTTGCAGAGAGAATTCGATTTGGGTGAGTTATTTGGTTTCTGTGCAGGGTAAATACTGTCTGCTTTATTTTTACACTGCAATATAGATCTCACTTTGAAGTAAAACCCCACCCAAATCTAATTCTCTCAGCACAAGTAAGATCTGCCCCACCTGCAGTACACATGGTTTTGTCCATCTAAGAAGAATTTTGTCAGAAAGAGTGAACTAGAATAACCCCCAATGTCTTCAAATATAAAGAGTTTGAACAGCTGTTTGAAATTAATGGGCAGATGTACTAAGCCTTAAAAAGTGATAACATGGAGAGTGATAAGTCATCAACCAATCAGCTCCTACCTGTCATTTGTCAAACACAGCCTGTATCACGGCAGTTAGGAACTTATTGGCTGGTGGTTTATTCCAAGCTTAGTACATCTGGCCCTTTGTATAATAATTTCCAATTATTATGACTGAATCAGGTACAGTATGACGTCCCATCTACAGTATGTCTGCTGAATATAAAACAGATCAAAATTGTGAATCAGTTATAGAAGAACCACAATGCTACTTTTAACAAGATCAACAGAATACTACAAAAAACACTTATTATTGCTATTCATTACAGAAAGGTTACAGTCATCTTTGCAATTAATTTTTTTTATAACTTCGTTATTCCATGTAACTTTTTCACAGATTGCTTGTCACATTCAGTGACCTCTGCATAAATCGATATGTATTTGCATTTTTGGTGCTCATTATGGTGAAAGATTACACAGTCTTAGAATAAAACATGCTTTTCTTGCTAACAGCGGTCATGGTAACTAGGAAATAGTGATGACGAAGAATCAGGAATTCAGAAACAAAAAGTAGAAGATTTGATTTACTTCATGAAAAAGTGTTTTATGAGAAATATTTAATTACAATCACAAAGCTAGAAATATTCAGTATTTGAACATCTAAGCAGAGGCACTCCAGAGGGCTTCAATGAAGCCAGCGGGCTTCAATGAAACACATGACGTTTCGGGGTTATAAACACCCCTTCTTCAAGGTGTACAATATAAAAAAACAAGTGCACGTGTCCTACCTTATATACGAGTGTAAGTGCTGTTGCAGAAGACTGTCCTCTCGTGCCTCCTGGCAGTGTCTTATGCAGCTTCCGGTTGCGTCACTTGAGATCTGTCAGGCGTCTGTTGCCCAGCAACAGTGCTGGCGGCCGGGCTGTCATGATGGCCGGGGGCAGGAATCTGGGGGACAGAAAGTGAAAAACAATACAATATGCATGAGTGATTACAAATACAGCAGTTTTGTCCTTTCTAGAGCACTTGGTAAAATCCTTTTAACACTTAAAGAATGTGTGGCAAAGTATGCATGATGCCGGAAGCGCTGTTGCATACCTTATACTCCATAAAAGAGGGGGGAAGTCTACATATTTGCTGGCAAAATGGAAACATTATTAACATTATTAATTCATTAATTCAAAGATTACACAGTCTTAGAATAAAACATGCTTTTCTTGCTAACAGCGGTCATGGTAACTAGGAAATAGTGATGACGAAGACTCAGGAATTCAGAAACAAAAAGTAGAAGATTTGACTTACTTCATGAAAAAGTGTTTTATGAGAAATATTTAATCACAATCATAAAGCTAGCAATATTCAGTATTTGAACATCTAAGGTTTAGGAGATGTATATATGTATATATATATATATATATATATATATATATATATATATATATATAGATACAGAAGTACCAACACACTCGCCATTCCTAGGAATGGGGTGCAAACAGCACCCACATCCCAGGGTGGGGTGCGGTGGCCTGTGACCACACACTCTAGTAAATACAAACACAGGGGGCCCAGCACTCACTACAACAAACTAACTCACCTTAACATTCAAATAATCAATAAATAAATAATGGGGTTTTAGTTCATGAATTGATCAATGCATTTAAGCTTGCAGCCCATCGCCAAGGGACCCCATTTCACTGCAAGTCCTACACTAAACAACTGGGTTTCCCAAGAAAACCAGTTGTTTAGTGTAGGACTTGCAGTGAAATGGGGTCCCTTGGCGATGGGCTGCAAGCTTAAATGCATTGATCAATTCATGAACTAAAACCCCATTATTTATTTATTGATTATTTGAATGTTAAGGTGAGTTAGTTTGTTGTAGTGAGTGCTGGGCCCCCTGTGTTTATATATATATATATATATATATATATATATATCCTGTGTACGTACTGTGCAGTTCTGACGTAGTTAGCCTATTACACTAGCATACCCCACCAGTCTGGGATTGAAGCCGTGGTAGAACTGATTACTGATGATCCCCATTACAAAGGACCCCCATACACTTCTTTGTGGAATTATTAAAACTTTAACTAGAAATTATTTTTATTTTGATGGGCGATTCTTTTTACAGAGGCGGGACTATGTGATGGGGTCCAATGTGGCCCCATTGTATGCCAACATCTATATGATACATCTGGAGACACAGTTGATTTATCGTCAAATCCATCAGATGACTTATTGTTTGTATGATTTATTGATGATTTGCTATTTGTGTGGAATGGTGAACAAGATGCTCTTGTTACCCTGTTGGAAACCCATAACAGTTCAGAAAGTGTGATCAAATTCATGTATAATATCAGTACTACTAGTGTCAACTTTCTTGATGTCAACATACATGTCGACAGCAGTGGTATCAATACGGATATTTACATCAAACCTACTGACCGCAATACCATTCTGCGGTCGGATAGTTTTCATCCAGTGGCCATAAAATACGGGCTCCCCTATTCACAGAAGTTAAGAGTAAGACGCATTGTGAGTAAACCAGAGAGGGTGCAATCAGCTTTAGATAACATGGTCAACAAAAATCAAGTTAAGAGGTTATGAACATAAGGATTTGCAGAGTGTGAGAATAAGGTCTTGTGTACACCTAGAGCTGATACTTTAAAACTTAATGTAACAACCGACACAAGGGGATCACCTATTGTGTCAGCAAGGGATTCAATCTTTTATGACGTTGCCAAATACCTTGACTTTTACTTGCAACCTGTGGTCCAAAGTAAAGACACTTACTTGAAGGACACTAACACCTTTTTGGACAAACTCTTTTCACTTGGTGACCTACCTGAGAATGCTTTCCTCTGTACGGCAGACGTGGTAAGCTTGTACACTAATATACCTCTGGCTAGAGGATTACAGTCTGTATGTAAATTAATTACTGACAATGTTTTATATACTGGTCCGCATATTCCATTTTTTATGGCATTACTTGAGTTAGCGCTTGATAGAAATTATTTTTTATTTAACAGCATGTTTTTTAAACAGCAGCAAGGCTGTGCAATGTGTAGTTGTGTGGCGCCGGCCTACGCTAACGCGTTTATGTTTGAAGTGGAGAAAATCATGTTTTTTGATACACCTGAATATGCAAGCAAGATTCATTACTATACACGCTTCATAGATGATGTCTTCATCATTTGGTTGGGGAGTAAGGCGGAGTTCGACCAAATGATGGAGGCAGTTAATCTATTGGACTCAAGTATTAAATTTACATACGAGATACAAGCAGAAATGGTACATTTTTTAGATGTTTCAATCATCAAAAAAGGTATTAAAGTCAGCACCTCATTGTACACAAAGCCAACAGATTGCAACAATTTGTTGGCAGCGTCCAGTTTTCACCCTACGGCCCTAATAAAAAGTTTACCCTACTCACAATTTTTGAGGGTCCATAGAATCTGCAGTGAGCAGATAGATGAACAACAGCAGATGGATATCATGAGAAAAAAATTTCTTAGTAGAGGTTACAAGAATAGAGCTTTAAAGGCGTCCATAGAGAAAGCATGTGAACAGCCTAAAAGACCCCCTCCCGCAGACAGCACAAATAAGAACTCCAAAACTGACAGTTCGGTTATTTTTGTTAATACCTACAACACAGCCAGCAATACCCTAATTAAAACAGCCAAACAACTCTGGCCCATCATTCAAAATGATCCGTACCTAACCTCTCTCAAAAATAAGTCCTTCATGCCATGTTTTCGCAGAGGCAGGAACATTAGGGACCAAATTGTTCATACCGATATATCGAACTTTGGAAATAAAAAAACAGAGACAGGTTTCCTGATACGTAAACCAGGGGTATACAAATGTTTAGGCTGTGCGACCTGTACACACATGGAAACAGGCGATCACTTCTTCCATCCCCATAGTGGCAAAAAAATCAGTATTAAGCATATACTTACCTGTAGCTCACAATATGTTGTCTATTATATTAAGTGCCCATGCTCTAAAATGTATATAGGCAAAACCAGCTGCCACTTTAAAGAGAGGATGGTGCAACACAGAAGTGCCATCAGACTCATACTCTCTGGTAAACAAATAGACCAACCGGTGGCCAAACATTTTAAAAATATGGGACACAGTCTAGCGCAGTTGAAATACAAAATAATTGACCACGTACCCCCAAACAGCAGGGGAGGGGATAGGGATCGACAGTTACTACGTTTGGAAACGAAATGGATATCTGAATTAAACACAGTGCAGCCGCACGGACTTAATGAATACATTTCTTTCACCAGTTTTCTCTGAGTACGGCAGTATATATCTCAACTTAACATGAGGGCTACTAATGTTGACATTGTAACAAAGTACTCCTTTGACAAGTTGAGTGAGATCTTAATGTGACTATTGTTACAATGTATCTTTCTCCTATACACTTAGCCATTTTGCATTACGGAGGTAATCCACTGAATGCTAACATTGCAAATGTATTTATGCTTATATTGGCACGCGTTTATTGTCTATTTTATATTTAGTCATGTGCATACTGTAAAAAGTACTTTGCAAACAACGCTTTTTCTTTTCTTTTTTTAATATTACAGCTGCAGCTGTCTGCACTCATGCTTGATAACCAAGGTTACCATGGTGACGGTCACCGCACTTCCCTCAATTGGTTTTTCAATTGGTTTCTCTAGTTACACTTTGAATGTTTTGTCTGTTTTTTCTGTGCAAGTCAGCCTCACTCCGGATTGTATGCGTCAGAAGGAGGGCGGTTCTGGTTCAGAACGCGTCATGACAGCACCGGAAGTGAGTAACTGCAGCTGATAGGTAGGATTTCTTTTTTGTTAGTTGGTGAAGGTATATAAATGGAGTCTGTATTTTGATATGATTATTCCTGATGAAGGTCTTATAAAATAAAGACCGAAACGTTGGATTAAACACTGACTAAGTGTGTTTATTGATTTAAGCCCGAGAGTGCCGCAACTTCTATCTGTATATTACTACCCGCATGAAGGCACCCGGGAATCTATCTACATCGTTACAGGAGTGCCGGTCTACAACAAAGATGTATATATATATATATATATATATATATATATATATATCCTGTGTACGTACTGTGCAGTTCTGACGTAGTTAGCCTATTACACTAGCATACCCCACCAGTCTGGGATTGAAGCCGTGGTAGAACTGATTACTGATGATCCCCATTACAAAGGACCCCCATACACTTCTTTGTGGAATTATTAAAACTTTAACTAGAAATTATTTTTATTTTGATGGGCGATTCTTTTTACAGAGGCGGGACTATGTGATGGGGTCCAATGTGGCCCCATTGTATGCCAACATCTATATGATACATCTGGAGACACAGTTGATTTATCGTCAAATCCATCAGATGACTTATTGTTTGTATGATTTATTGATGATTTGCTATTTGTGTGGAATGGTGAACAAGATGCTCTTGTTACCCTGTTGGAAACCCATAACAGTTCAGAAAGTGTGATCAAATTCATGTATAATATCAGTACTACTAGTGTCAACTTTCTTGATGTCAACATACATGTCGACAGCAGTGGTATCAATACGGATATTTACATCAAACCTACTGACCGCAATACCATTCTGCGGTCGGATAGTTTTCATCCAGTGGCCATAAAATACGGGCTCCCCTATTCACAGAAGTTAAGAGTAAGACGCATTGTGAGTAAACCAGAGAGGGTGCAATCAGCTTTAGATAACATGGTCAACAAAAATCAAGTTAAGAGGTTATGAACATAAGGATTTGCAGAGTGTGAGAATAAGGTCTTGTGTACACCTAGAGCTGATACTTTAAAACTTAATGTAACAACCGACACAAGGGGATCAAAGATCCCTTGGGTCAACCGCTATTCCTGCTCTAGTGTGGCCACAAGGGGGGACTTTAAAAAACTGTGGCCAATAGTAAATAGTGATAGAGAACTTAAAAGCCTGTATAACACTCATATTATGTCTGCCTACACAAGGGGCAAAAATGTAAGGGACTCATTGGTAAAACTTGATGTCACTGACTTAAATAAGCAGAACCCTAAACAACATTTTCTGACTAAACGCCCCAGTTGTTACCGCTGTGCAGGCTGCACTACGTGCAGCTCAATGACAGCAGGCAGCACATTTAACCATCCATATACAGGAAAAAAAAAATTCTCTATTAAGTTTGTTCTCACTTGTACCTCCAGATATGTTATATATATACCCTGACTTGTCCATGTGGCCTTCTGTATGTGGGTAAAACCACTACCACTTTTAAAGAAAGAATGGCAAACCATCGTTGCACTATTCGTGCAGCTCTGTCCACTAAAACCAGTGAACATCCAATAGCGAGGCACTGTTTAGAAGCAGGTCATTCGGTTGCTAGCATGAGACGTAAAATAATCGGTCATATCCCGGAATCAGTCAGACAATTACTGCAAAGGGACAGTATGTGGATACACAAGTTGGATTCACTCTCACCCAAGGGGCTAAATGAATATTCTGGTTTAAGCAGTTTTCTATGAAAGATTTATATTTCTAGTTGTTCAGTTAAACAAGTTAAATAATGACTACAGCTGTAGTATAATATATATATATATATATATATATATATATATATATATATATATATATATATATACATATAAATAGAGAGAGATATATAAATATATACATTTGTGATACAATTACACATGAATGCTGTATATCTAATGTATGCCTTCTTGTACCTATACGACCATGCTATAATGTTTTTAATTATTTATGCTTTGTGCATAATTGGTTTTTAATAATACTTTTTTTTTTCACTATGTTTCTTAGCAACCAGAAGCCATCAGCTGATCGGCACACTATGGTGACGTCATTCAGCGTTGTAAGAGGCCGCTGGCTCTCCGAGCTAGATTGACACCCAGAGGAAGGCCGCACAGCTGTGGTAAATCGGATTGCACTTGTGGGTGTCTTTTATGGGTATATATGTATGTTCTTGATGTCTTGCACTTTATCCCTGATGACCGGCTGCGTCCCGAAACATGTTGGCAATGAAACAAAGTGTTTTCACCTTCAAAGAAAAGCCTTCTGAGTGCCGCTTCTCCATTGACCGTATGTTGGGCTATCTCACCCCTAAGAGGGCACCGGAGCAGTTTGCTGAAGCTTACATTGGGAGTGCCGGGACACACGATTTGTATATATATATATATATATATATATATATATATATATATATATATATATATATATATATATATATATATATATATATAAAACCACCATTGATATTAAATATATATATATATAAAACCACAGTTGATATTGAAAGTAGAACAAAAGCAATTAATACTAACAATACTAACAATGTTAAAAATAACAATGTTATTAATATGTAAATACTAATGGCTTCTGAAAAATTAGGGTTCTCTCATTTGTAGCACAATGACTAGAACATACAAAATTAGATTTAAGAATGGCATTATCCTTCATGCTGACCGTGGCAGAATACCCTTGACATTCCTTGATTAGCAGCAATAGTTTATTTTTATATTTTTTTTACTTTATGGAATAACCTGTAAAGCATCACAGCCTCAGTGAGACACACACCCCCAGTTGTCGAATGTCTGCTAATGTGACTAGAGGTGGCAGTAAAGTTAATTGAGCCCTGAGTTTACCTACTGTATATGTGTATACTGTAAATAATTATACCTTGGCTCTGATATGTTTTACATTTATTGTGCAAACATTGCTTAAAATTTTATATACTGTACAACATGTCCTTCAGGCAGAAAAATACTACTACTGTAACTAAACCAAGTAAACCAACAGATGAAGAGGTGGTGGATAAAACAATCATGTGCACGGTACCAACATGTTTTCTTTTTTATGCACAAAACTGCTTGTGCAACAACACATTTAATTATTAGCAGTAGACACCCACTTGCATTACAAATAAAAAAAAATCTTCAAGATTTATATACTTTTAAGGACAAGAAGAGGAAAAGGACTGCTTTCAGGGGAACGCACTAAAAGAATCGAGTCATAAAATATAGCTTTTAATTAGTTATGATTAATAATCCCACAATAGACTTATTAGGGAATTTAGGACATACAAACATGTACACACTATGTGCTCAAAAAGTAGGAAATATAGTGTTTTTTAAAAAATACACTTGAATCCTGCCTGAAAAATGCCTGTCAAATTAGTAGCTAGTGATGTAGTGTTATACACAAAGAGATACCCTTATATGTGGGTTTTGCTGCTATTGGTATGTACGGTTTTCCTTTTATTACCACTTATGTGAGTACCCCATTAATACTTCATCATATTCCCTGAAGTGGGGTCACAGAGATAATGATCAAACTGTTCCTGTCTGACACCTTTATTGGTGGACAGTCCCTTGGTGCCACCTACTGGTGGTTAACCATAACAGTTTTAAATATAATAGTTTGCTATGATTGTCTTTATTACTTATCTTTTGGTGCCACCTACTGGTGGTTAACCAAAATTGATTGGACTTCGTCTCAGACTTAGTTTGTACAGTGGTCTGCTGATTTTATTGGGGCTCACAAGGGAAAAAAGGAAAATGAGGTTTTATTATTTCTCATATCAACACACTTTTGGAGCAAATAACCAAGATGTGAGTGGTTAGATGATGTAAGATTTCACAATGTCTTAGGGTTACTCAATTTGTGTTTGGAGCGCTCAGGTAGCCATTTCATGCTAAAGAGTGGGATTTGAATTATCCCCTATTAGTCACTTCTATAGCCAACAACAGCCTATGTGAGGTTGTTTCTACCTGCTTCACCTTGGGTGTTGTTTTCAACACCTAGGTGGTCTTGTAGCGCCCTATTAAGCTAACATCACAAATATCAACAATTTAAGCTAACAGGCATATCAGACAGTAGGTACTAGCCAACGCAAGCGTTTCGCTGGTTTTTCAGCTTTTTCAAGGCCTCTTTCTGAAAAAGTGGAAAATATTTGGTGTGCAGGCGTGCAAACAAGCTTCCCAGTGGAGCCACAATACGCCAAGATTTATATACTGGCAGATGAAATATCATTCAGCTGCTTGAAAGTGAGGGGTAAGAAAAAACCCTTTCTCGCTTGCTCATCTCCCTCTTTCTCCTCACATTCCTTCCCTTTTCCTGACTACCCCTCTCTCGCCTCTTTCCCCAGCATCGTTTTTTTTTTTTTTTGAGGGGGGGGGGGGGGGGGGGAGGCATAGCAAAATTTTGCTATGGGGCCCAAATGGTTCTAGTTACGCCTCTGTGTTTGTGGGTGCATATACAGTACATGTGTGGGGGGATGTGTGCATGTGCAGTATCTGTGTGGGGGGATGTGTGCATATACAGTATGAGTGTACATATACAGTATGTGTGTGGATATATGGCATGTGTGTGTGTTTGGGGGTGCATATACAATATGTGTGTTTGGGGGGATGTGTGCATATACAGTTTGTGTGTTGGGTGTGCATATATAGTATGTTTATGTGTGGATGTATTGTATGTGTGTGTGTTTGGGGGGGTTCATATACAGTATGCGTGTGTGTGTGGGGGGGTGTGTGCTTATACAGTATGTTTATGTGGGATGTGAATATACAGTATGTAGGGTGGGGGTTGTGTGCATATACAGTATGCTTGTGTGGGAGGGGTTAGGATTATTGGCTGCGGTGTGTGTGTATGTTTAGGGTTATAGGCTGCGGGGGAGGTGGTTAGGGTTATAGGCTGAAGGGGTGTGTATGTGTGTTTGGTTAGGGTTATAGGCTGCAGGGTGTGTATGTGAGGTTAGGGTTATAGGCTACGGGGTATGTATGTGGGGTTAGGGTTATAGGCTGCAGGGGGGGTGTATGATTAGGCTCCGGAGGGGAGTGTATGGTACGGTTTAGGCTGCAGGGAGGGGGACTGGTGGGGTTTGGATGCAGGTGGTTAGTGAATTGTTGGGCTGTGGGGGTGTGTGTGTGTATAGATAGGTTTAGGCTACTAGGGGTGTATAATTAAGCTTAGGCTTCAGAGGCGGGGGTGTAGTCAGAGCTGAGCTGCAGGGGAGGGGTGTATGGTTAAAGTTAGGCTGGTGGGGGGGTGTAGGGTTTGTGCACCGTTACATTCATTTATTTTTGTGGCCCCCTGTTTCCTGTTAAATTTTAAGTGTAGTTTTTTGGCTCCATCATGATTTTAGAAATGTATGGGTCCCCCATTGCATTGTAATTAGTTTCTGTGCCCCCAGCCCCTTATAATTTGAGGTGTGTCTCACAGAGCCCCCCCCCCCCTTCCCATTAAAGTAATTTACCTCTGGCAGCATCTGCCATTGCTGTTTTTCCTGTTGCTCCTCCTCGAGTCATCCCGTGTCAGCCTCAGAGCATCAGCAGACAGGAATTAACTTCCTGCTTTACTCAGTGACTTAAAGCAGCAACAGGCAGCCTTGCGACTGGCTGCCTGTTGCCGTGGCTACCGAAGACCAGCTGCCAGTCACAGCTCACAGGACGGATTTGGAAATGGATGCAGAAGTACAGAGCACTGCTGCTGCTGCCTCTGCTGCATCCATATCTCTCTAACATGCAACAGCCGCCCTGCCCGGTCACATACCCCCTGCTAGCAGGCCATATATCCCCGCTGCCTGGCCACATACCCCCCGCTGCTCTACCGCATACCACCCGCCAACTGCGGATGTGCATAGCGCCGCACATTTTTAAAAAAAAATGACATAACTTTGACATGCCAGGCAGACGGTGGCACCGGGCCCCTTTAACCCCTTGGCCCTGGGGCACTGCCCCGTCTGCACCGGTGGTAGTTCCGCCCCTGCCTCCAGAACTGAACGCAGTACTCTAGATAAGGTTGTACCAATGACCTATACAGTGGCATTATTAGTTCTTTCTTTCTACTGCTGATACCTCTCCCTATGAAACCAAGCATCTGACTTGCCTTCTTCATTGCTTTGTTACATTGCCTACCTGCCTTTAAGTCCCCTGAAATAGTGATACCTAGATCCCTCTCTTCCTCAGTAGTTTCCATTATAGTGCCATTTATACTATATTTAGTCTTTGGATTTTTGAGACCCAAGTGCATGATTTTGCATTTTTTTTGGCATTAAACTGTAGTTGCCATGCTCTGGACCATTCCTCTAATCTACCTACTGTAGATCATCAATCATTTGTTTTACACCTCCTGGTGTGTCTACCCTGTTGCATACTTTTGTGCCATCTGCAAAAAAGCACATTGTACCCTCAATTATATTTGCAATATCACCAATATATTAAAAAAGCACTGGTCCAATACAGATCCTTGGGGTACTTTACTTGTAACCTTTCCCTCCTTTGACTGTACTCTGTTTACTACAACTCTCTGTTTTCTGTCCTGCAAGCAAGATCGTATCCATTCAACTATCTTAGAATCTAATCCCAAGCTTTCAAGTTATTTAACATGATGTGGGACAGTGTCAAAAGCCTTACTAAAGTCTAGATAAGCTACATCTACAGCCCCACCTTGATCTATTACTTTAGTCACCCAGTCAAAAAAGTCAATAAGATTTGTTCTTTAACAACTATTACAAATCTAATCATAACATTATGAAAAGTCACATTTTACTGTTGTTGTTTCTTTTGTAACAGAATATAGTTCTTGAATTTCACAAATAATTATTTTTATATTTGTGAAATGCACTAAAATAAGAAAAATCATCTTTATCAGAAAGCATTTTAAATACAAAATGACATACAAGTATTATACTGTAGTTCAATATAACCCACAATGGATATTGGTTCAATTGGAAATATGTGTCATTTTTTTCTAGCCTTTCCTAGTGAGACAAATTTGAAGTGACGTTAATATCTTGTTTGCTTGTACTGCATTTGCCTAGATTGACATTGTGATGACATAGGAGATCTGAACGTGATTGGCATGTGTCTTTTATCCACAGTGATTACTACTTCATTGTATGATTGATTCATTTGTAGTCAATAGCATGTTTGTGAGATAAGATAAGGGGACTTTTATAGCAATGAACAATTGTGTTATATAAATTATATAGAGCATTATATAGAGCACATTTTCACAGATCCTTCAAAACTATTTGTGACGTGTTAATTCAGATTGATCTGTTTTATACTGTGTCAATTTATAGCATCTGCCAATAGCTTTAGTGTGACAGTTATCTTTTACAGCATGATGTGCGTTGCACATACATGTATATGCATTAGCAAGAACTTTCATATTGTTGTCAACACCTGCATAAATATCTTCTTATTTGAACACTCCAAGGCCTTTTTATCAAAAAAAGAGGTTCTGACCCTTTAATCTCAGCAATAAGGAATGTATTTCAAGGTTGTTCATAATGGGACTATAACTGAGACAAGGGCTTTGATTAAGTTAAAGGTAAATCAAATGGACAAGGTGTACACTTTACTTCCTGTCATGCATGAGAGGTGTTCAGCAGTTGTGATGAACAATGTGTTCTAGTCCACTAAAGAGGTAAGGAGGGTAATGGTACCTTCAAACAGTATAACTATAGCGACCGCGTGGGCTGCGGTGCTATAGTTACGCCACTGGTGAGGCTGCCTAATACTAAAAAACAAGTTTATGAAATAGGCTTTTAGCACGATTTGGAATATTGGGGATATATATATATATATATATATATATATATATATATATATATATATATATATATATATAGTTTGCAAAGTGGAGTCACTCACCAGTCTTAAGTCAGTGCAGGTATTTTTAATCAGGCAGCATGGCAGGGAAAAGGATCAAAGTTTCGGTCCACCTATAGGACCTTTGTCAAGATCTTGACTTTTCAGAGCAATAAGCTCCTTTTTCATGGTGTACAAAAACAGTGAAATGACAATAGGTCTTACCTTAAATACCTATGGCAAGAGGTGTGGCTGGTGTGTGATGTGGCTTCCGGGGGCGCCAGCTTGTTGGGGCATACCCATTGTTGCCTGCTGGTGGCATACCCATTGCTTAGAAGAGAGGTGAGACATTGCTAAGCAACAGGTATGCCACAAGCAGGACTGGCCCACCAGCCGACGCCCGAGGAAGCCACGTTACATGCCGGCCCCGGGAACAGGTATGAATGCACACCTCTTGCCATACTGTATGTATTTAGGGTAAGACCTATTGTCATTTCACTGTTTTTTGTACACCTTAAAAAAGGAGCTTTTTATAAAAAGAAGAGGAAAAAGATAATGCAGAAGAGCAGAATAAAAAAGCAAAGAATGATGGAATATACAGTACCAAGGGCTTTCTGTCTGCTGATAAGAAACAGTATTATTATTATTACAGAAGTTTTTATTTCAGGAGTATTTTACATACCTTTTTGCTTTCATTTTTTAAATGCATACAAAACTCCTGAAATAAATACTTTTATACTGTTATCTATATTGCTAGGAAGAAAACTGTTTCAACAAGCACCAATAGAGGCATATTTTCAAAATATCAAAACGTGCTAAAATCATGACATACTGTACTGTACTTGAATACTGTACATTTAGTAAGTCATCAGGAACAAATAAAACCCACATAAAACAGCAAGAGTTAAATAAAATCTGCACAGCAATCAAAAAATAGGTAATCATACTGGTTAATTACTACATGTGTGTCATTTCATTAATAGGGCCACCAGAGGTTCCAAATGTCATAGACACAATGCAATTGTCGGCCTATTAAAATGATTAATGCTTTTAAATTCCCAGATGATCAAATCATTTGTATCTAATAGGTGGCTCTGTGGTTGTTATTAATAATAGCAGTATATTAGAAGCCTGATACAAATTATAAAATACCCAGTAGACTTTAGTATCAGCCTGACAGAAAGCCAACAAGCAGCCAGTGTTTTCCCATTCAATCCTATGGCAATGTACAGTGCTGTCCATGGGGCTTGATCTTGTATTTTATTTTATTTTCTGAAGATGATTGGATATCTACATGGACAGAAGAGGAAGTCACTAAATGTTATGCTATGTATTTATGTTTTGTTTTTTAAATAAAATACGGCAACATTCAGTGTGCAAGATTTGTTGTTATTTTAAGAGTTCTTTTCAGGCAGACTACAGGTGCAAATGGGTCCTTAAAGCCTGATAATGCTGGAACTAGTTGTTCCAAAAGTGCTGGCTTGCCAGTGTAGGCTTTCTAGTAACTGTAGTCAACACGTACAGAATAATATGATTTTATTTTCTTTAGCCATTGTCCCCGGACAGTAGATTACAGCCAAGGTCAAGGGGGATTCCTTTAGAGTAGGGGAATTGCAGACCTAGGATGACCAATTTGGGGCTGTTTAATGTTATGGAAGGGGAATCCCATGCTGTTGGTCTCCCTGCTATAGCATTACCCCATCAGTTGTTTCAGCCCGATGCTGGCTACAGGAAAATAGGGAGAACATGAAATCGACGATAGGTTTCAGTTGAAGGTGAAACCTGATGGATGACAAAAAGCTGACCACAGTCAGTTTCTGACATTTTTGGTCTGCAACCAAAACCAACTTTTAAGGTGCCTACACACAGGGGCGATTTTGTGCTGAGCGACCATATTGCCCGCAATGGGAGTGTGCACCGGCAATATATCGCCGGGTGCGCTCTCCCGTTTTTGCCCCTGTGGTGATCGCTGGTCGCAGGAACATGCTCCTGCGACCAGCTGATTACCACTGCCGGGCTCCCCCCGGCAGTTTCTTTTTCATCAGTGACCATCTCTGGTCGCTGATGTAAGGTAGAAACTGAGCATTAGTTTAATTTACCCACATATGTTCTATTTGTAAAGTAACATCCTCATTGCTATATACGTTTCCTGTAGTAAAGGAGATGTTTCTGCCTGGAAGTCCCACAGAGATGGTAAGAGATGACCATTTTACAAATATTACAGTAGCTTCTACCTCATGTGAAAGACACTATATATATATATATATATATATATATATATATATATATATATATATATATATATACTCTATCAGTGCTACAATGGTAACATTTAAGCAAAGACTATCGTATGCAGACCTCAAAGAAAATGCCCCAATCTGTGCTTTGCATAATCATCCATTCGCAGCCTTGGGTGCAGGGGGGAAATCATTCGATGGTCACAGATCAGAGACATCTCTTTGGTGTCTCCGATCTGTGAGCGACCTTTGCGGGAAGCTTATCAGCTGCCCACCCGCATCACTGGGTGATTACCATGGGAACGGCCAGCACTTTCATGGGAACAACAACGGGCGTTCCCAAGTGCTATGCCCCCCTCCACCGTCCCATGCCTCCTGCCCGTACTTCTTGGTGCAAGCAGGATGACGAACATGTAGTTCTCCGTGCCCGCTTGCACCATGCATGTGCGCAGAAATGCACCTGCGCAGAAATGCACCTACGTAGATGCAAAACATTGGTCCCCCATGTGAACGCCATCAAATTAAAATAACCCCCTAAGTCCTGAACATTACTATTAATTAAACAGAACATTACAATTGATTATGCAGATCTGCTCATTTTTATAGAAAATTTTCAATTAAACAAACTGTATTGAGATTGTATAGAAAGCCAGATGTGTATATTATTAGGGCCTGAGTCAGACCCATTCTGACAAGCTTTCAATTCCCAGCTCGTCTGATGATCGGACGAGCCTACATGCACACGGTACACTGTGCACATGCATACGCTGTCTGTGCAAAAGCTTGCCTTCGCTGTCCGCTGCAAGGCGATTGACAGCTAGCATCTGTTTGTGGCAGCATGCCAGTGTTTTCTAGGAGTGCCCAGATAATGCAGATGGTGTCTGGCAGTTGGGAGGGCGAGCCGCTGACATAGCAGCGGCCTCCTTCTTCCCATGGCCATTTCAGTGCTGAGTAAGTCTAGACCTACTCGGCAGCTTAAACAGGGGGGAATCCATTTGATGGTGAGTCATTACGAATTCATTTTCCCCTGTGTGCATGGCTACGAACGCAATCACACTTGTGAGCATTTGGGTGGGATCTCACTAGTGCAGGACAGTGTTTAACTTATTGCTGGGCTCTGAATCGGGCCTTTAGTGCTTATCTAACTACTGTAAGTATTACATTGAAACATTAAGTAGGCCTTGTAGGATCATTGTGTACCTACAATGCATCTGGGAACAACCATACCAAATGTGTTTTCAGTGTATTTACTAAGATAATATTTATTAGAAAACATTTCTTATGTGAATTGGGCCATTACTAAAAAACATAGGGGGTTATTCTGGTTCACTCACAAAGGCATAATCACTCTCTGATGGACAAAACCATGCTGCACTTCAGGCGGGCTGATGTAACATGTGCATAGAGAGTTACATTTGGGTGTTTTATTGTTTCTGTGCAGGGTAAATACTGCCTGCTTTATTTTTACACTGCAATATAGATATCAGTTTGAAGTACAAACCCCACCCAAATATAACTCTCTCTGCACAAGTTACATCTGCCCTACCTGCAGTGCATATGGTTTTGGCCATCAAGGAGTGATTGTGCCTTTGCGAGTGAACCAGAATAAACCCCATACTTTCATGTTACCTGTGAATGTATTGGTACCACATAAATTGAAGTGACTCAGTTTAGCCACTATTGTGGTCAATACAAATAAATTAAAAAACACTTTTGAATACATTGTGTGTGGTTAGGGAAGGATAATACTCCTTTCCTCTCTTCTGCGATATGGGGAAGGATAAAACAAGAGTGCTGCCAAACACACCACAATTAGGCTACGAAAATCCAGCACACTTTAAACTCCTACTATAAACTTATTTGGTGTATAATACCCATGCTGGCACACCCTTATCAATGCCACAATCTTAACAATGAGTCATAGTCATTGCTCTTTTTTCAGTTCTGCTACAGTATTTTCCTATTAGAGTGTAATGTTTCTCACAAGACAGTCCATTCCTATTGTTTTTTGTGCTTGCATTTCTTTTGTACGCATTGTAAAGTATGGCACAGTTTCATAAAATCTGTGCTTTTCCCACTTCTAGCCACTGTTGAGCAGGTTGGTTTATTCTAAATAATTTACAACAATAATAATGATAAATACTCACAAACTAAAAGTTGTACACTTCAGGCCATGCTCCAATATTTGTGGTGCATTTAAGTGACAGTCCTCAAATTAAAAAAAACAAACAAACATGCTATCTTTCCATGGCTTAAAAAGATCTAAGCAAAGAGATGTAGCAAAATCATTATTGGTAATTTGATTTCCACTATACGATCTTCATTTAAAATGAACACTCTTTTTTTATACAAAAACAGATATCCATAAGAAATCTTGCACAAACATTAATATCCAAAACAATGAACATAACAGCGGTATACACACAAAAAACTTGAAAGGAAGGTTTTAATATATAGAAAGTCAATAATATTTAAAAAGAAATAGAAATAGTTTTTTGGGAAATTGTTCAACTTTTTTTTCTAGAGACAAGGCTGATGGACAACACACAATTCAATAATCTTTTCCAAAGATCAAAATCACATTCTACCAAAGTCTTTCATACTATAGTAAGTGTAAGCATAGATATGGTACTTATTTATGTCTGATATTTTCCAAAAGGTACTGTATTAAATACTGGACTTCAGAATGGTTTCTGGAAGCTTCCATACAATCAGTAGTGGCACTATCACTCAACCCTGTCACATTTAATACAAAATTGACAAAGTGAAAGGCATCTTGATAAAAGTCAGGCAGTAGATTTGATAGGAAATTGGAACAGCTGAGGCAATGTGTTTATTTGATGTGCCAAGACATCATTAACATCAAGACAATGTGTCACTTGTACAATCTGACAAGTGGAAATAAACTTCTACATTACAAAAGAGGTTTTTTATGAGTGTATATTGAGTGCATGTACTTTTTATTAAGTTTTTAAACAAACTAAAAAGATTGACATATGTCATGTTTCCGGATATTTCCTTTTGATGGTAACATCATGAGAACTTTGAGACCATTTAAAGTACATTACAGCAATATTAAATAGTGCTGCAAAATGGATTTAAAATTTTAAACAAAAATATTTATTTTTTTATTTTTGAGGGATGCCAATAATACAGATATTATGTACCAGAGAGAAAAATATTGAAGATAGTAAGCTTATTTGTCTTTATTTGTATGCATTTATTTTATTTTGAAAGCTCCTTTTGCTATTCTTACAATTATTATTAGGTCATCAGGACAACGTATCCTATGGGTAGTGGTAGGCAGGGGGTCCAAAATAAACGTATTTAATAGGTGCTGTATCAGCCTTTTCTTTTCTAAATCAAGCTAAAAACATTTTTAAATATGTATTTCAAAGTGTTATTTAGTGACCACCCCAGCATTAAAAACTAAAGAGAGGAGCTTGTCTACTTACTACGCTACAGACAGGGTGATACACTGCAGCCGGAGTGTATGACTGGGCACAGCCATGCCAATAACGGGGACCTGCCAGTGCCGATGATGGGGAGCCATGATTGGAGCAGATGATGGGGATTAGCCAGTACTGATGATAGGGATCCACTGGAGTGGGGACCTACTGCCTGTACTTTGGCAGGTATGAATGAGATAAAAAGTAAACCAGTCATACCTGTGCTATGCGGGGAAGAGGTTCACACAGTGTTACCTGTTCTGAGGGGGGAGTGGTGGGAACCCAGTAACACTATTATCTCTCCCTCCTCACTCTCTCCCCCTCTTTCTCTCCCCCTCCTCTCTCCCCCTCTTTCTCTCTCCCTCTTTCACTCTTAGATCTTGTGTTAAACCCTCAAGGTCACTTACTGCCGCTCCCTTAGACCAATGCATACTTTCTGTATCTCTCTGTCATCATTTGCTTGTCAGCTTCTTCCTATCATACTCTGCCACTCCATGTCACCTCTTGCATCCTCATGTAATACACTACTTTAATCCCTTTACCTCCATAATTTCACTTTCACCCACTCTTTGTTATCCTCTCCTTCTATAACCCACTACTTTCTCCTGTCAGCTCCCATATTACTATTTTTGTCCTCTGCAGTCACCACCTGCTTATCAACATCTCTCTTGTCCCATCACCCATTGACTTCCCCTGTTATCCACTATTCTTTAATATGCTCCTTTTCAGAGGGCTTATGCATCCTAGCATCACTAACCACCCCTGCTCCACTATTATGTTGCCCCTTTTCAATAATTTTCTTCTGGATCTGCCTCTGCATAGGTCCCCAAAGGAAAATTCCTCAACCTTGTAGCCATATATCGCAAGTAGCATTGCTCTACACCTACCTATTGGTGACAGATTGGCTTCCTGATTCCACCTCCACTGTTTCAGGAGCATGCACAAATAACCACTCCCCTTCCCTTGTCATGGGGCTGTCATCTTATTCTGGATCCGCCCCTGCATGACAACAGAAAGTATTACTTTGTACAATGGAAAGAGTTAGTGAATATAATTTGGCATGCAGCAAACTAAACAGCATTCCATGCATTCCTCAGTGTGAAGTGCATCAGCTGGCTGTGATTATGCAATTATTAGCCTGAGCATTGAGAGTGTTTTAGCAGCTCTCTGTACTTCTACAGCCTGTGTTTGTATGTTCTACTATTGGCTTTGTAATATTTGCGAATGCAGCGCCCATGGAAACCACGCACTGCAGAAATTGTTAACCCATCCCATTGACACGCCTTTGTCACTTCTTTGCCTCATTACGACATGCATTCTCTCTTGCTGTTGCAGATGATTTTGTTGAATCGCAAAGATAGACTTGGTGCATGCGCAACACTTTTTGGGTAATGCTGTTTTTGAAGTTTGCTTCATTCTCAGAAATGCTTAGAAACATGATTCATTGTAAATTTTCTGTGTATCATTGATGGGTTTAGAAAGTACTTCTAAATCTTGTAAACAGATTTTTAATTTGTATTTCTGTTAAATTTATCTCTTATTGTCAACGTTTAATCCTTATAAAACCATTAAGATAAACAAAACATGGCAGGAAAAGTTCAACACCACCAAGAATGTAATGGATTAATTTCAAACCTGTTTACTTAAATATAGCATTGTAGGTAAAAAATTAATAAAAACAAAGAAATAAGCATTTGGGGTGTAATATGTAGATGTTTTCCTCATACTTTATTTTTTTTTTTCACAGTTGATGTTAATGTTTACTTCAATGGACATCATCCAATACAAATATCCATACTGCATGCTAGGTTTATCCTGGGTAGAGGTAGCTTAGACATGAGTACTGTATGTTTATTTCATTTTATAGGACCAATAAGCCTCAAAAATCAAATTGATCCAAGAAAACATGACCTCCGAACAGTGAGGATTCCGACAATATACCAACAACGGAAATCTCACTGTTAAATGCAAAACAGTCAGGATCAAGATATACAGGGCTATTCTCCTTTGTCTATGACCCCATAGATGGAGAATAGAACCTGTGGCAAGCCACCAAGCTCACAGCATTGCAAGCACAGCGAGCTCACAAGGGGCTTTGATGCGCTCACCCTCCTGTTGGAGTACAGGCAGCCTGGATTCCGATGTTGGTATGCTGACTGTCGGAATCCCACTATGCAATACCTTAAAATAACATACATAGATAAATGTAGATGTAAACAAGTAATTCCACCTCAGCTCACTTAATAAGTAATGATATTGATTAAAGACAATGGGATCTAATACAGGTCAAAAAGAGCATTATTTGAAGCATTATGACATCACTGATTATATCAGGGACCATAGGGAGGAGTGTTCACAGGGCCCTGTGAGAGCTCTGTTGCTGCCCCATGGCCACTGCATCTGACCCGCAATTTGCCTGTAATGGGACCTTGTGGTCAGTAGTACAGCTACAGTGCTGCTTATAGAATCAAAGCAATGCTCCAGACACACATCCTGTAATGTGTAGAGCAGCTAGGAGTGTTGAAGAAGCTCTATAAATATCTTTTGCTTTTAGCCCAACCCCTTTGCATAGGACAATGGGTAGGGTGAGAGGAAGCACTGCTCAGGCCCTGGCCCTGCCCCACTGGTTGATCCCACTAATCCAGACATGACATTACAAAGCTGAAGTGCTAATGTTTAAATGAGGGCAAGAGGAGAGATTCTCCTATGGCAGAGCATACTGTATACAGTGGCAGACATTGTTTGTGATCAGAAAGCATACTGTATAAGGCTGTGCACATGAGAAAGTGCATATGATTTTTGAAGTATACAGTAGTTGAATATTATGTTAGGTTGCCATATGTTCTCCTGTAAAGTATCCTCTGTGACCTCCAAGACAGGTTAAATTCATACAATACAATAGAATTAACTCATGACGGTGACCATCATTTAGAAATAATCTTTTATTTTGACATACAACCAGTTTCTGGTAGGTATTAGGTATTAGAATACAGGAGTGGCGGTCTCAATGTACAGCCATAAAAATCCACGTGAATATGAAAATCTTAAAATGTTGCACTCATGTTCCCAGTAAATAAGTACTTTACCTTATCTGCTCTGCTTTCATTCAGTGAGAAACTCTTAAAAGCATTTTGTTCAAAGGCACAGTAGTTGACTCTCTCCAAGGTTTAAAGTGACTTTATTTCATGCATGCAGATCTCCTGTCTGTTGAAAATAGAACAAAATACGCACAATACAAAAAAAAATTTAGTTATAGTATAAACAAAGGGTTTTTAAAATGAGCAAGAATGTATGTATTTATATATCTATAGATATATATATATATATATATCTATAGATATTTATATATATATATATATATAGAGAGAGAGAGAGAGAGAGAGAGAGAGAGAGAGAGATCTCTCTCTTTCTCTCTCTCTCTCTCTCTCTCTCTCTATATATATATATATAAATACACACAAATTAACAGATATCTACAGTATATACTGTACAGTGAAATGTAAGATGACTGACAACTTTACTGAATAGTAAATATGGTTATGCTTGAGAGGTTTCTCAATTGAGAATGTGGATGAACTTAAATTGTCTCAATGAAAGTTATTTGACCTTGATTTCCTTCAATTTTTTCTTCATAAGTAAAGACTTTCTATACATTATTATACAGAGATCTTATCAATCTGAGGCATTCTGAGAATTCTAAATCTGTTTTTCTTGAAATATTCATATTTTATACAATTCAAGCTGTAATCATAAACCCAAAGATCTTAATAAACTGGGTTACCTGCCAAGGAAAGCTTTTTGTAATTTTTTTCCAAAGCTACTTTTCTGTGTTAGTCTATTTGTTTCTAGAACTTCCACATAGGAGTTCAAAATATTAGTTTCAACTATAGATATGTGTGTGGTTTTAGCCATGACAATATTGCTGCCATGCTCAGGTTTCAAAACGAGCTATCGTAATTTCCCTGGCATTGGATCTGGACTGTTTTTGATTTTATAAAAGTCCCTATCTGGTTTGGATGTCACGCCACTTGTGATGCCAAAATATAAGGGTGGTATAGGCTGCCCTGTGACTGTGATTGGGACTGAGGGCTACTGTGTCAAACGCAGGCTGCAGCACTGTCTGTGACTGTGTCAGTGTCATTGTTATCAATGAAGGGCTGTGTGCTGCAGTGCGACTGTCATTGAAGATTACGGGCTGTGGACTTCAGTGTCATTGTCTTCAGTGCACAGCTGTTGGCTGCAGCACTCTGACTGTCAATGTTAGGCAAATCATCATTATGAAAAAAATATGTGTTCAGAACAGGTTTTGGAACGGTTAAATAATAACTTGGTAATGGTTACTTATTAAAAGTGCTATGAGTCATAGTGTAAAAAAAATGTCCTCAAAGGCCATGCCCCTTTATATTAGGTCATGTCCCCTTTTTTGGCAGCTGTGCCTCAGGTGCTGGAGGGTGGGGGGGTGATGCAGAGAGCATACTGGAAGTCACCACCCGAGTTGGGTGTGGATCGTTTTATTGACCACACTTAGGTCGACAGTCATTAGGTCGACACTGTTGGGTTGACAGGTGGGAAGGTCGACAGGTGTATAGGTCGACATAGGACAAGGTTGACATGGGTTTAGGTCAACATAGCGTTAGGTCTACATGGGTTAGGTCGACAAGTCGGAAGGTTGACATGGTTTTTTTTACTGTTTTTTTTATCAGAATGTCAACACAGTCGACATGGACACAGTTGGAAGTCAACCGCAGACCCTCGCATCGCACGCTTCATTTGCAATGCTTCGGGCATGGTGCCTCGCTGTGCTCGGCACACTATTTTATTCTCCCAGCATGCCCTAGTGGATGGTAGGGCATTAAATACTGGTTACAACCATTTTAACATTAATAATGCATAGCCTGACCTATGGTGTGAATGGGGTATAAGGCTGATTTAACACTAGCCGGTACAGGCCGGATGACAAAATGCAGGGCAGCAAACATGCCCTGCCGTGTGGGGTACAGGGTCCTTTCACATGGCAGCCTGATGTATCCAGTAAAAAGGACGGCCCCCGGGCCATGGCATGACAGTGTTTGACACAGGCAGATGGGACCTTTTAAACAAATCTGTTTTTGGTGTGCTACTGAAACTTTCCCCCATCCCGAACTTCTCACCACATTGAAGCCCGCACCCAGAATTAATGTGAAAAGCATGGCAAAAATAGATGTAGGTATATTTTACTTATTTTAGAAATTACTTTTAAAAGCACACCATTAAATCCAGCTAATAACTGGTGCATGTGGAAGACTCTGCTGTCCAGCAAAAAAACGTACAAAGAGTATCCGGGATGTTTGCTGTCCGGCCAAAACTGGAGTGTGTGAAATAACCCTTAGACATGCAAACTGAGCTGCTCTCCTCATTTAATCACTGTGGGGGCATGGCCAGTGCTCTCAGAGCATGTGCACAGCATCTAATCACCGCTACTATGATAAGTAGAGCAACTCCCAACTGCCCCATCCCTCCAACACTGCAGGACAATGCTGTAAAAAAGTGTGACAGTCCAGCACAAACATTAACACGGCATTGCTGAGTTGGTCAACATTAATATAAAGACAAAATTAATGGAAGGTGGAGGATTATAAACAGTCACTTTATGAAACAAGACAAGAAGATGAAAAGAGGACTTTGTGTTACTATCAGAACCATTTACTGCAACAGTGAGATGGTAACAATTTACAGAGATAAATGTATCACATAGTCAGAGACTATAAAGAAAGGTTCAGGACTGAAAAGTATTAGGATGTCTTTTAATGATTTTCAGCTTTAACAGAAAATATGAATTATGCCGTTTTGGAAGTCAGTAAGAGATATTTTTACTTGATGGTTGCAGTTTCAAAACTAGGTATTTGGATGAGCGGAAATGATAAAACAACATTGTGAACAACTGAAAGAGTGAGGTGCCCATACACATGAACTGGATAGCAAAACGCAGGCAATGGGTTAAAGCACTGTGTGTTTTGAACTACAGTAGATGCGATGCAATCTAGTTAAAAAAAGCATGGGCAGCAAATAATTTATGTGCAGTGCAATAGGATGTGCACGGGAGCGCGCATCTCATCGCACTGCCCCCTCCCTCCGTATATGGGCTCCTTAAGGCGAGAGTAGATGCAAAAGCAGGATAAAAGGGGACCTTTTTGCTAAAATGAAATAGAAATAATTGTAGCTTCAGTTATAAGAAAAATTAAAAAAAATTGAAACTATCGAAACAATAATATATATTAAAATGGATTAAAAAGTATGATAGTGTGGATGTAAGGAAACTGTGTTGGAGTATTTATGATATATGAAACAATACGGGTAGTGTAATGGTTAGCATTACTGCATCACATGGGCTCCGTTCACACCATGGCCCTAACTGTGCAGAGTTTGTATATTCTCCTTGTGCTTGCCTGGGTTTCCTTTGGGTAAATGTTTATATATATATATATATATATATATATATATATATATATATATATATATATATATATATATATATATGTATATATATATATATATATATATATATATATATATATATATATATATATACACAGACACTGGGATGGCGGCACTCTACTTGAAAAAACAAGACACAGGAGACCTTGTAGTTCCCGACGTTTCAATCCTGTAGCAGGCTTTTTATCAAGGTGCAAGAGACAACAGTGTATAAAATACAAACATACCTTTATAATGATCTTGAGCCGTCCACCCGCCCCGCGGCGTCCACCCAGCGAGTATGATGACGTCACCAGTCGGCGTCGGCCGCTGAGGCCGTGGAGGGGTCTCCAGATCTGCCAGTCTGGGTGAAAAAACAAGTGAAACAAGCAATGCATTGGTTATGGCATAAAGTAATTATGCATATGATACAGATGACTACCCGAGGGTAGAAAGTGACAAAAATAGTGCGAAAAGAACAAAAAAATACAATACTTTTAAAACATGGAATGCAGGCAGCGCTAACTACAAATAGCGCACTGACAGTTCAGGGTCACGTGACTTGCTCCACAGTGCCCTATTGGACAAAAAGTGACATGCATCAGAACAATGTGTACTGGGCTACGGGCTACAAATGACAGTTGCTAATGGCAACTCAATACATTTGAAATGTGCCAATGGGGTACTAAAGAAAATAGGATAAACCGGCATGCTTGTTAAGCCCACGTGGGGACAATGTATCAAGCCGGAATATCCAGCGGCTCTCAGCTTTGCACAATGCTAAACCCCTGTCGCCTCCTCTCTTGGGACGGGGAATTTGCTCAATTATGCGATATCTCAACGATGACAGCGCATGACGTGCCGTGGCGAAGTGTCTCGCCACTGGCTGCTCACTGGATCCAGCCAATAGGGCATGTTTAATGGCAGACCTATGTGCTTCAGCCCTCTCTCTGAACGTTCTAATGGTTTTACCTACGTAGTGTTTGCCACAGGGGCAGCTGACCAAATACACTACGTAGTTAGAAGTACATGTTACCCTTTGTCTGATTTTAAAAGGTTTCCCAGAGAACGGGTGCCAGAACCTGTCTCCCACTGTCATGTAGGAACATGTAGTGCACCCGCCACATTTGAAACATCCGGGCTTGGGAGCACCCAAGAACGACCAGTCGACGGCGTGTCAACTATGTCGTTCTTGACCAGGAAGTCCTTCAAGTTTTTGCCCCTGGTGTATGCGCACATCAGTTGGGTTTCTTTTAATGATTTGAGTGCAGGATCTGTACTAATGATCGGCCAGTGGGTTTTTGCCATTTTGTTAATGGCTTGACTTTTGGTATGGTATGCATTGACCCAAATAAACTTATCCTGTTTTTTTATTCTGGAACCACTCAATGCTTGTTCCCTGGGTATCGACAGGGCTCTTTCTCTGGCCCTCAGAAGGTCACTCAATTGGTACCCTCTTTCCCTAAATTTCTCCACCATCTTGTCCAAGGTTGTCTCGAGGACGGAATGATCACTAACTATGCGGCGGACCCGCAGCATTTGAGAAAATGGGAGACCATGTTTTAACGGGGTGGGGTGGTGGCTGGAAGCTAACAGTAAGTTATTGCGATCTGTTGATTTACAATAAAGAGATGTGCTGATCACACCTTCCTCGTTTACTAGGTTAACATCTAAAAATTGGATGTTAGATTTACTGATGTTATAAGTCAATTTCACAGGTGATGTCGACATGTTGTGAGCAATGATGAGATTTTCCAGCATGTCCTGAGGACCAGACCACAGGATCAGCAGGTCATCTATGTACCGTGTGTACAGTACCAGGTGCCTGCTGATCCCGGGGTCCTGCAAGAACAGCTGGTTTTCCACCACAAACATGAAGCTGTTGGCCAGCGATGGGGCCACGGAGGACCCCATCGCACAGCCACAGCGCTGTAGATAGTACTGATTGTTTGACATAAAGAAGTTACGAGTTAATGTAAGCCCCAACAATTGCATAAAAAGATCGATATTGGGTCCCTGGTATAGAGGGTTGTCTGCAATGAGCGATCTGACTGCCGCGAGCCCCCCCTCGTGAGGAATACACGTGTAGAGGCTTGCTAAATCCACCGTACACAACAGACACCCCTCTGGGAGTTTTCCCAATGCTGATAGTTTAGAAAGAAGCAAATTAGTATCTTTCAAAAAAGTATTCTGGCCTTGCACACAAGGCTGTAAAAAACCATCCAAAAAAATGGAAATGGGCTGATACAGCGAACCCCGGGCAGAGATGATAGGTCTGCCCGGGGGATCCACTGTGCTTTTGTGCACCTTGGGGATTGTATAAAGTAAAGGGACCACAGGGAAATCTGTGGTCAGAGCATCTTTAATTTGTGGACTGATCAAAGCATCAATCAATGCCCGCTGCAGAATAGTGTCCAGCTTTTGCTTGTACCCAAGTGTGGGATCCCTCGGCAGAGGAAGGTACACACTTGTGTCGGACAACTGTCGGGATATTTCTCGCAGATAATCTGTCGCATTCTGGATTACAAGTCCTCCTCCTTTATCCGCCGAGCGGATGGTTATTGATGCGTCTGTACTTAGGGCCTTTAAGGCACGCCATTCTGCTGCAGAAAAGTTCAAATTCACCGATACAGGTTTTTTCAGAATAGCTGCAGTATTATGTTCAATTAGCCTATGAAAGGTTTTAATCGAAGGGTTTGAGGATAGGGGATCAAACTTCGACTTTTTCCGGATAGCAGCTGGTATGGAGTAAGCACCTTCAGTGATGGATTCTTTATCCTGAAAGTGTTCCTTAAGTTTTAGCTGTCGGTGGAGTTTGAATTGTTCAATTTTAATTTGAAAAGGATCCGGTTTATTCATAGGAACGAAGTTTAACCCGTTCAGGAGCACCTTTGTTTCATCCATACTCAATGGATGGGACGATAAATTGAAAATAGAATTATTCATTTCTTGTTGGCCGGGGCTTTGGGTGGTTTTTTGCGACCTCTTATTTTGGCCTCCACGCCTTCTCCGCGGGCTAATTGGTTGCGAGTGCGCACCCCCCCGCCACTGGTGCGCCCTCGGGAGTTTTTTGGGGCCTCATGCTCACTGGCAGAGGAACCCTCCTCCCTTGATGATTCCGTTTCACGGATATTCTGCTGGAACCGTTGGGAGGTTCTACGTTTGAACGGCCTTGTGTTGGGGTTGCCCCCCGTGAGCCAAGGATAAACTAAATGTTTATCGTAGTCGCTGGTAACACGATCTTTTTTGTTTTTTTTATAAGCTATAAGCTCCTTTTTATATTTTTCCAACTGTCCCGAAAGTTTTTCAACCCAGTTGGTTTCATTATCACTGGATAAAGTTGGTAGGTGCGTCCGTTCAAAAACCTCAATTTTCCCTCTGGTAACAGCAAGCTCTCGAGTGACCTCCTCGATGACCAGTAACATGAGGTCAAACGAGCATATATATATATACACATACACACACAAAGTATATATACAGTATTATACTTTCAAGTAAAACTATATAAATTGTGAGACTGGACTGGAATATTACAGACGTGGAAGGGTATGAACACATTTCAAGTTAGGCATATAATCCTAAAAACGCACATTCAGATAATTACAGCAATTGTGAAATTGTTCAATGAATGCAATGTTGGAAAAGGATCTTTGTGTAAACATATTTAATACTATGTGCCAATATCATGGAAGGTAATCATGTGGTACAATGTATTGAGACATTAGGTTATTATATTTTGCAACAAAAGCCATTCAATTGTTTCATATTAATAGTTTTTGAAAGACTGGTAAAGCCTCTTCCTAAAAAAGCAGCATACTTTCGTGGTTTTCAGCAATATTTGGGATACTCTTCATTTTTCAGGTGTGTCCAAAGACTACTACTTTACATTCACATGTACTACAATTGAGAATTGTGAAGTGTGCCAATTAAAAACAAAATGAAGCGAAGCACCATGCCCAAAGCATGGGGAGTGAAGTGTACTTTACAGTAATTGAGGGTCCATGTCAACAGGTGTTGACATTAACTTAAAATAAAGTAAAAAACTAATTTTAACCTTTTCATGTGTCTACCATTTACCCATGTTGATATTTTGACCATGTCAACCTTGTGTCCCTGTCAACCAATTGAATGTTGACCTATTGACTGTCCAGCTAGAGGGTGATAAGTGCCTATGAAGAGGTATTCCCAGTACGTACATGACACCATAGATTAAGGAATTCTAAATGGTTAACTTTGGAAATAGAACGTCCCCTCCATCAGGCACCCACTATTGTGCCCCATTTGATCTCCAATCATCTAAGTTGCCTTGAAATGAGCTGCTAAGCTGTTGTCCAAACTAACTCGCGAGATGTCAGATTACAACTGATGTATGCCTGGCCATTTCCAAGACATCACAGTATGATGGTACCACTTACCATTACCATGACATACAATCATTTTAACTAATTTAATTACTGGATAATGCTTTATTAGTAGTAGAATTGGATTAAATACTCATGTTTTATTAGTATTGCAGTGATGACCACATTGCTGTGGTTTACTTTAAAAGGCCAATACCTCTCTTTGGATTATAAGCTTAGTTTTGTAATTAATTATTAAAGCTGTGGAAAACAAAGCAAAATAATAAAATCTATTTTTAAACCTATAGAAAGTTTTTAAAATATACATTTGCTTAATTTTCTCGGCTCAGTTCCATAAAAAGTATGAGGTATTTTTGTTTAAATACACATATTCAATAACAGTTTGATTCCTAAATCAGAACATTTTTAAGTGTAACCTTAACTTACTGATGTTCAAAGAAATATGAAATTAGTTGAAACATGCTGCTTATCTAGACATACTTTTTGCTTTGATCCGATAAGTAACTTGATCAATTAAATAGGAGCTTTAAAGATAATGAATAATATGTAAAGAACTTTCAGAAAGTCTTCTTTCAATTAAAAAAAACTTTATACAGTGTATAACTGTATATGTAGTTAGGTCACAGACAGCTCTAGGGGGATATTGAATCTTGGTAGGCGAAAAAAATGTGGATCAATGCAATCAGCTTTTCCTATGATACAGATTCGACATTGTTTAAAATCAAATCTGCAGCCACGGAAAATACTCCAAAACGGGCATGCTTTGACTAAAACAGGTCGATCGGTATGTTTTCTGCTGAGCTACGTGTTTTCCAACAGTGCTGATTTTTCAACAGTCGATAAAATATCTGACTGTCCGAAATATCGGCACAGATTGAATAGACCTCATTGGACCCTAGGCAAGATACTGGTTCATGGCCCCCCTTCCTCAAAAAATCATAACACTATATTTTTGCTGCTGATTGTAGGATGAGTCGCTAGAATACCTTGGCACATGCACAGTCTACGATAAATGCTCAGCTTTGTGAACAGTGGCATTGCAAATTAATCTGCATAAGGCTATAGGTCTTTAAACTGCCTGCTCATATACCATGGATGAAACCATTGTGTGCGTCCA
The DNA here is from genome assembly GCF_055691185.1 of Crinia signifera. NCBI lineage: Eukaryota > Metazoa > Chordata > Amphibia > Anura > Myobatrachidae > Crinia > Crinia signifera. The sequence continues at coordinate 163,520,619 of NC_139220.1, read as the reverse complement.
AACATTTTTTTATTCAATCACAGAACATCCTAAAGGATTTCGGCAGGTCTGCATTATGTTATGATTCCACACGATACACCTCTTGGAATATTTTGGACAATATCTTTATGGGGCCCATTGGAACCTGCTGCTGAGCCCTAGGTGGTCTCCTAGATTGACTTGTGGAAAACCCACCTATGACTATGGTAACCAATTTCTTTAGAGCCCATGTAGGCATTTAAAATTAAAATTAAAATGTAGGCAATTAAAATTTCTGTTAATTTCAGCTGTTCTCTTATTGGTTACTATTTACAATATCACCAAGCCTCAGTGAGTACAATACTGATAGTTCTATTAAAATACAGGGCACTTATGTATTATACTTCAGTTGCTCCAAGGTAGATAGCCCTTAGTTTCGATATATTTAAGCAAGGAGCCATTATCATGTGGCTCTTTGCTGGTTAATTGTAGACCCAGATTTGGGTAACAGAGGTGTGGGGTGCGGTGCCCTTGGACTGGTTGGCCTGGATGGCTCTAATGTGGCACATCATTATATTCTATTAACACTTACTGTAGCACTCACTATTTCTTTAATATTTTAATTACATTTCATTATCTTTGTTTAACTTTCTGTATATAGCTGTGGTTTCCTAACACTAATATTTATTTATAATGTTTTCACTGGTGTGCTACCTTGGGCTTATGCTGATTTTTTGCAGTGCCGCACCATGCACATAAATATAGTGCTAAGGACCCCCAATACACAGAGAAGCCTTGAGGATGGCTTGGGGGCTTATTCATAAATTTGCACAAATATATGTAAGCAAGATCTCTAAATTATGGGTACTTATGTAATATCTGGGCTCCCGTTTTTCTTATGAGACCGCGTCCCCTCGCGGGGCTCGCTGCGCTCACCACGCTTCGGGCGCGGTGGCTCGCTGCGCTCACCACACTATATAAAATCAACTCCATGCGTAGTTGGATAGTAGGGGTATGAAAAAATGGGGTGCTTTTAACATGGGAGCCCAGATAATACATAAGTACCAAATTATGTTACCATATAGGATTTATATCTTGGATCAGCTTTCAGGTACCTCTTTATTTCTGGTTTTCCGGGTCTGGTACTCGTGAGTATTGGTGTGCACTGTGGGTCCCGGACTCTTGGGGCTGCGTGCGCCGTCTGTCTGCTCCGGGGAGCTGCGTGTATCACACCGCTCTCCGTGCAGGCAGGGATTGGCCGGACGCTGCACCTTGTCTGTGGCGGTTACTGAGACCACCGTTTCGGGTTTGTAAGTACCCGTCCCGGTGACTGTTCACCACTCTACAGGTCCCCTGGCTCACTCCCTCACTTTCCCTTCTCCGTACTCACCTCTTTCCGGGGCTTCCTCCTTGGCGATCTCCTTGCCGTCGTACAGTGTGTGCGCACGCTGTTTGCCGCTGCCGTACCGTTCTCTCCGTCTGTCTCCAAAGTAAGTTGGGTTGTAATGGGGGTACTCTCTCCAACGCGTTTCGGCGTAAGCCTTCTTCTAGGGAGCTGTATGCTGGTGTGTCTTGACTATGTTTAAATAGCCCTCCATCTTGTTGTCATACATTTCTCATTGGTTCCATTGAACCTCCTGTGATTGGTTCCTCAGGTTGTCTGTCAAAACGGCTGATTGCTAAAGTTCAGTTCATGCAGCCGTGGTTGTTTTCTTTTGTTGCAATTGTCCAATTATGTCATTATGTTTCCTACAATAATGCACATGGTCTTAAGTATTACAAACATTTGTTACTGTATCTGTCTGGCTATTTATAAACCAAAAATAGTATACCATAAGGCTCCAAGCATCAGGCAGAAATTGGTAAATAACCATATACCACCTAAACAACAGATCCAACCAAGCATAATTAAAGAACAGCCTAAAAAAGGATTCTACTACTGTCTATCCTGTACAGGATGTAAAAACCAAGGAGAGCATTGGAGAGAGTACCCCCATTACAACCCAAATTACTTTGGAGATAGACGGAGAGAACGGTACGGCAGCGGCAAACAGCGTGTGCACACACTGTACGACGGCAAGGAGATCGCCAAGGAAGAAGCCCCGGAAAGAGGTGAGTACAGAGAAGGGAAAGTGAGGGAGTGAGCCAGGGGACCTGTAGAGTGGTGAACAGTCACCAGGACAGGTACTTACAAACCCCGAAACGGTGGTCTCAGTAACCGCCACAGACAAGGTGCAGCGTCCGGCCAATCCCTGCCTGCACGGAGAGCGGTGTGATACACGCAGCTCCCGGGAGCAGACAGACGGCGCACGCAGCCCCAAGAGTCCGGGACCCACAGTGCACACCAATACTCACGAGTACCAGACCCGGAAAACCAGAAATAAAGAGGTACCTGAAAGCTGATCCAAGAGTAAAGACATTTACAGTTTATTAAACAGCGGGATGCCGCTATTTCCATTGACTGAAGGACATAATTCTGTTCATTCTGAACAGACCAATTTTGTGCACAATATTTTTTCATTCATTTTCTTCATTTACTTTTTGTCTTTTTTCATCAATTCATTTTTTGCTAGAATTATTCATTTATTTAAATCCTTTTACGCTTATAAAGGAGTGGTACCCAGTGGGGTTATACACACACAGTACTGTGATTTTTACAATTTATGATTTATGTTCTGAATAAATTGGAAATTTCTTAAGACGTACATCTCATATTATATGTAAATCATGTACAGAGGTAATCATATTTAAGGTAGAGCGCAGCACAACCCATCTAGAAACCTGTACGAATTGAAACGGAGACAGTCACCCGTTTAGTGCGGCTGCTAACCTAATACAAAGAGATTCAGAGCGCAGGTTACCAACCAAAAAAATCCATAATCTGCACAAATAGACTGTGAACCGGCAGCACGAATCTACATGGGACTGACAGAGCTCAGGGCGAATAGATTAGAAAGTTCAAATCAAGCCTTCCTCCCACTTTTAGGGAATGAGGCACCACAAAGCATTGATACATTCTGCGAGACATTTCTCAAACTAGAGAAATTGATAAAAAAAGAATCACACATATGGTGGGAGACACAGACATTGAGAATTTATGAAGAAAACAACATCATACCAAAAGGGTTAATGATCAAAAAACCTCCAACACATGACCTAGAGAACATATCATTTATGACCAAATGGAATAATATTTTAAACAACTGTTCATTGGAATTAATAAAATTATTAATTGAGAATAACACCACAAAGCTAGAAGCAATTGATACAGAAATAGACAAACTAGATAGGGAACTCGAACCATTTAAAGACAAGCAAGAATTCATTACACTCTCAGAACTAACGAAAGACAAACTACTGCAGGGTGAACACAAATTAATAGAGACTAAAAAGAAGAAAATTCTCAGAGATAAATTTGGCATAAAATCAGCCAAACCTAAAAAAACGACAACAAAAAAACCAAAACCACAAGCAATACCGTCAACAAATAAGTAATCTAAACAAACGAATAGTCCAGTGTACAAACGGCTGAATTTAACATATCAGCAATACATGACAAGAATACACACAAGAACAGCAACCCCGATCCCAATCTGTGACACTACACAAGAAGATACAGACTCAACTATTTTTGACAGCTCTTTTTCAATCCATGAAGTAGAAACAGACGTAACAGGAGAGCAACCCAGAAACTACGACCATCTAGCTAGACTCTGCCTGCCCTCCATCCTCCATCCCCCTTCGATGCTCCAACCCCCAACCGTGGCACTCGCCTATCACCCGATTCCTTAAAAAGTGCTCTCGCACTGCTGAGCGCTTCTGGAAGAAATCACGCTCCCTCGCGGATTATCTCCATTTCAAATTCATTCTTTCCTCCTTCAGCTCTGCCCTTGCTCTGGCCAAGGAATCCTACTTTAAGTCCCTCATCCTTTCCCAATCATCCAATCCCCGCAGGCTCTTCGCCACCTTCAACTCCTTGCTCTCCCCCCCTCCTCCAGCTCTTCCGTCCTCCATCGTAGCCGCTGATTTTGCTACCTACTTTTCAACCAAAATCTCCTCTCTCAGGACTGCCATCACTGCTGCCATGACCCCACCCTCTCCCTCCTCCCCTCCTACATCCCCACTCCCCTCCTTCCAACCCCTGTCCTCATTTTACCCCACCACTGCTGCTGAAGTCCACTCTATCCTTCAATCCGCTTCTCCCTCCACCTGCCCGCTTGATCCTATCCCCTCCAATATTATCCGTCGTCTCAGTCCGTCAGTCTGCTCTCACCTGGCTCACCTGTTTAATCTTTCCCTATCCTCTGGGATCTTCCCTTCCTCCTTCAAACACGCTCTTGTCTCCCCAATTCTCAAAAAAACAAATCTGGACCCCAACTCCCCATCCAACTACAGGCCCATCTCCCTCCTCCCTTTTGCCTCCAAACTCCTAGAACGTCTGACCTATAATCGTCTCCTAAACCACCTTACTGCTAACTCCATTCTCGACCCCCTCCAATCCGGGTTCCGCCCTTTACATTCCACTGAAACTGCCCTGACCAAAGTCACTAACGATCTAATATCGGCTAAATCCAAAGGCCTCTTCTCTATCCTCATCCAGCTTGATCTGTCAGCTGCCTTTGACACTGTTGACCACCCTCTCCTGCTCAACACACTCCGCTCCTTTGGCATCACTGGCACGGTATTCTCCTGGTTCACCTCATACCTCTCCGATCGCTCCTTCTCCGTCTCCACTCCGAGCTCCTCCTCTCCTACTACCCCGCAGCCAGTCGGTGTTCCCCAAGGGTCTGTCCTTGGCCCTCTCCTCTTCTCTCTCTACACCACCTCTCTGGGCACTCTCATCAGCTCCTATGGTTTTCATTACCACCTTTATGCTGATGATACCCTAATCTATCTCTCTTCCCCCGATCTATCCCCATCACTCCTGTCCAAGGTCTCTGAATGCCTCACAGCCATCTCAGCCTGGATGACCCAACGCTTCCTGAAGCTAAACATGGCTAAAACTGAACTTCTAATCTTCCATCCCCCGAACATCCCCTCTTCTCCCACTATCTCCATCAGTATTGGTGAAACCGAGATCACCTCCACCGACCAAACGCGCTGCCTCGGTGTCATCATTGACTCCTCCCTCTCTTTCACCCCCCACATTCGTGCTCTCTCACAGTCTTGCCGCTTTCACCTACGCAACATCTCACGCATCAGACCATTCCTCTCCACTGACGCGACCAAAATTCTCATTCACTCTCTTGTCATCTCCCGCCTTGACTACTGCAACATCCTTCTCTCCGGGCTACCTCTCACCCGCCTCACACCTCTCCAATCCATTCTTAACGCTGCTGCTAGGCTCATCTTCCTCTCCCGCCGCTCTACCTCCGCCTCCCCCCTCTGTCTATCTCTTCACTGGCTCCCCATTCCTTTCCGAGTTCTCTTTAAACTCCTCACCACCACCTACAAAGCTCTCTCCTCCTCCACCGCTCCTTACCTCTCTTCACTGATCTCTATCCACACTCCCTCCCGTCCTCTTCGCTCCATCGCTGACCGCCGACTGACCTCTCACCTAATCACCTCCTCCCACTCCCGTGTCCAAGACTTCTCTCGCGCTGCCCCCCTGCACTGGAACAACCTCCCGCCACCCATCAGGCTTTCTGATTCCCTTACCTCCTTCAAGCGCTCCCTCAAAACCCACTTTTTTCGACTAGCCTATCCCTCCTCCTAACCTCTTTTGATCCTCTTATCCTGCCTCCGTCCCCCTCCGTTCCTACTTATCCTATTGTTTTTCGTTCGTCCACCCACCTATTTTTAGTATGTTAACTCTTATGAGTAGGGCCCTCCTTCCTCACGTACTCACCCTACCTCTTTACCTCACCTGTGCTCCTGTCCTGTTCTTCCCTTCCTCTACTTCATCTTTAGTCTCCTTGACAATTTTGACACCTACTTCTGAACTGATGCTGATTTTAGTTCTACCAGCTATACCCCCATTTATACTGTATTTTTCAACACACCCTGTACGTTACCTCGTCATTTTTTTTTGTTTGCTATGTACGGCGCTGCGGACACTTTGCGGCGCCCTATAAATAAACGTACTACTACTACTACTACTAGACTGTCAATAAGACAAGGGTGGGAGAAAAGTGTACTTGCAGACATTAGTAACATACCAAGTGAACACGAAACACAATACACACAAGACAACCCAGAGATAGAACTAGATAATTCTAAACAATGTGCTACCCCAGAACCAGCCCACCATTTTTTAGACAAGGGACTACGCACCAGGAAAACAATAGAAAAAAAGAAAATCAGTACAGCAAAAATAAAAATAAAAAAACAAGAATGGGGTGCAGAGGGGGTGAGAAAAAACGGGAAGACAAGGAAAACAAACAAGTAGACACAATGGAGATAGGGAAAGGAGTGTTCAATTTAAGCAACCATACCCTGACAAAAGATCACCTCAAAATTTTGGATAAAGGATTAAAATTCGCCCCGACCAATAAATTAAACAAATTTCAGACTTATCTAGACCTTCATAATTTTGCAAGAAAATTAACCTTAAAAAAATACTTTCTGAATACAGGGACACTCGCAGCAAATAATACAACAACACAGACAGTGTACAAACATACAGACTTGAAACCACCATCTAATTTTTACCCCAGCTACATGAAGGGTCCCCAAATAGACGCTTTCATAAAAATGGTGGAACATGATATAGAAGGCATAACACAAAAACCAACACAGAAAAACTTAACACAAAAGGAGGAGAAGGCACAAAAAGACTTACAGGACAACAAAAACTTAATCATAAAACCAGCAGATAAGGGGGGAGGAACCGTGATATTAAACAAACAAGATTAACTAAAGGAAGCGCACAGGATATTGGACGATACAAAAACATATGAAAAATTGACATGTGACCCAACATCAAAATTTAAACAGAAATTGGATAAACATCTGAAACAGGGACAAGATAAGGGCATCATTAACAAACAGGAACTACAATTCATTCAGACAGAACACCCAGTGATACCAGTATTTTATTATCTTCCCAAAATGCATAAAAACCCAATAAATCCACCAGGCCGGCCCATCATATCAGGAATAAAATCACTCACATCAAACCTCTCTCAGTATCTGGACACATTCCTACAACCCTATGTACAAAGCAAAAATCATACACACGAGACACAACACATATCCTCAAACACTTACAAGACATCAAATGGGAAGACAACCTGTGGTTAGTAACATCGGACGTAACCTCACTATATAGTGTCATAAGTCATGAACAGGGCACAGACAGTATACAATACCACCTAGCACAAGACGAGACAATCAAACCAGAGCAACTCAATTTCATCATAAACAGCATCAACTTCATTTTGAAGCATAATTATGTGTGGTATGAAAATGAATTCTACATACAGACAACGGGAACCGCGATGGGCACGAGATTTGCCCCTGGGTATGCAAACCTATTCATGAGTTGGTGGGAGGATAGATACATATGGGGTGAGGCGGGCCCAGGGACAAATCTCGTGCTATGGAAAAGATTTATAGATGACATAATATTCATCTGGAGGGGTGATGAGACCTCCCTGCAAAATGTTCTAACATACATGAACAATAATAACAACAATCTAATATTCACAAGCAACCACAGCAAAAAGGAAGTAGAATTCCTGGACCTCAAAATCTACATAGAAAATGGCCACCTCCAAACTTAAACATACAAAAAGTCAGTAGACGTAAATAGTTTTATACTTTCAACAAGCGGACATCACCCAAACTGGTTAAAATCTATACCTAAGAGCCAATATATAAGACTGAAGCGGAATTGTTCCAAAAACACAGATTATCTAGAACAGAGTAAGGAAATGACAGCTGAGTTTAAGGACAAAAAATACAAAGAGACGGAATTAGAAATGGCCCTAAAACAAGTAGAAAACATAAACAGAACAGAACTCCTCAACTACAAAGAAAAAAATAATGACACATATAGAGAAATACCATTTATCACCCAGTATTCTAAACAATCCACCACACTCCAGAACATACTGCGGAAGCATTGGCCCCTACTGTTGCAAGATGAGCTACTATCAGACCTCCTACCCACTAAACCAAAAATAGTATACCGTAAGGCTCCAAGCATCAGGCAGAAATTGGTAAATAACCGTATACCACCTTAACAACAGATCCAACCAAGCATAATTAAAGAACCGCCTAAAAAAGGATTCTACTACTGTGGATCCTGTACAGGATGTAAAAACCAAGGTAGCAGATCTACAAAACCAGTCACCCTGTTCAAATCAACAATAACACAACAGACATATAAAATCAAGAACAGAATAACATGTAACAGCAAGGGAGTGATCTACTTGCTGGAGTGTGGGTGCCACAAACAGTATGTGGGACGTACCACCAGACCGTTGAAAGTGAGGATAAACGAACATATACGAAATATAAAGAAAAAGAATGAGGAACATAACCTATCCAAACATTTTAATGACAATCACAATGGGGACCCCAGCTCATTAAAGTTTACAGGGATAGAGGAAGTACAAAACAACTGGAGGGGGGGGTGACCATATGTTGAGGATAAACAAACTTGAGTTAGGATGGATGTACAAATTAAAAACATTAAAACCTCGAGGTCTAAATCTAGACAACGAGGTGAAGGCAATAGTGGGTAAAAAATGATAGCATACCTACAAGGAATATATAATAGCAGAAAATTATGAGCAGCATATCTACTGAAAGCTATAGTAAAGATATGACAGCGTATCTGTAGCTAATATATAACAACAGAAAACTATAAGTAACGTATCTACTACGAACGCATATCAACAAAAACTAAAAAAGTATATCTACAGCAATTATATAACAACGGAAAGAATTATGAGCAGCGTATCTGCTGCGAACGCATATTAACAAAAACAATGAGGCATACCTGCAGCAAATATATAACAGTATAAAAACTGTGAGCAGTGTATCTGCTGCGAACGCATATGAACAAAGCAGTATATCTGCTGCAAACGCATATAAACAAAGCAGCGTATCTGCTGCGAACGCACACTAGCACGAAACAGTGCTGATAATTGAGATACAGACACATCCTTCTGTCTATTACGGGACAGGATTAGCAAAAAACATGAATAACAAATGTTTCTAGTATAAGGGGGTTATAAATAGCCAGACAGATACAGTAACAAATGTTTGTAATACTTAAGACCATGTGCATTATTGTAGGAAACATAATGACATAATTGGACAATTGCAACAAAAGATAACAACCACGGCTGCATGAACTGAACTTTAGCAATCAGCCGTTTTGACAGACAACCTGAGGAACCAATCACAGGAGGTTCAATGGAACCAATGAGAAATGTATGACAACAAGATGGAGGGCTATTTAAACATAGTCAAGACACACCAGCATACAGCTCCCTAGAAGAAGGCTTACGCCGAAACGCGTTGGAGAGAGTACCCCCATTACAACCCAACTTACTTTGAAGACAGACGGAGAGAACGGTACGGCAGCGGCAAACAGCGTGCGCACACACTGTACGACGGCAAGGAGATCGCCAAGGAGGAAGCCCCGGAAAGAGGTGAGTACGGAGAAGGGAAAGTGAGGGAGTGAGCCAGGGGAACAGTCACCGGGACGGTTACTTACAAACCCGAAACGGTGGTCTCAGTAACCGCCACAGACAAGGTGCAGCGTCCGGCCAATCCCTGCCTGCACGGAGAGCGGTGTGATACACGCAGCTCCCCGGAGCAGACAGATGGCGCACGCAGCCCCAAGAGTCCGGGACCCACAGTGCACACCAATACTCACGAGTACCAGACCCGGAAAACCAGAAATAAAGAGGTACCTGAAAGCTGATCAAAGAGTAAAGACATTTACAGTTTATTAAACAGCGGGACGCCGCTATTTCCATTGACTGAAGGACATAATTCTGTTCATTCTGAACAGACCAATTTTGTGCACAATATTTTTTCATTCATTTTCTTCATTTACTTTTTGTCTTTTTTCATCAATTCATTTTTTGCTAGAATTATTCATTTATTTAAATCCTTTTACGCTTATAAAGGAGTGGTACCCAGTGGGGTTATACACACACAGTACTGTGATTTTTACAATTTATGATTTATGTTCTGAATAAATTGGAAATTTCTTAAGACGTACATCTCATATTATATGTAAATCATGTACAGAGGTAATCATATTTAAGGTAGAGCGCAGCACAACCCATCTAGAAACCTGTACGAATTGAAACGGAGACAGTCACCCGTTTAGTGCGGCTGCTAACCTAATACAAAGAGATTCAGAGCGCAGGTTACCAACCAAAAAAATCCAGGATTTATATCTTGTTACATTCATGGTGCTAGGGGAAAACAAAATGTCAGAATTACCCCTCCTTTGCAAGCACCTGAGTTATATCACTAAACTAATTGAACACCTGCCAGTATATATATATATATATATATATATATATATATATATATATATGTATATATATATATATATATATATATATATATATATATATATCCCCAATATTCCAAATCGCGCTATGCCTATTTACAGATTATTTTCAGTATAGCCTATTTTACAATTATGTGTTAGGCAGCCTCACCACTAAGTTCCCTGAGGGATAGGGAACAACCAAAGCCCAATGTTTTTACCCAATAGTGGTATGGCGCCAAATTGAAATTATAAATGTCCAAATACACTAATTCAAGATCCACATCCAGTGAAGTGAGCCGGAGTTGTTTTTTCCAATATTTCTTTATTCAGCTTCACAGGATTGTCATGATAAAAACGCTTGTAGAAAATCCCAAAGCGTTTCGTCTCATAGAGACTTCATTAGGGGAATATAATGGTCTACAAGTGTAAAACATTGTTTCAATATACAGTATATAACAAATTTTGCTTTTACATCAGAGATTTAAAAAGAAGGGGAAATTCCCCATAAAGATGAGGACCAGAAAGAGAGATAGAACATGATGAAGAACCGGTGGTGATTCAAAGGAAAAAAGTGGGAAAGGCCGTGAATAGATTTGGTTTACTTATTTTTAATATTTAATTAATTGATATATGTGGTGAAAAATGCTTTACTTAAACCCGTATGTCTCCTATTTATATACCTTTTGGTCAATGACTGTGAAATAAATGGACCATTTTCTTCTTTATAAAATGTCTCCTGGATTTTTTTATATTTTCGGGATATGGTAATCTTTTCTCTTAAAGTGACAATTGTGCAATTCAGTGAATGATTTATTTATAAACATACCTATAATGTGACAGGTCTTAGTATTTCTGTCAGCCTCTTCTGTTGAAGTTATAAAATTTTATTTGAACCTAATATTAGGATAATAATATAATTATAAAATTTGCTATTCCCTTTATCTTATATTCATTTTGGCCACATTATTTAATATATTGGTAGCTTACCTAAAATGTGGATGACAATCCTTCATCCAGTAGTAAAAAAAAAAAAATAGATCTAAAATAATATAACATATACAATTCATTCAGTATATATTTAAGTTGCTAACTTTCAGTTTAAAATTTAATTATAAATGAAATGGATGGAGTTACTACCCCTATTTCTTACCTCCAGTGGGACTTCTAGTTGCTCCAGAGAGGCCAGCAGAATGACTGCTTTCTGGGCCTGATCTCTATTTATAGGGGTAGGGAGTGACCTCACTTCCTCCCATATTTCATTGGTTAGTAGTTAAAATTTGTGTTTATCTTAATCAACTGGTTATTATTTCCATATTGGGTATATAGTTTATTTAGCTTATGTGGATAAGCATGAATAAGGGCTATTTTCCAAGGTCTGAAATTCGTCTATTTTAATAATTAATGGTCTACCCATAATGCCATGTTGTTACCCATAGTGCACCACGTCTCCCTATGTTTTTGTTTATCGGGTGTGAAAACCTCATATTTTTACGTTTTGTTATGATATCTGCTATTTTCATTGGTGGTGGTAGTGGGATAGCTGGCCACCTTTTGGTTGTGGCCAGCTATTTAGGATCCCTCCGTTTAACGGACTCGCCGTCTGTTCGGCGTGTCCGGAACAGTTGCCGTTGTTTGCTTCCGGCTTGTGTTCCACGCAAGCCGGAAGTGCGTTCCATTTGGACGCCATGATGGAAAAGTTTCTCTCTATGGGAGCAAGCTTCCGGCCTGCATTCCACGCGGCCCGGAGCTTGCGTTCCATATGGTTGCTATGCTTTATTATGTACACTTCCGTGGAACGCAAGCCGGAAGCAAACAACGGCAACTGTTCCGGACACAGTGCTAGGGGAAAACAAACTGTTTTTCTTACTCAGAATTACCCCTCCCTTGCGATCACCCGAGTGATATTGCTAAACGAATTAATATTACTAAAGTAATTGAGCATCTGCCATCTGCCAGTTGATATATATAAAATGTATATAGGTAGGATAACAATATTACACTCACCCCTTCCACATTTGCGATGGAGAGGCAAAGTAGAACCAGCACGCAGTATGGATATAGCACCGAAGGCGCTACATCCTTCACTTTTGACACCAAAGTGGGCCTGTCCACTTTAAATGTCAGGGCCTATTTATAATCCCATTCCCGCCCTCCCTCTGCTCTCCTCTCTCTCTCTCCGCTCTCTGAGTGGCCACACTGGCACCACTTACACCCTCTCCCCCTATCATGGTGCCCCCCCTGTCATGATCCCCCCTTCCTGTGGAACTCTGCCCACATCCAACTGATGGTCCGTGTCCCAATGCTTCTTGAGAGACACATCTCTGCAGCGGATGCCGGACGGGTTCCCGACAGTCGGGATCCCGACAATCATTTACCCGACGTCGGGATCCCGACTGTCAAAACGCCGACAGCCGAGTGTCCAACGGCCACCCACTATTTTCCCTCATAGAAGGAGAATAGAATAGGTGGCTCGCGTAGCGAGCCACCGTGCCCGCAAGGGGCTTTTTTGCACTCGCCATGCTGTCTGACTCTTGCCAGTCGGGATCCCGATGTCGGGATAATGACTGTCGGGATCCCGACTGTCGGAGTACCATACCACACCCCTCTGCAGCAGTTATGTTTTTTGTCCAATAGTAGTGTCCAAGTTTATAGTGTTATAGTAATACTATGTACCCTAGTAGTGTCCTAGCTTTTATAAAGCTTCTTAGTTCCCTAGTTTACATTATGTCATATTGTACGACTGCCAATGCACATTATGCCACACATTATTTCCAATTCACATTATACAATGTTTAAGTGCACCCTAACCTATGTAACATCCACTACACTTACTGAAAATGTAATGTCACACAGTCCATACTGATCAATGCATTAGACCAAATTTCTTAGTAGGCAAATTTGTGGATATGGAATCCACCTTTACATCCTGGGTCTTGGCCTCCCTAACCCTCTTGGCCCAACAGCAGTGGAACCCAATCCACCCACTATTGTTTTACTAATGATGATTAGTTTTTATTGAGGAGCATACGCTTGTTGCTGCCAACTATCCTAGGAGCAGTGCATGGGACCTATCTCTGAGGAGCCGCACTCACAGCCCCCTGAAGACCAATCATAATGATACTTAGCCTAAAACATTCCTGGGAAAATTACCTAAACAATAGTTAAAACCCATCTCAATTGGTTCAGTGGTTTCAGAGTTTATCACAATCAGACAATACAAAAAACAGACATTTTTATTTAGAACATGTATAGTTACATTAAATTACATAGAATGCACATTTCCATGAACATTAAGGGGCCTATTTACTAAGCCTTGGTTGGAGATAAAATGAACAGAGATAAAGTACCAACCAATTTGACATGGCAGTTAACCTTTTGAGTGCCAACGATGCTGTAAGCGGTCCTCAAAATATTTGCTAAAAATACCAGCATTAGTTAAGTATTGCACCTAAAAAAGAACAGTCGCTGTGACTGACAGTCACTGGCATTTTTAGCTGATATTTTACGGATCTCTCGCATCAATGTTGGCACTCAGAGCGTTAATAAAAAGGTTTGCTTGCCAATTTGAACACCTACTTTGACAAATTTCCTTGGCACTAAAAGGGTTATGAATTTGTTGTTACTTTGGGGGAAATTTACTAAAGGAAATTTGTAAAAAATAGGTGTATTTGTATCCAGAATACACTCATTTTTGACATTTACTATCCCGGAAATACGGCAATTCATATTAGTATTGATGTGCTATCAATACGAATACGAATTGCCATATTTTTGGGATAGTAAATGTCAAAAATAAGTGTATTTCTGGATAAAAATACACCTATTTTTTACAAATTTCCTTTAGTAAATTCCCCCCTATATCTCTGCCCAATGCTTAGTAAATTGACCCCTTCATTTCCTTACAGGGACTTTTTTCTACAGCCCCAATTACTTAAATAATCTGGTCTGGTATTAAAAAGCATGTCAATGTATTAAAGTGTTAATACATTTTCTCTTTAATTGATTTAAATACAATTAAGCCTCAGCTTAAAGTGACTTTTATCAGGGATGAAATGATCAGATATTATTTATTTAAGAAAAAGGTTTAATGTTTCTTATATAAGTCTATTTGTCCTAGAACTCATTTTGTGGCTTGTCAAGTAGACTAAACTAGACTGTGTGACTGGACAGAGGTTTTATTGGACCTGTCTGTTCCAGGTTCCAAACCATTGAGTTTGTCAGCTAGTGATTTGCAGTGGGACTGGGAAATACCATAGGGCCTGTAGTGTCACTCATTCTGGGTTTTTTTCACTACAACATTAAAGTTACAAAGTGACAAAGTGATAATTTGTGTAAGTTTTATCATAGAGGATATACATTCATAGTATTATTCAAATCTTTAAACATGACAGCATTGTATACAGTATTAAAACACGTTTAAGAAAACACACACACACACACACATATATATATATATAAATATATATATATATATATATATATATATATATATATATATATATATATATATATATATATATATATATAACCAAACATGATGGGCACTTGTTGGAATATATTTACTTAGCTGCATTTTGACAAAGCAAAGGTTTCTGTGCAATTTGACATGTGGTTTGTAAACCAAGCAATTTACCAAAAGCAAAAGCATACATCAAATTGTATGAATCAAGATCACAAGGTCTAAAATAACATTTGTCATTTGGAATCCTTTCTGGGATACACAACAGTTTCCAAAACCACTATTGGCAAAAAATGAGTGTTATGACAGTCTATAGTATTCTTGACTGTCGTAAAGTAAAAAGTAAAGAAAGAAAATAGTTTCCCTTACATTCTTTAACAGTCAATACAGCGCTGGCCCTCTAGATGGGAAGAAAATTGTCTTTGTACTGTGCCTGCCCCGTGGCACAGCAGGATTGTTCAGTACCAGGGTTGAAATATTGAAACAGATGTAGTGCTTATAAGGCGCTCGTACTTGTCGCGCCAAAGTTGCAAACTTACCGATATTGCTGCTCAATACATTTATATGAGCTGTGTGAGAAAATTAGGCACATGCACCTCGTGACAGTCACAGAAGTAACAAATGATGATTGGTGCAGCAAGGATGAGTGTGGCTATATCTGTATATGGTGCAAATATAGCAAATACAGTTTATGAGTGTTATTCTATGCTGGATAGCACACTGGCAAAAGTGCATAATAGCACAGGTTATTTCAAATCTGTGCACTTTTCATGGTGCCCCCATTGTCATTCATTTAAAGTAGATGGCATATAGGTGTTGAGATACTGTAAAGTCCAAACCAGCAATAAAGGGGATTCAAATAAAGTGGTATAGGGTCCCTACAGTCATTAGCCCGATGTCGGGATCCCAAGTGGCCGGACTCCGTCCGGCACCCTTACTTTACACAGATAACCTTTTTAAGATGGACCTCTTTTTTACCCCTGTCTCACTCCTCCACTGATTTTAAATGCTGTAATAAAGTACTGTTTTTAACCATTCCCATTAGGAGACTTCTGATTAATCTCATCTAGTACGGAAGTTTGCACAGTCTGGATTTAGAACATGGTGGGCTTTTGTTGTGTTCTTACCTCCTAACTATCTGGTTCTAAAATACAGGGGACCACTATTTTTTTTGTTCACTGTATTTTTAGATCCAGGACTAGTCTTATGGGTCCCACACACAGAGCGACCTTCAGGAATTTTCTGAGCAATTTTACTAAATCACCCAGAAAATGCTTGAAGATGCATGTAAATAGCTGTGTGTGCCCTAGATTCAGAATGGCCCAGTCAGATAATTTAAGAGCAGTCACTCAAAAGCTCCTGCACATCTCCCGCATGTGTTGCACAGGTAGATGAGCAGGGCCTCCTGAGCGGGCTATGTGGCACTATTTAGAACCAGGGGCTTTTACACACAGAAACATGCATGGATCTCATTAATCTGTGTATGCTTCTGTCAAACTCACTTATGAAAAGCTGATCTCTTTTTGTATGAGTTGTTGTCAAGATTTTGGGTGTGAGTTTTGAACTCATACCCTATTTCATTTGCATCTGGATGTGAATTTGGCCATTACGAGTTGCGGGAGTGTGAGAAATATGTAACGTTCACACACTATATAACATATGCAAGCTTTACAATATGTGAGAGTTTAGCAGTAAACTCACACATTTACAGAACTTGCACCCTATTACATTTAGTCCAAGGACTCAACAGACTGGAACATCAAAGTCACAGCACATCAGCCCAGTGCTTGTTTCAGCAGATTATGTGGGTACTGGCCATTATGTAGGTGAGAGAAGTGATTGGCACTATATATGGTATGAGCAGTATACATAAAGATTACTTTATGTATAGGTTGTCACTAGAGATAGAGCAGGCTGTGATTGTTTATAGACGTGAGTGGCACTGTGTAGGTGGAATACGATTCAGCAGATCTGTGCAGATGGAAATCAGCCATTTGGTACTGTATATATTGCCATAAGGTTGAAGTGACACAGATAGATTTTGTTTGATCATGTATTGGTCACTATTTGTAAATTTGGATGTGTTTTGCCATTCAGATCATGATTTTACTGCCATATTGTTTGTCACTGCTGTGGGACAATGTTTCATAGATGTGCTATATTCTTGTAAACTATAGTGTGTTTGTGGCTCTGCTCTGTCACTTAGTTTAACCAGTCAGCTTACTGCCACTTTTGGCCAATATTGACATCATCATCATCTCACGAGAGAAGGAATTTATGCAGCGGCGGGCTTGCAGAAGCAATAGAGCAAGTCCCTCTTCAAGTGCTCGCTCTAAACACCCGCTCCCGGTGCTCCTCTCCTCAGCTCAGCTGGCTACTTTGATTTAGCGGAGGTCTCCCTGACTTGTGCTCGGGGAAGGCGCATGCACCCCCAGCACTGACCTGCACTGCAAGGACCTGCTGACCCCAGTCCCGGCCACAGAACAGGTGCCGGCACTGCTATCAGAAGCATAGAGCTGGCAGTGAGTAAAATAAAGCAAGAAAAATGTAACTGCCCTCTCTGTGGTTACTCCTGATCTCCATCCTGAACCACTGCTCAGTAATTTCCCCTCTGTCCTGGTACCTCTGTCCTGTTCTCGCTGACATGTCCCTGTCCCCTCTGTTATGCCTCTCTCCTGTTCTTATTTTCTCTGTCCCTGTCCTGGTGCTTTTACCTGTCACTCCTGTCCTTATCCTCTCTGTCCCTGTCCTGTCACCTCTATACTGTCCTCTCTGTCCCTGTCTTGACACCTCTGTTGTAGCCCTGTTACATGTTACAGGATACATACAATAATCCAGCAGTGGGTGGCATTCCAATACCCAAAATCCTGACAGGGCTCAGTAAGTGCCATAAACCTCTCCTCCTATCCCTCTTATCCTAAATCTCATATCTGTCATATCTGTCCTTACCTTCTCCCTGTGAGCTCTATCCTGGCCCTGTCACATCTGTCCTGACAATTTCACTTATTTTCTGCCGTCCCCTCTCTCCTTTTCCACTATCATGTCCCTGTCTGTGTCACCTCTGTTCTGTCCTTGTCACCCCTCTCTCTTGCCCCCTTGTTCTGTTGTTTCCCTGTCACCTCTGTCCTGGTTTTGTCACCTAGTGTATGTGCTGGCCTTTTCCTTGTCAGCTCTATCCTGGTCCTGTTACATTTTATTCATATGAGTCCCAATGTATGTGTCATTTTTGCACCACTGAGTTCCAATGAGGGGGGCATTCAAGATTTTGATATGGGGCCCGCTAGGTTCTAGTTACACCCCTTGCTATGACCCCCCATTTCATGAGAGTGATATACCAAAAGCTGCTTCACAGGTCCAATCTGTCCCTGATTCCAACTGCTATGATGCAGCATTTATCCATGCAAAGTTCCATTGTTCAACAAATACAAACTCTGTCACACATATAAACATGTGTTGCATACAGTATAACATTAATCGGCACAGCCTCCTGGTGCATACTAGTTACATCACATTGGTATGGGGGTGGTAATGCCAAAGCTGACCAGGAATGTTAGAAAACTTGCTGAGACCAGTGCCCGGAGCAGAGACTTCTGCTGGTGGCTGCCAGCATGGATCTTTATGATCATGTACCGCAGTAGTTCCCAAAATGTGTGCCAAGGCACACTGGGGAATTGCTGCTGTACTGTTTGCCGGATTGGTGTGAACCTTGATATTGGCAAGGATCGGAGATCAGCACTAGGCTGTGAAAAGCCAGAAGTTGAAACATCCTGAATGCAGCAAAGTTTTCTTTTCTGCAATTTCAGGCTTTTGTAAAGTATATATATTATATCAGCACTCACAGTGATGTCCTTAATTTATTAATCCGGCTTTGGAATCACACCTGCAGTGCACAGCTGACAGGTCCCCCAAAATGTTCCTCTGCACTTCCCCCATGTTCATCAGACTGACAGCCATAGACTTACTCAGTGTTGTGAAGATACTGGCGTGATCTGGGCCAGAGCTGACATTAGAGGTCCTATCGTCCCACGCCGTGGACTGACTTTTTTCCCCGACATTCCCCCCAAAATGGCAGGGTGATCCCCCCAAAGACCAGCCGGCCGTCTGTCAATCTTTTTGTGAATGCCCAGTGATGACAAGCCATCCCTGGCTTTGATTGCAGAGAGACCATGTGGATGCGCACTATGCAGTGTGCACATGCATCATCTCCTGATCAACAGGGAGACAAATTTATAGTCCTGTGGGGTGGTGTGAATTGTGCTAATTGTGGGATTATTGATATGAATACTGCAACAATTCACACAACATTTCATCATACTGTCTTTTATATTCCATTATTTATTTATTGGACTGCTCATTCTGTATGGGCATAGTAGTGGCCATTGTTAATTCCTATTTATGTAATAATAGCTACAAGTTCCACACACAAACCTGTCCCTGGTGAACTAACTTGCTAAGGCACCATGATAGCATATCTGGCAGCACTTAACTAAATCTGCACGGGAATGTCATATTGTAGCATCTGGCTCCTGTCACTGTGGAGAAGCCTGCATTTTGGGGTCACCCCTTTATTATCAGTTTCTTATATAGCGCACACATATTTTGCAGCGCTTTACCTCACTGGTAAAAATAGCTCAGACTTTTACTGTATATTAGTGTTTCTGGATCCTCTTTATTCTTCTAATCCCACTTGACAGATCTATCAGTTTTCTTACCATCCCCAGCTCCAGCGAGAATATGTAGAATATATAAGAATTGTATATCCATGTGCCTTTTTTGAGTTGTCTAAAAGTCCTGCCAAGATGTATGTGACATTACTTCTTGAACTGGAGAAATGCACCTATGATGGTGTAAATAAAAAAATATAGCAGTTACTGTATATGCGTTGGAGATATTTTGCTATCCCAACCAGACATTTGTATTCTGAAGAACAGCATAATTGAGTCTTTACTTACTACAATCATGTAACAAACATGATTGCACTGATCCAGTTTCAACCATCCACATACAGTACAGTCCCTGTCTTGACACCTCTGTTGTAGCCCTGTTACATGTTACAGGATACATACAATAATCCAGCAGTGGGTGGCATCCCAATACCCTACAAACTCTCTCTTTGATAATCTATGAGGCCTATTTGAGAGAGATAAAGTACTGTACCAGCCATTCAGCTTATAACAAACATGATACAAGCTGGGTTTGGGAATAGAAAGCACCTCAGGCATCTCCACTATTACCCAACCATCAAGAATGATATATCTATTAATCCATCCTCCTTTTAAAATTTAAAAGTAAAGATGCATCTTATGGGTCACTCATTACTCTTTACCACAAACTCTTTGAACAACGAATACTGCCTTGTCCAGAGCTGTTCACATATTCCAGAACATGATGGACTGTCAAAACCAAATACCTTATGGACCGTTAAACTTTGCACTTGAACTATTACTGTTTGTCTGTAATTACTACTGAGTAATTATGACAGTCCTTTTAGGAAGCAGAGCCTGTGCCTATTTCTGCATGCAACATTTTAGACGTTGTATCAGAGACTGCACAGTGACAGTCAAAGGACAAAGATAAGCAGAAGAAAACAGAGAAAGAAACCAGTTGTCATAAAATCCCTTACCCATTAAATTACAATCTGTCTGTCTGCAAACTTCCATTATTAGAAGTGGAACATGAATTGTCAAAAATGATTGTCAGGCCAAAGACTTTCAATAAAAGTGTCGGATATATTAACACTCACAAGAAACAGACATATGAGATGTCATACAGTAGAAAGCAATAAACACACTCTGAGGAAGAGACTCCATAGACAGCATGCTAGCAATAATAATCTGGATACACTTGCAGACAGTTTGTCTGGCATTGTTGTCTAATTATATCTCTTATATTAAAATCTAATTGGTATTCAACTCTTCTTCTCCCACTTTGTGTGGAATCCGGTGTCCTTCTATAGCTAGTGTTTGCCTTTAAAGCTCACATTTCACATTTTTTATAATCATTTTTGTAATCCTTTTAATTTCTGAGAAATGTATGTCTGACAGTTTACTAGGGCATAGTTCACACAGGGGCAGATTTATTAAGCTCGGTGAAGTGATAAAGTGTCTGGTTTTTATCACTAGCCAATCAGCTCCTAACTGTGAAGTTACAGGCTTGGTTTTAAAAATGACAAGTAGGAGCTGATTGGCCGGTTATAAAAACCAGACACTATCACTTCACCAAGCATAATAAATCTACCCATCGGTTCAATAAAAAAACAGCAAGAAAGCATCGCTTCCTCTTAAATCAACATTTTGTCTCCTGTATATTTTGGCTTAACCTACAGTTTACTGTTACCTAAACGCTCTACAAATTTCTACTTATAGAAATGTGTGCAAGTTTATTTATTTTACGTGTAATGTATGTCTTATGAGCAAAGAATGGCCCTTATTCAGATCTGATTGCAGTACAAATTTGTTTGAAAAATGGGCAAAACCATGTGCACAGCAGGTGGGGCAGATGTAACATGTACAGAGAGAGAGTTACATTTGGGTGGGGTGTGTTCAAAGTGAAATCTAAATTGCAGTGTAAAAATAATGCAGCCAGTATTTACTTGGCACAGAAACAGAATAACTCACACAAATCTAACTCTCTCTATACATGTTACATCTGCCCCACCTGCAGTGCACATGGTTTTGCCCACTTTCCAAACACATTTGTACTACAATCAGATCTGAATAAGGGCCAATGTCTTCTACCACATCTACTACTGTTCATGTCAACCTGAGTGGAGAACAGGTGCAATACATTATGGACAAATGGGATGTACTCAGAGCACGTTAAACAAGAAACTGAAGATAAAGGTCCAGTAAATCTACTTACACAAATATATACTAATTGCAGCACCACAAAATATGTGATTACAATTTTAATAGATAATACAGTATGATACAAGTTAATTAGCTTTGTTAATGTGTTATACTTCCTGAATTGTTACAAAGTTACTTATTTAAAAGTTAGTTTTTCCTGTTACACAATATATTTTAAACTCAGGGTGCACAATCCCAGCAGCATCAGTTCCAGTTGTTACCTACTGTTACTGGCTTTCCAACAGGCTTTCCAACAGATGTGGAGTTGCTGAGATGGGTGAAATAATGCCGTGTTCACACTGCGAGGGTGAGCTACATGGCATTTACTTGGCATTTACCTGGCATTTAAATGCCGGGAGCGGCGGCGGCGGACACCTGTTCTCACTGCTAGGCAGTTCTACCCGGTAATTTGCCTTTTAACACAGGTTTATTTTCAGTGTGAACGGGGCAACTCGTGTCTGCATACATGGATCTCAAACACAGACAGTGTCCACTGTAGGTTTTTTTGCAGTCCAAAATGTGGACTGCAAAAGGTTAATATTCAGTATAATATGAGATAATCTAAAAGTAAATTCTTTAATATCAATATTAACTAAGGGCAAACTGTATGTTTTTACCAGGAATTAAGATCATGTATTTTCTATAAGGTTGCACAACAATTACTATTAAAAGAAATAAAGTAATAATTCTCCATTAGCAAGTTTAGTAGAGCAAAACAAGTCATGGACTTCTCTGAATAGTTCCTGTTCAAGGAGAAGCAATGTCAGTGTTAAGTGGGATGTGGTTTGAGCAGGCACACTCTAGGGAGGCCATCATCTCTGATTTGTCAGCACCTGACATAGTTAATTATTGAACTTGTCTATCTTTATAATATTTATACATTCTGAAAAGCTATTCACAGTGGGCATTGCTAATAATGGGAACGCTCTCAAAAATGATGTTTTTCTATTGATTTTGGTTGATAATAATATAATAAGACATACAGAGAAAAAAATGTTTGTATGAGTCTGTTAAAGGAGCGATGCCCTGAAGTGGTCCAGCCAGACAATCCCAGGGGGCCCTGCAGCCAAACATTCACCCCGATAAATGCTGTGCATAGTGCATTAATGACAGGATATACTATAGAGGAAATAAGGGCAAACTGGAAACACATTCCAGAGTTTGGCCTTATTTTTTGGCTTTGACACATTCCCCATGTGCAAGGTACAAAGCTCTGGATACCGAAACTTTATGGAAACTGTACCCAGTAGACAACACCCAGTAGGCACCCTATGGACTTTTTTGTCATTCTTCCCTGTATGGAATCCAATAGAGTCCCTTCCAGTGTCCCCCGCATCTCAACCTTCAGTGTGAACATGAAGGACTCCTGGGTCATAAACCCAGGAGTCATATCGCTGCAAAGGAAAACTCTTATCAGAAGAACTGGTCTTTGAATTTAACCATGCATACGTGCAATATTAAAGCCACTATTCATGCAATGAGTAGCATGAGGTATCACTTCCAAAATGCAATGCTTGATACATTCCACCCTATATGCAAAACAAAAAGAAAATAAATAAGTTTCAATAAAAATACTATAAATAGGTCTTCTTAACAATGGTAAATAGTAAGCTATATCTCTACAGAAATAAAGCTCTAAATATGTTAAAATTTTAGACATTAAGTGGGGAATTCAACTGAGCACAATGAAAAGGCAGCACACAGAACAGAAAAGCAGTCCAACAGAAGTATAGAAGCCTCTGTACTGCTGTAATACTGCTTTATACTTGTGGACCACTTTTACGAGGATCACATTCAGTAGCGTAACTAGAAATTTAGCTCCCACCTGCCAAAAAAGTTTATGGTACCCCTCCCCCGGCCTATATGTACCGTGTTTTCCCGATAATAAGACACTGTCTTATTTTTTTTTCTCAACAAAAAAGACAATAGGGCTTATTTTCGGAGTAGGTCTTATATTAATAACATGCCCCCAGTCCTCCTTTAATGACATGTCCCCAGTCCTTTTAAACAGCCCCATTCCTCCTTTCAATGACCCCAGTCCTCCTTTAACACGCCCCCAGTCCTTTTAAACAGCCCCCATTCCTCCTTTAAATGACCCCAGTCCTCCTTTAACATGCCCCCAGTCCTTTTAAACAGCCCCCATTTCCCCTTTCAATATGAATTAAGAGTCCTGCTCACCAACTTTCCACTTCTTCTTATTGGCTGCGCCACTGCTCCCTGCTGCAGCCGCATGATGTGCGCGGTGACATCACGCGCTGCCCGCAGTGCATCCCTGGGACCGGGAACTAAAATGGCTTCAGTCGGTGCCTGTACGATACAGCAACGCAGAGGTGAGGGGGGGGGGGGGGGGTTAGCGTGGGTGGCGATGGGGTACAATTTAATGCCTGCACTCCATTTTAGGCAAATTTTAATAGGGCTTATTTTCGGGGGAGGGCTTATTTTGGACCAATGTCCAAAATCTGGGGTAGGGCTTATTTTCGGGGTAGGTCTAATTATCGGGGAAACACGGTATATATCATACCTCCCAACTTTACAGCCATAGGAGGTGGGACGCTCTCAGGCGCCGCAGGCACACACCCTAAATTTTGGGTGTGTGGCCTACCGAGAAGGGTGTGGTCTGTATTTGCATTGCTCCCAAGGCCATGCCCCTGTTTTTGCTGCTGTGGGGGCATGCCCAGCGGATCTGTCAGCTGATGGCTATGCCCCCAGCCCCTCTAGCTGCAGGAATAGTCACTGCCCCCCCCCCCCGCCATGGGACACTGCCGGCCCCAGTTTGAATGCACAAACATCCCAAAAAAGGGACTGTCCGCGTGAAAAGCAGGACAGTTCGGCGGTATGTGATAGATATATAAATATATATTGTATATATGTCACATGTGATGCATACCTTATTTATGTGTATATATATATATATATATATATATATAACATATATATATATATATATATATATAAATATAGTGCACGATGGGGGACTTGACATAGCAAACAAGTTGCAGTGCACTGATTTTGCCTTCAGTGCTGCTAGACATTTGCCCATATTGTCATACCCTACTGCTGTGTGGCAGGAAAATTTAGTTGGGTCTGATCATAACACTCCCCTCGTGCATGGGAGTGATGGTAAGCAACTGCGCATGCGTAGAAACTTGTATGCGCATGTGCAGCCACTTGGTGCGAGCAGGCGCTGTGAACTACATTTCATAGGCGAGTGTGATATGGGACTCTGACAGTCGGGATCCCGACAGTCATTATACCGACATCGGGATCCCGACTGCCCGGAGTCAGACAGCATGGCGAGCGCAAAAAGCCCCTTGCGGGCTCGCTGCACTCGCCACTCTGCGGGCATGGTGGCTCTCTACGCGAGCCACCTATTCTATTCTCCTTCTATAGGGGTCGTGGACCCCCACGAGGGAAAATAGCGGGTGGCCGTCGGGCACCCAGCTGTCGGCATTTTGACAGTCGGGATCCCGATGTCGGGTAAATGACTGTCGGGATCCTTAAATCTTTATTAAATTCCATTTAATACAATACAAACAACTACATATAAAACTAGTACATACCAGACATACATGACATACATAGAAAGCGTGGTGGTTCATATATTACGTATTCGAACATATTACTGTAGATGCTTTAAAACCTTATTCTCTACGAGGGCTCGCTTATTACTAATTAATTTCTGAGGTATAGACTATTTACTAGCTTTTATATATTTTCACTATCACAGTTTGGTTTGTTATGGCGACCTTAAACATCCTATTTCAAGCTTTATTTGTCAAATCGAGCCAAAACAGGGGGGCAAAGGTGAATAAACAAAAAAAAAATATATATATATATTTTTTCCCCACCTTCCTATTACCAGTGCTTTGAAACAATCATAATAATCTACCTCTTATAATTGTATTGTGCTCTATATTTTATTAAAAAATTATCCTAAAACAATAATTCTGTGTTATATTATATTTTCATAATAATGTGATTGTGTCCAGTGATTCCAAACTGAATTAAATTTACTTAACGTGTTTCGTTCTTGTGCTATATGTTTCTCTTGCTGTATTACATAATTTACCCGTGCCTTCCAATCTTCAATATTAGGTGCTATGTTAGACATCCACTGCCTTCCCACAATGACCTTGGCAATTGACACAAGATTTATTATATATGCTTTTCCATTCCTATCGAGATTTCCCCCTACTATTCCTAGTAGGCAACATTTAGTAGTCAAAATCTCCTTTGAAATACCTGTCGCTTCTATAATCACCATAACTTTTTCCCAAAACTGAAAAACATAGCTACACTCCCATATTAAATGGAAAAAAGTACCAGAGGCATTTAAACATTTCGGACAAGTAGATGTAGCCCTCCCCGCAAACTTCATCATCCTTAATGGAGTCATGTATGACCTGTAGAGAATAAATAACTGCGTCTGTTGGACCCGAATAGAGTTTGTCGCTTTTATAACACCCGCTTTTGCGGCCATCCATTCTACCTCAGTTATTTCCCCAATTTTCCCATTTTTCTTTCAATATGTCCAAATTATCTTTAAACTTATTTTCCATTAGGATACCATATAGCCTAGAGATTAATTTCTTAGTATTGGGAATGTTTATAATTTTTTTAATTTCAGATTCACCAAAACCTACGTCTGTTATTGTTACTCGTGTTACCAGTATACTTCTGAGTTGTAAATATCTGAAAAGATAGATATTTGGAAGGTTATATTCTTCTTTTAGCTGTTGAAATGGCTTTAACCCATGAGGTCCATATAACTGAGAGAGAAGCGTTATGGAGTAAGGGTGCCATACTTCATTTAATTGTAAGAACTTAGTATCCTTAGGGGTCAGTATATCTATAATTCTAAATTCCTTATCAATAAATGTAGTGTCTAATATCCGATTAGCCTCTTTCCAGATCATCACCGCCTGTTCTACCAATGGGGGTTCTCCTTGATATTTCTTCCCCTGGATTAGTCTTAACTTGGGGGGGATATTAGGGGTGGAGGTCTCTACTAATCTTTTAACTAGATGGTTATTCTCTTCCTCTTCCCTAACCCAAGCTTTAAGGTGTGCCAGCTGTCCCGCTATATAATAGCTTCTGAAGTCGGGAAGAGCCAGTCCACCCTTTGCTCTGGGTCTCATTAAATCATTTAATTTAATCTTGGGGCGAGCACCATTCCATATAAAGGTACTTATTATGCTATTTAGCTTCCTAAATAGCGATTTAGGGAGGTAAATAGGCGAATGCTGTAATATATATAATACCTTCGGGAGAACAATCATTTTCACCAGATTGACCCTTCCGGTGGGTATCAGGGGTAGCTTACTCCACATTTTTATTTTACTTTTTAACCATTCCATCAATGGATACACATTCAATTCTATATATTCTTTCGGGTCGGCAGATATCTGTATCCCGAGATATTTAAAAGTAGATACCCACTTAAGTTGGGATGGTAATGTTTGTGAGCCGCTGTCCGAGTTACCCACCGCAAGGATGGTTGACTTAGTCCAATTTATCCTAAAGCCTGTGTAGTCTCCGAAATCCTCAATAAGATTTAATATTATTGGGAGAGTTGTTCTAAAGTGTTTTAAGAATATTAATAAATCATCCGCATACAATGCAATTCTTTCTGTCTGGTCTTTTACTACATAGCCCAATTCCACCGGATGTTGCCTGATCAGGCAGGCTAGAGGTTCTATCGCCAGTGCGAACAGGGCAGGGGACAATTGACATCCCTGCCTTGTCCCCCTGGCGAGACCAAATGGTGAAGAGGTCCAGCCGTTTACTGATATACGGACAGTTGGGTTATGGTATAGTAAATTGCAACCATCTGATGAAATTTGGACCGAACCCAAATGCCCTAAGTACCTCCCATAAATATGGCCACTCCACTGCGTCGAAGGCTTTTATCGCATCAAGAGAAACCACAGCTCCTTGGTTCTCACTAATGCCCTTCAGCTGCAAATGTGAGTAAAGCCTACGAATATTAATACTAGTCTCCTTACCAGGCATGAAGCCTGTCTGATCAGGGTGGATTAACCTAGCAATAAACCTGTTCAGCCTATTTGCAAAGATTTTAGCAGTTACTTTTGCCTCAACCGAAATAAGGGAAATAGGCCTGTATGAATCCAGTTCTTCAGTCCGGCACCCTCTTAGGCATTCCCATGTAAATGTGCCTGTGACGCGGGTGCGAAGGGTGGGCAGCTGATGTCAGCGGATGTCAGTTGCCCACCCACTTCCCGCACAGGGCTTTCGCAGATGTAAGACACCAGAGAGGTGAGCGACCATCGAATGTTTTCCTCCCCGCATGCAAGCTGCGAATGGATGTTTATGCAAAACATCCATTTGCACGTGTGCAGGGGATCGTGACATGTGAGGGGGGTGCATTTGTGCAGGTGGCGGGTCGCAAAGCTGCAAATTCGCACCAGAATAAGGTCCATAGTTTGGTGAGACCTCACCTTCTGAGGAAGACTTCCTTCTCGGAGCTTCTTGTTCAGCTGTCATCCTGTTCCTGCTTCCTTTATGGCTGGTGGTGGAGAGACACCTCTGTGATGTCAGAGGCAAGGGATAAAGAAGCCTTTGATTGCGCTGTTGCATGCTGCACACCGGGTGCGGGTGGCCAGGCGGCGTGGGTTGCACCATTCACTGTTACTTGCCACTGCTGCTACTCCTCCGCCATCCTCTCTGCCCCCTCGAGTGGGCGGCAGACACTCCCATCACCCATCATGCTGTGTGTGATGAAGCACGCCCCCGCCACTATCCTGGGCGGATTGTATTAACTATGATGAGGCTGGATGCTACCCCTGCTGCCCTGCACAGCGGAGGATGTGGTGCAGCAGGGAGACAGTAGATAAGCACTAAACTGTCAGAAGCGGGACATTATATTAATCGACAGAATGCTGGTATTTATTGTCATAGTAAATCATGTTTTAAGCGATCAAGATACAAAATGTAACACTATTCTACCCCATCACTCAATAAATAGATATTTTAAGTGTATTCACCCTAAGATGTCAGACTGAATGCTACAATGTATCAACATCAGTCAGCTATAATGATATCCAAGTGGATTAATGATCCACCAGTTAGAAATTGAGCCTATCTGGGCCCCCACACAGGTAACATATTGCGAACATGGTAATTACCAACACGATTATCTTAGATCAATACATTAAGACCCGCTGTTTCATTTAGTACCTTAGGACTTAAGGTGTCAAGGTGCATAATCCAATAAGCCTCACGTTGTAATAAGCGTAGGCTTCTGTTACCACCTCTTATCGACATTGGCACGTGGTCGATCATGCGGTATCGAATTGATGTTAGACTGTGGCCGGCCTCTAGAAAGTGGCATGCCACAGGCTGACCGCTTTTGCCACTGTTGATGGCTGCCTTGATCGCAGACCGGTGAGCGACCATGCACTCTTTGAAGGCATGCTCTGTCTTCCCAATATAACTCACACCACATGGGCATAAGATTTGGTAAATAGTGTATTTGGTATTACAATTAAGTGGATATCTGTTCTTAAGTGGTTTCCCTGTATGAGGATGGTAGAATGTATCACCACTAATCAGGAATTGGCAGGTTATGCATACACAACGAACACATCCAGGTTTACGGTTAGCAGCCCCGGATGGTAATGTTCCTTATATGTTTTGACAAGTGAGTCCCGTAGGTTTCTGCCGCATTTAAAACAAGGCATCAGCCTCATATTGTGTAACTTCAGATCTTTGTCCGTTTGGAGAATAGGCCAAAGGCATTTGACCCTCCGTGTGATAGCCTTACTGGTCACATTATATTGTTGGACAAAGGGCATAATTTGACCTGTCTGGGTGGCATCAATTTTTGGTACCAATAAGCTCTCGTGTGGTATTTGCTCAAATTTTAGTTTTAATATCCAATAAAGCATTTGGTACTTGTGTAGTTTCACAGTGCCAACATGGCGCCATGCGTCTGAGTCCCCTTACGGGGCTCACTTCGCTCACCCACGCTGCAGGCTCGGTGGCTCGCTATGCTCACCACGCTATCTAAAATCAACTCCATGCCAACATGGATAGTGGGGGTATGAACTATCCATGTTGGCATGGAGTTAAGTTACTTTATTTTAGATAGTTTGTGGCAAGCGTATAAACCCGGAAGTAGCCATGCTGGTGCCGTGAAACTACACAAGTACCAAGCAATTTTACTATACCCCCTGGCCGTAAAGTTGTTAATCATGGTGTCCATCTGTGTGTTGGCACTCTCAGGAGTAGAATTAATCCTTTTACACCGCAGTAATTGCGAATAGGGTAGTCCATGTATGCTGGCATCTTGTAAAGTGTAATAAGTTGTTCCTATCCGTAGGCTTTGAAAATAGGGAAGTTGTAATCTTACCATCCTTAAGTGTAATGCATACATCGAGGAAATGGATCTCGCTAGGACTAAATGAGTATGTGAATTTAACGGTACTGGGGCTCTTTTTGTGGCACTCAATCACCCTGAAAAGGTCTCCCCTCCAAAATACTAAGAGATCATATAGTGGGTATAGAATATGATCCTAACCGCCACATTAGCATCTCTAAAAAATACTTCATCCTCAATGAAAACATGAACACGTTGGCATATGAGGGGGCTACCGCCGCCCCATAGCACAACCACTGTTCTGAACATAAAATTTGTTGTGATACAAGAAAAAATTGTTAGTAAGAACCAGTCTTAACAGATCAATGACAAGTCCCAGGTCTGGCCCTGTGTAGACTACAATCTCCCTTTGATACTTGGCCATACACAATAAGCCAAGATCGTGCGGGATCACTGTGTACAAACTGCTTACATCGATGCTAAACATGTGGACGTCTGGATCCAGTTTTGGCAATTCAGCAAGCTTTACTAGTAAAGAAGTAGTGTCCAGTAGAAAGGTCTCATTAGTCCGTATATATATATATATATATATATATATATATATTTCAACAATATTCAAATTCACGCTATAAACAGAGTTAGGAGTAATCTTTACAGCAGCCTGTACACTAGAAGACAGTAGTGTATTGGTGCTAAAAATAAATGTCCATAATGGTTTCCAGTAGGGTAATATGGCTTTCCCAATATCCAGAGAATGAAGCAGAAGTATTATCCAATGGTTTTTTTATTAAAAAGTCTTAAATATGAACTGGCACAAGCCAACAGTAGTTTTTCACAGTCAAGAAGAGGTAACCAACGCATTTCATTCTTTTTTTTTTTTTTTTTTTCTTAATTTTTTTTTATCACAAAGCAATAAATACCTAATGGACATAGTCTTTCAGTCTAGTAAGATAGTAAAGTTAAGCATATTCGGATTGGAGCATGGATACCGTTAGTTGTAATTACTTGCAACAAGAATGGAGAAGTAACCATAAGTGTGGTTTTAATTATACTATAGGTGGCCTATCCCTATAGTGTGTCCCCGATACAGGTTACACTTCTTGACACAAAAGCAGGCAGACAGCAGCAAAAAAAAAAAAAAGAAAAAAAAAAAACGGGGGGGAGGGAAAGTGGTGTATAGGTGTACAAGGGAGAGAGCATGTTACCAAAATTGCTCTATCCTTCTAGTTATCAATAGTGCATATAATATTTCACATAGATCATAATCCTCATATTTGACTAAATTAGCATAATATGTGTCGTTTTTCCTTTTTCTTTTTTCCCCCTTTTTTTTTTTTTTTCTTTCTTCTTTCCCCCTCTCCCTTCCTTCCCCTTTCCTTCCCTTTCCCCTTCCCTCCCCTTTCTCCCCCCCTTCTCCCTTCTCCCCATGAGTGCATTTCTTTATGGCTCTCATTTTACCCCCTCATACCATGTGAGTACTAAGTGTACCTTAATTAAATGACTTATAACATTCCTGCTCAATTGTGTAGTTTTATAGTACTAACCATTCATCTATCGAACATAACGTGCTTGCCAGGCAATATCTGACTCATAAACAGAAAAAAAAAAAAAAGAAGGAAAAAAGAGGTGCATAAGTATTATAAAAAAGGAGAGAGCACTTATTATCAATAGCGTGTATAATATTTCACATATATCATAATCACCGTGTTTAACTCTATTTAAATAATATGTGTTATTTTTTATAGGTGCAATACTTTGAGGCTCTCCATTTAACCCATATTGCATTGTGCCTACTAAGTGTACCTTGATTAGTCGAAAAATAATATTCCTGCTCAATTGTGTAATTTACTAATGCTAGCCATTCCTCTATCGGGGGACCTGTGTTTGCCATCCAGTATCTGGAAACTAAAACCTTTGCAAGGGAACACAAACTACTTATATACGTTTTTAGCGTTGGCTCAACTCCGTCGCGGTGCAGAACATTCAAAATACAGCATTTACTAGTCAAGAGATCCCGTTCCACCCCTGTGTGGATAATAATATTCTTGACCCTCCCCCAAAATTCCAACACGGGTTGACATTCCCATAGGAGGTGGAAATAAGTACCAGGGGAGGTCTTACATCGATTACATATTATTGATGATACGGAGCCAAATTTAATCAATCTAGAAGTGGACATATAAGCACGATGTAATACATAGAGTTGAATTTGTTGCACTTTTATGGAGGATAGGGCCTTGGCATATGTTGACAACGCGACTCGCCAGTCGTCCTCATTTAGAGGACCCAGATTCTCTTCCCATTTAATTTTTAACTTTTCTAAGTCATCTCTGTCTGCCTCTTCAGTGACTATTCTATATATTTTAGATACCTTTTTTTTTACCTCAGATTTTACATATTTTTTTAAGGGTGACACACTAAAGCTCAATCTTAGGTTGGGGTAATGATGCTCCAGACAACTTCTTAGTTGTAAGTAACGAAAAAAATAAGATTTTGGTAAACTAAACTCCCTACTGAGCTGAGCAAATGACTTAAACTGCCTGTTTATAAAAAATTGACTCAAACAGTTAATCTGGAATAGACCCCAAACTCGAGTGAGTTGTAATTCTTCAGAGTTGTTAAACATCTGTTTATCTTCTAATGGATATTGGGGATCAATACCAGTATACCCTACAAATTTATTTGCTTCATTCCACACCCTTATAGACTGGACCACTAGGGGTGTATCCAAAACGAATATGTAACCCTGGAGTAGCCTGGAGGCTGTTCTAATCTCGGGTGTAGATACCTTCACCAATTCGTCTACTAATCCAATTACAGGGCTCTCATCAAACCATTGATTCATTTGCGCTAGTTGTGAGGCAAGATAGTATTTCTTAAAATCTGGTAGGCCAATCCCTCCCATCTCTTTTTCTCTAGCCAATGCCTTGAGTCTAACCTTAGATCTAGAGTTATTCCAAATAAATGAAATCATAATGGAGTTAAGCTTGCGAAATATTATACTGGGGATGTAAATTGGGGACTGTCTTAGTACATATAATATTTTTGGTAGTATAGTCATTTTTACTAAATTTGCACGTCCCAGCATTGTCAATGGGAGTCTTCTCCATGTTTTACATTTTGACTCAAAGTACTCCAAAAGTGGTGCTACATTTAAGGGAATGAACTCTTTTGGGTCCACTGTCACCCATATCCCAAGGTATCTAAATTTGGAAACAAACTTTAATGGGAGTGATTGGGAGGATGGAGATCTAGGTTGAATTTTAATGGGTAGGATATGGGATTTAGACCAGTTAATTCTCACTCCAGAGTAGTCCCCAAATTTATCAATTACAGCGAGGACTTTGAATATATCGGTGCTAAATTTGGATAGGTAGATCAACAGGTCATCTGCGTAGAGGGATACCACGTCTGAGCCATCACCCACCTTAAATCCCCGATTATATAAGGATGCCCTCAGTAAGCATGCCAATGGTTCTATTGCCAGGGCAAACAAGGCAGGGGATAATGGACACCCCTGCCTTGTTCCCCTGGTCAACCGAAATGAAGTCGATGTCCAACCATTAATTGAAATCCGGGCCAGGGGATTCGTATACAATAACTGTATCCATTTGATATATCTTGGACCGAATCCCATGGCCCTAAGGACCGACCATAAATATTGCCACTCGATGACATCAAAAGCCTTAGTGGCATCCAGTGATACCACAGCAGGCTGGGTATCTGCAGCACCAGGGATCTGTAGGTGGCTGTGTAATTTTCGAAGATTCAGCTCGGTTGATTTACCCGGCATAAAACCGCTCTGGTCGGGATGAATAATTTTTAAGATATATTTATTAAGGCGAGTAGCTAATATTTTAGCCAATACCTTTGCCTCCACGTTTAGCACCGATATAGGTCGGTATGACTCGACCTTAGTCCCGTCTTTCTCCTGTTTTAATATTAGGCTTATTTTTGCTTCTACAATGGAAGGGGGAAGTTTATTCTCATCGAAACATGAAGAAAAAGTATGTAACATGAGTGGGGCAAAATAATCAATATATTTTTTATATAATTCGGCTGGTATACCGTCTAATCCCGGGGATTTGTTATTAGGTAGTTCTGTTATTGCTCTCCTCACCTCTTCAAGGGTAAATGGGGCTTCTAGATCTAACGTCTCTTGTTGTTCTAATGTCGGGATAGGGATTTTAGCAAGATATACATCTATATCCAGCTGGGTAGTCCTCAGTTGTGAGGTATATATAGAAGTAAAATAACTTATAAATTCTTGACCAATGTCGGGGGTAGCATGAATTCTAGTTCCATCCTCTTGTTGAATACAAACTATCTTATTAAGGGAGGTTTCGGCTTGGGCCAAAAAAGCTAGGTATTTCCCCGGCTTATCAGAAAATTGATAATTTTTTTGGGATCTAGCTGACATTGCTCTCTGATTTTGGGATTTTAATGCCAGCAGCCATTTTTCCTGGGACTCTAGCCACTGAAGTCTAGAGGAATCAGTACCATCGACTAAAAATTTAGCTTCTCTAACAACTGTTTCCCTCTCCAACCGAAGGATAGCCTCTCTGTCATTTTTTTTTTTCTCGGCTATTCGCTTTTTCAAGGTTCCCCTTACAAACGCCTTAAAAGCATCCCAGGTGATGGAATCAGGGGCAGACCCAGAGTTTAGGTCCCAAAATTCCTCCCACTGAAGGAGAATCCTGTCATCCTGTTCAAAAGATTGCAACCAGCTAGGATTAAATTTCCAGAACCTTGGACCGGGCTCCTTTGATTCGGAGAGGTCCAACTCAACGGGGGAGTGATCAGAAATCCCCCTAGCCAGATATCCCACACTCTCCACACTCGAGGTTATATCTCTGGAAACGAGAACAAGGTCGATTCTCGAAAATACCTGATGAGTAGCGGAGTAGCAGGAATATTGCCGGCTAGTTGGATTTCGTACTCTCCATATATCCACCCAACCCATATCGTTCACAAAATTGCTAAAAGCTTTTGTATTATTAGTTTTATCAGGTAAGGTGGATCGCCATCTGTCCCCTTGGGGATCCATTACATTATTAAAGTCTCCCGTACAGATGACTGGGATTAGTGGGTGTGTTGCAACGAATTCAGCCGCCTTCAGCAATACATCAAAACTGAATGGAGGGGGAATATAGACAAATAATAGTAATAATTGTTGAGTATTAACCACACAATTGAGAAAGATATAACGACCGGACGGGTCTATCACAAAATTATTACATGTAAATGCTAACGATTTCCTAATCAGCACTGAAACGCCCCGGGAGGAGGAAGTAAATGGGGCATGGAATAGTTTCCCAATCCAAGGCCTCTTTAATGCCAATAGCTTCCCACCCACCAAGTGGGTCTCAACCATGCACATTATATCTGCCTTGGATTTCCTAAGGTGGTCGATAACTAAAGAACGTTTAATTTTATTATTGAGACCACGCACGTTCCAAGATATTAATTTAACCATGATGGTGACGGATTAAAGGGCAGGGCTGGCTCCTCCTCACTGGACGTACCACACCAGTACAATAGGAGAAAGTTGCGAATATACCAACTCTCCATACTCCAATACCATAACTTGACTGAAAGATACAAAATTTCAAAATAAATACAAAAATAGCAACACAAGACATATAGAAAAATATTACCCCATATAAACCCCATTCCCTCCCCCCTCCCTGTATACCACCCACTACTTGGCATACTTTTTAGACCACTACTACCCATTTACAATTACATCAAAACACAGAGGAAAAAAAAAAAAAAAAACCTTGCAAAACTTCAACAATCGCTTGGGGCGATAAAATAAGAACCCCTAGCCACCAAAGTGTAAGGAGGCTCTCCGGTTCTATAAAGGATTAATCAGTCATGTTATTCTAACTGGGAGCCTGCTGATGCCGGCCCGGTAGCCATTTATCAAGCCATTTTGCGGCTTCGTCCGGCGTGGAAAAGAAAACGGAGTCACCGTCATTAACTACTCTGAGTTTTGAAGGATAGATCATCGAATACTTCAATTTACATTCACGAAGTCTTCTTTTTATGTCCACAAACTTAGCTCGGTCACGTTGAACATCTAAAGCAAAGTCTGGGAAGACCGACACTTTATGCCCATCATACAACAGCTGACCCTTTTCACGAGCCAGGCGCAGAATTGCATCTCTATCCTGGAAATTCAAAAGTTTAATAATCATTGTACGTGGGGGGGCACCAGGTGGTAAAGGTCTGAAAGGGATACGATGTGCCCTTTCAACCATGAACTGTGCAGACAATGATGTTTTACCCAGTTCTTCCGTCAACCATTTCTCAAAAAATTTCACTGCGTCAGACCCCTCCACACGTTCAGGTAGACCAATAAATCGCAGGTTGTTCCTCCGCAACCTTCCTTCTACATCCACCAATTTAGCCCTCATTTCTGACACCTGGAGTGAGAGACTTTTTAACTTAACACTAGTTTTAGTATTTTCATCTTCCAGGGTCGATATACGGTTTTCTGTGTCCTGGATTCTCTCATTAGTACGTTTAAGATCAGTTTGTAGACCTGCAATCTGTGACTGGATTGCATCAATTTTATCAGTGAGACGATGCTCGCTACTGACTATTGCCTCCAGAACCTGCTGTAATGATATTTCTGGGGTTGCTGGGGGAGCTGTAGATTTTGATGGTGTGGTATGTGGAGTAGTGTTCGGGGTCTGTACTGCATTGCTTTGCGAGCGGGCAAACCTTTCTAATTTTGCTGCTGCAGCAGTTGCGTTACCAGTTTTCCCCATATTATTCAGTCACACTAGCAAGTATATTGCAGAGTTCAAAGAAACACTGGGGCAGCTCTAGCCTCCTGCTCAGAGGATCAGTCCACAATATGAATTATACTTTTATTTTTCCTTTCTCTTACCCTGCCACACTCACTTCCCGCCAAGTGGGCCTGCACGCTTCGCAGCTTCCCTCAGGTATAACCCCACCACAAACAATCCTTGATAGATCTAGAGTCTCATTCCTCACCGTCTTTCTGTGACACTGGATCAGGTATGTCCATATAGCACCCTCCGCTCCTTTAACTCCGCTCTCACCGGTGCCAAGGGGCAGCAAGTATCTCTGCAGACCTTTCTAATTTGCAAATCAGCCACGTATTCACTGGATATCTCTATGCAGCTCCCACCGGCACCCAGGGACCGCAGGTAACACTGTAAAGCAGCCGCCTCTTCACTGGATATGTCAGCGCGACCCCCTCCGCTCCGTCGGCACCGCTCTCACCGGCGTCCCGGGACAGGGAGAGTCGCTGTATACCAGCTGCGTCTTCGCTGAGTATGTCTATGCAGCCCCCACCGCTCCACCAATACCGCTCTCACCGGTAACCAGGGGTAGTGGGTATCGCTGTAGAGGCAGCAACGTATTCGCTGGATATGTTCGTGTGGCTCCACCGCTCTCACCGGCGCCGCGGGGCAGTAGGTATCCCTGTAAAGCAGCCGCCTCTTCACCGCATATGTCAACTCGGTGCCCTCCGCTCCAGTAGCACCGCTCACACCGGTGCCCAGGGGCGGCGGGTGTTGCTGTGTATCAGCTGCGTCTTCACTAGATGTAACTGTGCAGCTCCCACCACACCGTTGATACCGCTCTCACCGGCGTCTAGGGGCAGCGGGTGTCACTGTTGAGCTGCAGCGTCTTTACTGAGTATAACCCCTGCTCCGTTAACACCGCTCTCACCGGGTCCAGGGGCAGAAGGTAACGCTGTAAAGCAGCGGCGTCTTCGCTGCTATCCAGGACGCCTTAGACCTTAACCTCCAACTCTCGGCACAGCACGCGGTAGGTAACCCGGAAGGGATTAATCAAACCCGGGGACGGACAGCACGGCAAACCAGTTAACAGACGGATGTCTAGCCGGAGAGCTCCCACAACCTCCTTACTCCCTCACTGCCGTGGCCACGCCCAACGCATTTCATTCTTAAGAGGACTTTATATGGGGTAACAAATTTGTAAAATCATACATACATACAGTAACATAACATCAATAATTTGTACATAACATCACAAATGCAGAAATATATATACATATATATATATATATATATATATATATATATATATAAAACGAAGTTTTTTGGGGGGTCCGGCACTCCTCCTTACAGTCCACTGGCCTCGGTGCCTTCCATACAACAATGCAGTAGACAGTGTACCAAGGTACTCAGGCGGCACTCACAGGACTTGCAAACGGTCACAAAAAACTGCAGACTACACCGGCAGTTGGTGCTGACGTTTCGATAATTTAATATCTTTATCAAAGACAATAAGACATAAGTCCACACTTACCTATATAGGAGAGAAAGATCACCCGTGCCTGCATCTGCTGCGTCGCGCGGTCCGGCCCGTGGCACTGGATACATGACGTCATCAGTAGCCGCCCGCTCCGTCCGACGGGTCCGTTACCCTGGAGACGCAGAGACGCTAGGAAAAGACAGAGAGAGGAAAAGAGTTTAAGCTTAAAACAACCAAATCGCCTGCTGCAACATGAAAAACAAGTT
This sequence comes from Crinia signifera, assembly GCF_055691185.1. Lineage (NCBI taxonomy): Eukaryota > Metazoa > Chordata > Amphibia > Anura > Myobatrachidae > Crinia > Crinia signifera. Next base: position 163,482,029 of record NC_139220.1, on the reverse strand, counting down.
GCCTCGCAACCGGAGACAAACAGATAGATTAAGAATAAGGGAAACAGGAGAGAGACAATGGAATAAAGTGCACAGTGCGTACGTAGCAAGATACATGATACTTAGAGAAAGACACATGATACTTAGAAAAGGACAACAGTGCATGAATGGTTAAAGCACATGATCAGATTAAACAGATTGAAGATAGCTGTATGACAACAAAGGGGTTGAAAGGTTATTAGAGGAAACAGCCAAGAGATAGGTACTCATTGAGTCCTGCGGGATGGATAGTATTAAGTCTAAAAATCCATTTGGCCTCCAACTGGAGAAGTTTTTTGTCTCTGTCACCCCCACGTATGTTGGCAGCAATCTGGTCGATCATTTTATATTTCAGTGTCGGGAGTGGATGCTTCAGATCCCTGAAGTGCCGTGCCACCGGCTGATCTGACGGGGCTCCCTCCAAGGCTGATTTAATCGCTGAGCGATGGGCTGCCATCCGTTCTTTAAACGTTCTTGTGGTTTTACCCACGTATATCAATCCACAGGGACATCTGATGGTGTAAATGATATAGCGGCTGGAACAAGTGAGCACTTGTTTAATCTTTATACGCTGTCCTGTGTGTGGATGGGCAAAGGAGTTGCCTGGTTCAAGGTAGCCACAGGTCACGCACCCTGTGCACCTGTAGTTCCCCGGTTTTCTGGACAAGAAGTGTTGCTTAGGAAAGGCTCCGAAGCCTGTGACATCCGTCTTCACGACCCTGTCCCGAATATTGGCACCTCTCTTGTAGCAAGGCATGATGTTTTTGTCGGAGAGGGCAGGTAAGTCAGGGTCATTCTTGGCTATCGGCCAAAACTTCTTGAGTACCCCTACTGTGTTAGTACTGGAGGTGGAGTATGTATTAATGAAAGGAATGGAGTTGGTAGTTTGTTTCTTATTGGAGTGGCTCAGGGTCTCCTTCCTTGGAATGGAGAGTGCTCTATCCCTAGCTTCCTTTAGGGTTACAGGATCATATCCCCTCTGTATAAATCTACCCACCATTTCATCCATTTGCTGCACAGTAGTCATGTCATCACTACAGATGCGTCTCACCCTCAGCATTTGTGAAAATGGCAATCCACGCTTAGCTGCGCTAGGGTGATGGCTCCTTGCTTCAAGGAGGGTATTTCTGTCCGTTGCTTTTCGGTATACCGAGGTGACTATGGAGTTGTTTTCGTGCTTAATGAGGACATCGAGATAATTTATACTCACTGCATCTATGGTAGATGTGAATTTGATATGGTTATCACCTGCATTGGCTTGCAGCAGGGTACTGTCCAGTTCTGCACGACTCCCAGTCCATATAAGCAGGATATCGACGATACGCCCTCTGACGAAGTCCCCAGTGACGAAACGCGTCAGGGCGTGGCCTGCTACGTTCCTGCTCTCCTGTGTCTCCTCGGACGTCTGTTTCTCGCCCACCGGTGTCCCGCTTCCATGCGGCGCAATCCAGCGTCAGCACGCTACTGAGACCCGGCGCCTCTTACAGCACGGACCGTGTGAGCAGCCTGTCGTTTGTGGTTATACTTTGTAAACCGTGTGGTAGCCAGCCCACAGTGTCTTTATTACAGGTACGGGCAAAATTCATTGTTGTACCTGGGATTTTACCGTGTTGGTGTCCAATAAAATCTCTTTTAATACACCAGGAAGCGCTCTCTTCCCATTCCTTTGTTTCTATCCATATATATATATATATATATATATATATATATATATATATATATAGATAGATAGATATACAATGACGGCGGCACCCAGAGGCTGGTAAGTATGACAAACACTGCAGATGTGCGTGATCAAACGTTTTCGATGTTGAATACATCGTCATCCTGATGACGATGTATTCAACATCGAAAACATTTGATCAAGCACATCTGCAGTGTTTGTCATGCTTACCAGCCTCTGGGTGCCGCCGTCATTGTACCTATATTCCGTGAGATTGCATATCCTTCTTGGGAGGGCACCAGAGCAAGTATCTGAAGTTGGTGGTAGTGCTGTTCTTAGAGACTATATATATACAGTATATATATATATATATCAGACACTAGGAAATACACAGTGTTAATCCACCGGTATTTACTATAATCTGGGACAACGAATCCAGCCTTTCTGCAGGATCTCACTTCCCGTCACCTATGGACGTCATCACAACGTCAGAATAAAAGTTTTTTTAAAAACTACTCATACCTTTTAAAGCTCAGGAAACTTGAGTTCATCACCCCTGAAGAAGTCGTACAGTGACGAAACGCGTTGGGTCTCGACTCATCTGGTATCTATGTACCAAAAATGTACAAATCATGCTGTAAATTGTGTCTGACATTGACCATAACATTTATGTTTTAATAAAACTATTTTACAAACTGCAAAAATTCTGTACCTCACTGTTGCACCAATACACTAAGGTGGAGGTTTCTTTAACTAGCGCTCTCTATATCTCTTTTTCGTGCACATATCCATTGATACTGTCCTCCACTAACAGGGAGGTCTTATAGAAGAGCCGCTCATTCTAGCGCAAACGAAAGTCTTTCTTTGTTTTATATATATATATATATATATATATTACTAGTAGGGGGACGGTGGCACTCTGAATAAATGAAGACTCTGCAGACAGATATCCGACATTTCTAGGCCGCATGGCCTCTTTATCAAGGTGCTTGAGAACAATGAAAAACAGTTAACGACTCACCTATATACCCGACGGGTCCCGTTCGTACCTCCCGGCCTCCGCACAAGGAGATGTCTCAACCGTGACGTCATCCATGCCCGACAGGTGCAGAAGGCTACGGAAGGTAACAATTGTGCATATGCTGAACAAACTTAAACAGAGTGTAAGAGTCAGTTGCCATGACAACAACTGACAGTGCTGTTGCCATGATAGCTATAAAACAGTACCCTATCAAGTGCTGTTTACAGCTGAAACTAAAGAGCTGCAGCAACATACATTATATAAAATCACTAACATATACAATAAAAGAGGTAAACAATTACAAAGAAAAGGAAAATATTACGCTGAAATCTTAGAGACAACAAGTGCAAGTATTATTAAACAGGTAAAGTGCCTACTGGCTATAGCTAAAAAATCTTAATCACGCACATTGTAACTACATCACTGCTATTTATAACAATAATACCAATACCTCTTATTTACAAAAAGTAGATATTTGGAGAAAGCATGACATGCCTGGGTTATCATTTAGGCCCTTCAGAGTCAGAGTATACAGCCGGTATATCCAGCGACTCTCCGCTTGTAATATATATATATATATAAAACACATGTTCATTTTAGCTATGATGTGCAAACAGTTGCCAGGTTCCCATGAAAATCAGTTGTTAGTGTAGGACTTGCAGTAAAATGGGGTCCCTTGGCGCTGGGCTGCAAGCTTAAATGCATTGATCAATTCATGAACTAAAACCCCATTATTTATTTAATTGATTATTTGAATGTTAAGGTGAGTTAGTTTGTTGTAGTTAATGCTGGGCCCCCTGTGTTTGTATTTACTAGAGTGTGTGGTCACAGGCCAATGCACCCTATCCTGGGAAGTGGGTGCTGTTTGCACCCCATTCTTAGGAATGGTGAGTGTGTTGGTACTTCTGTACACACACATATATATATATATATATATATATATATATATATATATATATATATATATATATATATATATGAAGAAAACAAGATACCCAGCGCAAAAGTCCTCAGAAGGAAATATGTCCACAGTATCAGTCAATGTGTGCAATCTTCTTCCAAAGGATCGTACCAAGATCCGAGTAGTACACATGCAAAAAACCAGAGAAGAGACGCAACCATGAGCATATAATTCAAGACAAATTTACTGCACAATAAGGCTCACGTACATTGAAAGTTTAAATGAATATGCTTGCCAGCCTAGTAGAAGCCTAATCTCGGTGGACCTCCTCGAATTGTGCCAAAGCACCGCCACTCAGCCGCAGACACAGGGATCCTTGAACCAAGCCTCAGGACTTCGCCGCACACGATCGGGAGCACCGGGACCACAGGTGGAAGACAGGACGTCACTCCGTCAGCAAGAATAAGCCACGCCCAACGCGTTTCGACTACGGTCTTCGTCAGGGGGTGTGGTTAACTCAGGTAAGTATCCAGCTTTTATACTCTATTCTATCCACAGGTGAAATCATTCATCTAATTCACTAATTATCAAGAGTGCTGGCAAGCAACAACAGCAGAAATTAACATACAGATTTACAACAATACACAGCAGGCTGACACCCAGCAACAAATAGAAATACATCCAAACTCATTTATATTTCATAGATTCATAAAAACATATATATGTATATATAAAAATAGAAAAATACAAAAGTAGAAAAATACAAAAATACATTATAAAAAGTTAATTAAAAATCATTAAAGGTGTATATGAAACTTGGTGCCTGATCTCAGCCTGTAACAACAAAATATACATTAGCAGCAAGAAAATATATATATACAATTATAACATGCAGTATTGCAGTCTTGGTAATACAATATAAAAGAACAAAATCTATATAGCAGCATTTGATGAAGCATAGTTACATAATTAATTTTTCTAAATTTATATCTATATACATAGACAGATTCTAGCAGCAAACATGATAGTTAGAAGAAATATATATTTATAATATGAAGATGATAAGAGAGTGATTAGAACATGGTATCAGATATTCATACATTATGTCGACACAAGGGTCGGCATCACCACTGTGAACACGATGTCCGATCATGACCTCCTATTAGTCTGAAGTACAGAGCACAGCTCAACATTGTCCATCAGACCAGGGGGCCAGCGATACCAGGGCACCGATTAATCACAGAAAGGGGGTGATGTCACAACCCTCGTTTAAACCTCTAGGGGCCATAGTTCCCAGCGTGTAAATCCAGAAAGTTTCTCTTTTGCTTAGTTTTTTCTGGATATCCCCACCACGCTCATCTAGAGTAACATGTTCAATGGCTTTGAACGTTAGATTATCAACATTAGAGTCACAGCAGTTCATAAAATGTCTCGGTACACTATGTTGAAACACTTTGTTCTTTATACTTCGAGCATGTTCTAAAATGCGCAATTTTAGTTGCCTTTTAGTTTTACCTACGTAGCGTCTCCCACACCTACATTTTAAGAGGTAAATAACATTAGTAGTAGTACAACACATATGACTTTTTATCTCGAAGAACTTGCTGTTATCATGATTATAAAACTTGTGTCGTTCTCGACTTGCATGTCGACAAATTTTACATTTATTACATGGGAAGAACCCTTTAGTGGTACATAACCAGCCATTGCTGCTTTCAGGAACGCCCTCAGCGAACATTCAGCCGCTTCGGTATTCGCAGCAATGATTTTATCTATTAAGCATTAAATAGTTATGCTGTTGTGCTGTATGTGCTTTGTAGCCGTTTTTTATGTAAATATTTTTCATGTAAACATTTTTTCATGTAACAATTTGTATGTAATGTATTTTTTATGTAACAATCCTGGTGGCTTTAATGCTTAATAGATAAAATCATTGTTGCGAATACCGAAGCGGCTGAATTGAAAGTAATATGGCTAATTTTAGCTAGTCAGTATCGCTTTAGATGAGCAACAGTTAATTGCTCAGCTGCCACCATGATTGTATCCCTTCTCTGGTGGATAAAACAGGCCGGAGACTGACGCTAGGCCAGCCCTCTGACGAAGTCGATGACGAAACGCGTTGGGGCGTGGCCTAGCGTCATCTCTGACCGGAGTTGAACTTTTGGAGAACTGATCACCGCCATCCGCTGCTGGAACTGGCCGCTGTCTGCTGATTAGTGTGCACCGCCCGTTGGTAATCAAACTGAGTGTAACCTCTCCAACTTTTGTGCTGCGGTGTCAGCTACTCTATGTGCATTTACAGCGGTGTTTGTACTGCCAGATCTGGTACATGATCTCTGCTCTCTGTATCACCAGCTATTTTACCCTGTCTGTAATAAAACTTTTAAAACAGATTTACGCACTATGAGCGCTTGCTCTCATCATTTTTCTTTTATATATATATATTTATATATATATATATATATATATATATACAGATGGAGCGGCCTCGCTCTTGCAGGGGATGGCGGAAGATTTGCCATCCGCCATCCCCCGCCAGCCGCCATCTGTTCTGTAAAAGGGGACACGCGCGCACGAGATGCGCGCGCATCCCCTTCCGACGGCGCTTCCCCCGGGTCCCCGCCGGCTTGTCGGCGGTCACCCGGGGTCCCCACCGCCTCCCCGCTGTCCCACCTAACCCTGTCTGTCTCCCTGAAGCGGAGACGGACAGGGTTCCCATCGCCCCGCCACCCGGAAACTGAGACTGGAGCGGATCGCCAGCGGAGACAATCTGGCGATTAGCCAGCAAGAGGGAGTCTAGCTCCATCTGTATATATAGTGCAACAAGTCCGGCACTCAGAGAAGGGTACAGCTGCTCCCGGTGGCCCTGGCAGCAGATAGTATATAATCCAAGGAGTCCATGAGAGGACCAGGCCGGCACTCAGGGAGTCTGGTCATGCAAAATAAAGATACTACACCATTTTATCGTGTGGTCAACATTTCTGAGGTTTTAATTGTATGTCGTCAGGACATACAGTGAAAATGACAAGAAAAACAGTATATATAGCTTACCCAAGCTTGTTCCCAACCCACGTGTACGCACGCCGCTCCCGGTGGTAATCACAGTGACATCATCCCAGGGCATTCAGGGTCAGCGTCACAGCCGACTCCCCCGGTGGGCGTGTATCATAGTTACTATGGAGACAATACAAAAAACAACAATATGTCATATATACTATAAACATTCGATAATAAAGATACATACAAAGAAAAGGCAATTTAGTACAGGAATTGTTATAAACAATTATAACAGCTAGAGAAAGTAGCGAAAGCTGAGAAGTTCATTCACACCACCAGGATAGACAGTCTGCAATCTGTCAATCCATTATGCCATTATGCCTCCCGCTGCAGGAGAGTTTTATTACAATCTCCTCCACGACCCAATCAACCCAATCGGCTGGTCATTGTGGGTGCCCTCTAACACCTGTCTGATGTTTGATCTGTGCAATGTAAAGCGTTCCTTAAATGTTCTTATTGTTTTACCCACATAAAGTTTGCCACATGGGCACTTTATGTAGTAAATAACATGAGTGCTCATACATGTTAGGGGATAACGAATGTCATAATTTTTTCCTGTGCTTGGATGCATAAAGGTGTTACCTATCTCCAAGGCATTACAGTTAGTGCACCCAAGTCACGATAAATATTCGGTTTTCATAATAAAAAGTGGGACGGTGCTTTGCTTTTAAACCCAGAGATGTCATTATGCACTAGCCATTGTTTGAGATTTTTACCTCTACGGTAACCTGGCATTATGGTTTTATCTTTGAAAAATTTCAAAGAGGAATCAGTGCTAATTACAGGCCACAAAGATTTGGCCTTTGTATTAGGTGCCCAGATTCGGTGGCAAAGTTTACAGGAAAAATTATTTTATTTTTTAACCTTTCCTCATTTTGTTGTTTAGAGCCCCCTACACGGGGACACTTACATGCTTTCTCTTTAGCTTATAGCAGGCTAGATTTACTATAGCCATGCTCCAAAAATCTGCCAATTAGGTGCTTCAATTCTGTCTCAGCTACAATGGGGTCAGTGCAAATTCGCCAGATCCTTAGGAACTGGGAAAAAGAAGGTCCTTTTTCAAAGCCGGGGGATGATAGCTGCCGCCTTGTAACAGCGTATTCCTTTCCACTTGTTTGTGGAACAAAGAGGTCGTGATAATATTATGATCAATAGAGATCAGGACATCCAGATAGTGTACGTGACTATTACTAAACTCAAAGGTGAATTTAGTGTCCATGTCACTCTCATTGATGTTGGACAACATATTGGCTAAGGAGGACTGATCTCCTCACCATACAATGCAAATATCATTGATATATCTACAAAACATCGTTAGATGCTGGACTATAATCTGATGACAAAAAAACACAGATTGCTCCACATCAAACACATACTGTATGCATTTGCGTAGCTTGGTGCTACGCAAGAACCCTCATTTTTGGTTATAAATTTCCCAATTAAAGAGAAAATAATTTCGGGTGAGAGTGAGTTCAAGTAAGGACATGAATAGCTGGATGTCTGGACCTTTGTACACAGGATGATTCCAGACGCCAGAGGACTATCTGCTACACATCAGTTGATCTCAAATAGTCCAGTGTACAAAGGTCCAGACATCCAGCTATATATGTGTATTAGGGCGGAGTGAAAAAACTGAAATTGAGAAATTCAAAATCGGCTAGTGTGGGAAAGTTGTGACTTGACCTGAATAAGAAACGTGCAAAAGCATTTTGATCTGAGTCAACATCTTCTGTTCTGGCAAGAGGCCTAAAGTTTCACTTTTTAGGTGAAAATGACGAAACCTATGAAGATGCTCCAATCTAGTTATAATTATGTCCGGATGTCTTAGAGTGGTTCATTAATATACTTTAGCATAGTAAAAAACAGTACGAGCTTGTCCTAGTGCAAAGTGACTGACTGGCGGGAGAAAAAATCCCTAATAATTGACCCATTTTCATGGTCACAATTGTGAATATTGTGTGTTTTCTCCTGAACGTGTTTATAATAGAAGAAGCACAAATACTCTAAATGGAATTTCATTGACACTGTGTGAAATATAAAACTGCATAATAGCCCTTAATCAGACCTGATCGCAGTACAAATTTGTTCTCAAAATGGGCAAAACAAATGCTGCATTGCAGGTGGGGCAGATGTAACGTGCTGAGAGAGTTAAATTTGGGTGGGGTGTGTTGAAACTGAAATCTAAATTGCAGCAGGTATTTACCCTGCACAGAAACAAAATAATTTAACACAAATCTAAAGGTGGCCATACATCTACAGATCGATTGTCAGATCTGGCTGGTTGGAACAAATACCTGGTAATATCTGAATGACAGTTTTTGGCAGTTTTCCAGCATTTCAAAGCAAAGTGCTCTCATCCATTACCAGTATTTTGTTCCAAACAGACAGATCGGACAATAAATCTGTAGATGTATGGCCACATTAACTCCCTCTGCACATGTTACATCTGCCCCACCTGCAGCTGCATTACAGCATATAATTATGCCAAAGATAAGCCAATATATTAACAGTTAAATACATTAAAGTGCATTATGCTGTAATAAGTATTGCTGATCAATCCTGCCTAGCAGGGCTGTCTTTTTGTATGGGCTTAATGGGCACTTGCCCAGGGGCCCCCGGCGTATAAGGGCTGTATGTTGATAGCTGAGGATCCCCTTTTTCCAGGGATACCAAAATTTTGAAAATCGGCCCTGGGGAACTGCAGATATCCAACTTCAAAGCAGCAGTCCACATCCGACCTGTTAATTACAATTTCCAGTCATATTTCTCAGGTTCTTTCTGACACTAGCGGCTTGTCTCTATCATGCCCAGAACCAGAGATATCAGCCTTCAAGCAGCCGGTCCCTGCTCCAGCTCCAAACGTCTGGTGTAGTTTTATATTTTTGTCAATGGATTGCTCTGGCTCCTGATCTCTGATCCCCAAGTTCCCAGCACCTCCTGAAAGTTGGGACTCTAGGTTTTTATACTAGGCTAAGAAATCTATTTCCAGATAATGGCGATATCTGCAGTCAAACAAGCTGCCCTTCCACCGGAAAATGACGAATATTAAGCCCACTCCATTATCCAACCGTCCCCTGTGTATAAAACACCCCCTACCTCCCTGGAAGTAATTTACAAGGGACATACAGCTCAGTGCCCCCTTCCACACGTTAGTGTTCACCCTCCCACCACCTGTGCAGTAAAGGAGTAATTAGCAGAAGTTACTGCTCCAGGTCCTACATGTTGAATGGAAGATAGAGCACCCCCTGTCACCCGTAGGACATCAAAGCTGCTGCTGATATCACCCCCCACCCCTAGGAGGGGAGAATGGGTAAGGGCCCCAGTGCATTGCTTTGCCCAGGTGCCCACACTGCTGTTAAGACGGCCCTGCTGCCTAGAAATGAACACCGTGATTGGCATATATGTACTGCTGGACACCACTCATAGAATGATTAACCTGTTATTTTTTTAATCAATGTTCTTGTTTTTTCCCCCTAAACATTAGATGTATTTGTTTATTTATTTATTTACAGTTTCTTATATAGCTCAGCAGATTCCTTTACGCTTTACAATAGTAGACAGTGATAAAACAAACTGGGTAATGACAGACAGACTTGGGGGTTAGAGGGCCCTGCTGCAAGCTTACAATTTATTACATCATAATACACTTCAACGTATTTAACAGTTAATATATTGGCTTATCTTTGGCATAATTATATGCTGTAATGCAACCCAATCATGTTCCCAGTATAGGGGATGCAACACTGTTTTTCTGTCAATAAACAGAAGTGATATGTAAAATGATACATTAGACAGTTTACACTTACTTGTAATACTTATTGTAACAGTTACTGTTTTTCAATAACAGACTGCAACAGTTATTTCTTATTTATATACACAGGATTGTCTATCTTTGTATATGCACTGCAAAGAGAGCAGCATAAATCCAATTTCATGTATTTCAGTGACACTGTGTGAAATATAACACTGCATAATGGCCCTTAATCAGACCTGATCGCAGTACAAATTTGTTCTCAAAATGGGCAAAAAAATGCTGGACTGCAGGTGGGGCAGATGTAACATGTGCAGAGAGATTTAAGGTGGCCATACATCTACAGATTTATTGTCCGATCTGTCTGGTTGGAACAAAATCCTGGTAAAAGATGAGAGCAAATGACAGTTGACCATTTGCTTTGAAATGCTGAAAAACTGTCATTCAGATATTACCAGCTGTTAGTTCCAACCGGCCCAATCTGACAATCGATCTGTAGATGTATGGCCACCTTTAGATTTGTGTGAGTTATTTTGTTTCTGTGCAAGGTCAATACCGGCTGCATTATTTTTACACTGTAATTTAGATTTCAGTTTCAACACACCCCACCCAAATTTAACTCTCTCAGCACGTTACATCTGCCCCACCTGCAATGCAGCATTTGTTTTGCCCATTTTGAGAACAAATTTGTACTGGGATCAGGTCTGATTAAGGGCTATTATGCAGTGTTATATTTCACACAGTGTCACCGAAATTCCATTTAGAGTATTTGTGCTTCTTCTATTATAAACACGTTCAGGAAAAAACACACAATATTCACAATTGTGACCATGAAAATGGGTCAATTATTAGGGATTTTTTCTCCCACCAAAGTCATTCACTTTGCACTAGGACAAGCTCGTACTCTCTTTTACTAAGCTAAAGTATATTAATGAACCACTCTAAGACATCCTGACATCATTTTAACTAGATCGGAGCATCTTCATAGTTTTCGTCATTTTCACCAAAAAAGTGAAACTTTAGGCCTCTTGCCAGAACAGAAGATGTTGACTCAGATCAAAATGCTTTTGCACGTTTCTTATTCAAGTCAAGTGACAACTTTTCCACACTAGCCGATTTTGAATTTCTCAATTTCAGTTTTTTCACTCCGCCCTAATGTGTATATATATATATATATATATATATATATATATATATATATATATAGAACAAGGGGAGACGGCGGCACTCAAAGGGACTTTGAAGAGAATGAAACAGACCACTCTGGGGTTCAGTTCAACGTTTCGGTCGGTTAGACCTTTATCAAGAACTACTGCATACACGATAGTTCTTGATAAAGGTCTAACCGACCGAAACGTTGAACTGAACCCCAGAGTGGTCTGTTTCATTCTCTTCAAAGTCCCTTTGAGTGCCGCCGTCTCCCCTTGTTCTATTACGTTGGGTGCTTGCTGCACCCTGGAAGGCACCTGGGCAGGTATTTTACCACACAGAGGAGTGCCAGCCTTCCCCCAGTATATATATATATATATATATATATATATATATATATATATATATATATAGTATTATACTTTTAACTGTATGCACCTAGAAATAAGATGCTGTTATAACACAGAAACCTTATCCATTTAAAAAGATATTTTACTTACTGTTTGATGTCAAGACTAAAATATCATGTTGACTTAATTCTAGATTATTTAATATCCTTTGTCCTTCAATCTCATTTTGTTTAAGTCTAGCCTATGGCAACAATCAGTTTTTTTAATCCATTATACCAGATTAAAGGCTAAAATCCTTCTTAGTGCCAAGTTATCACATACCTAATACAAGCTCAATACAATCAAATGGATTAAAGCTAAATGTGGATGTAAACTTAGTAAAGCCAATATAGATCAAGGGGAATAAAACAAGAAAACAAGGTCACTTGGAAAGAACAGACAATATTGGAGACCGAATGAGCACATTCTTGTTTAAAACAATAATTGCAACGTTATAGTAAAGTACTAATTTAAAAGGAGCCTAGTAAATATTAATTATAAAGATATTTTTTCAGACTCTACTAGTTAATTTCAAGAAATTTGGGTGTAAGATTATGTTAACACAAGATTTCAAAATTAACTAGATAAAATAGCTAATAAAGTGTCCGATTTTGATTAGGATGCTGCCTCGTCCATTTGTCTGTCTTTTGCCAATGTAGAAAGTGCAGATTTGTGCTAACACCAGTACTAGCCATTTCCTAGTGTACATTTGTGTTTCTGCACTTTTGACATAATTAGATTTTGGAAATCCCTAAAACTTGCATCAGCCCCATGCTGAATTCAGATGTTTCATAAAAGTATGACTTTTTAATGTGAGTAAATAAACATCTGATTCCGCAACAAGTTCATATAAACACTCAAAAAATTCCTGTAACAAGCCCATTAGACAGTCCATGATTGTGCACCTGAATATACTGTATCAGTCATCGCCAAGAAAGACACTGTGGATATTGTGCAGATCAATCACAACTACAGATTTATGCGTACACACCATGACATACATATGTTGTTGGCATTCTTAACAACTAAAGGTGCGTACACACGGGCATTTATCGCTGGCAATATGGTCGCTGATCGACCATATTGCCAGTGATTGGTGTGTGCACCGGCGATAAATCGCCAGGTGCGTGCTCCCGTTTCTAGCCCCCTTTAGATGTATTCTTAGCTTAAAAACTTAATTTGAATGAATATTGGGATTGTATGTGACTCAGATCAGTCTCAAAATGTATATTTATACCATTGTTACTGCACATTGATTACATTACTCAACAAATGTTTAAAAAATTCTCTGAATCTAACATATGATGTCTTTTCATCTAATTTAGTGATGTTGAATTCAGTGGGAAAATAATCAGATTTTCTCCACAACATCTTCAAAAACGTCAGAAACTAAACTTCAGAAACACTTATAGCAGGCATTCCTGCTCGCTGTCACCGCTCGCAGAAAGCATTGAATATACCCCTTAATGTGCTGGAAATAATATTACCCCCAACAGAATACAGAAGGTGGTTAATCATATTTCCATATAACCATTTCATGTCCATGTTGAACAGTTAGGGCCAATCATCCAAACCTCTGCCATACTCAAGTAGTAGTTCAAGAGTCTTGCACAGCAGAGAACAGCATTTTTATGTCAGTTAAAATAATACAAATCTTAAATAACTGTCATTTGCTAAAAATACTCATCAACAGGGCCGGATTAACAATGGGCCTGATGGAGCTACAGCTCCAGGCCCACTCTCCAAATAGGCCCATTTTGTAGCTGAGGACCAGGGCTTTCCAACGAGCCCAGCCCCGTGTCGCTAGCCCCCCGAGAACCAGAGATACTGCCAGGCAAACCTGGAACGTTTTCCGCATAGAATAACATGGGACCCGTTAACTCCGACCTCCACCCGTTTCCAACGGCTGCCAGTTCCCCCTTCAGCATCACAGAAGCTCGAGGTTAATCTCTGTCGAACCCAAATCGCTGGGCCTGCAATACGATAACTGGTCCTTTTTTTTTAATTGCTGGATGTTCATGTTGTTTGAAGACAGATTTCTCTGGAACCAAACGGCCCATTTTCACGGGACCAAAATCATTTGAAGCCTACATGTAAATGGGTCAGTTGGTTCCGAAGTTATAGCTCATGGGTCTTCAAACTGTGGCCCTCCAGATGTTGTGAAACTACAAGTCTCATCATGCATTGCCACAGTTTTGCTATTAGGGAATGCTAAAACGATGTCAAGGCCTGCTGGGACGTGTAGTTTCACAATAGCTGGAGGGCCACTGTTTGGACATGCCTGGTATAGTGTGTATTTTGGCTCAATACATGTGGCACAATGTGAATTTTGACTTAATCTGTGTGGCATAACGTGAATTGTGACTCAATCTGTGTGCCATAGTGTGAATTTTGACTCAATCGGTGTACATTTTGGCTCATTCCATGTGGTATAATGTGTAAGAGGCAATTACAGTATAAGGGGGTTACGGTACTTATATGTTAGTTGGGCGCCCACTAAGCTATTTGCTAAGTTTGCATGTCCGCTCACCACGCTTCGGGCTTGGTGGCTCGCTGCGCTCGCCACACTATATAAAATTAACTCCATGCCGACATGGATAGTGGGGGTATGAGCGTACTAACTATAGTGGGCGCCCAACTAACATATAAGCACCGGGGTTTCTATTGTGTTGCATGATTTGTATAAGGGGTATATGGTGTGGTAAACTTAGGTGACCACATAAAAGGTGCTGAAATGTTGTCTACCAAGTTTCGACTTTCAGTATTTTATTCATAACCTCACCCCGCAAGTATATTAGGACATCGGCATCCTGCGAGTGCACCTTTCGAGTGCACCCGCCAATATATCTCCCTGCATTTTTCTTATGTCAGCCCCCTGCCTTTTCCAGGCATATATAATTAGTTACAGAACATAATTAGTAGTTACACAAATAGAGACACACCCATGAGCAGACCACCCAAACAGAACACTGGTCACGCCACCCACATTATTAGGTGTTGGCCACAACCCCTAATATTGCGCATAATAGGCCCTTGATCATTTTCAGCTCCAGGCCCATTTAGACCTTAATCTGGCTCTGCTCATCAATATAGACACAAACCACTCAACAGTATATTCATTAAATCATGTAAATAAAAAAAAACAACAGTTCATTATCAGACAGGACAGACATATTCTAGAATCCACATGAGGATACCAGAAATTTACTTAACTGATCTTCTACTGCTTGTTGGCCTGTTTTAGAGCCTTGGGCTGTTGTCCCAACAAGCTGCCTCTCTGCAGACAAACCCTGGTATATTTTGTCACTGTTGTCCCAACAGCCCAATTAGTAAACCAGCCATAGAGTTGCGGCTTATCTGCACAGAGAATTTAAAATTGTATAACTTATCCATAGTTTAGCAGAGAACAGGTTGAGTATCCCTTATCCAAAATGTTCGGGACCATAAGAATTTTGGATAATGGATTATTCCGTATTTTGGAACATTTTTATATTTCAATGAGGTATCTTGAGGTATTTTGCATTTATGTTGTACAAACACATTAAACACATGAAATACACACAAATATATTTTATTTCTGCATGAAACATGGTAAACACAGTTAGTGTATTATCTCAGGAATCATTTTCTTGCACATAATTAGTGGCAGTTATATGTCATGTCCCCGGTAGTGATGTCACAGATGTCCCCGGTAGTGCTTTAAGCAAAAAAAATAGATTGTTTTTTCACATTCTGGATACTATGGTTTTCGGAATAATTTGGGTAACGGATATTTGGGTAAGGGGTACTCAACCTGTATTTATATGTGTGTGTGTTTATTATATAGCATATATAAACATAATTAATATATTTCTACTAAAAAAAATGTCAGTGAATTTTTAACCCCTGATTGCTATAATAATGGAGAACAATTAAACCCCAACTATTTCTCTTATTTTCACCACTGTTCTACTCTTGTCTTAATATAGGAAGCAAAAGACAGATGCACACTTTTTAGAATTTTTTTTAAATACAGTATGTGCTACTGTAATTGACTAGGACATAACATATGTGTATGCTCTAACTTTGTTATCACCCCAGAGAAAGTAAATAGCCATTAGTTCTCGAAATAAATTCAGTTAATTCTCAGCTGGGATTTCATACAGCTCATCAGGTATAATCTGTCAGAAGAAAGCTACATTTGTGCCATGACACCCAAAAAACAGTTGATTCTTAAGTGATCCCTGGAGCTTCTGTCTGCACATTACTTTATCTCTTAGACACTGCTACTCTGAGCTATTCCGAATAAATACCACTGTGAATCACTTTAGAGAAAAATAAGAATTATTCTACACTTTCATTTATTATCTGGACTGCTTATAAATATTAAAGGATGCAGGTTACTAATCTGAATTTTTTAGCACAAATTTAAATAAACTCATGTCAGTATTTTCTTTTTTTTTTTAAATACATTTCGATTGAAGCAATGCATAAATTGTTGCAATGAACACCAGCGCCGGATTAAGGACCTAATTTTCCTGGAACTGTTCAAGGGCCTATTAGGAGAAGTGGAGTAGGTGATACCAATGCCATTTAGACATGTAGAACCCATACACAGGGCTGCCAAGAGAAATCCTGGACCCCGGTACAACAATTTTCCGGAGCCCCCCTGGAAGGCATTTTTCCCAGGGCTCTCTGTTGTCACTCTCACTGACCCTGCGGTCATTCTCACTGATCCGACCACAGCCTCCTTTGCACCACCTCAGAAGCCAACCACAGCCTTCTCCACACAACCACAGCCTCCTTCACAACGTTGATGCTGACCAGAGCCTCCTCCTCCAAAACATCACCACCTAACCCAGCCTCCGCCTCTGCATTGCCATCACTGTATACTGCCTAAGGTAAGGCAATCTTGCCATGCTGCCTGTATTTCCCTTTGTCACTTTCTCTGTCATCCCTCTCTTTGTCCCTGCTGTCACTCTCTGTCCTTACTGTCACTCTCTCTGTCCCTGCTGTCACTATACCTGACTCTCTCTCCTTGCTGTCACTCTACCTGTCCCTGATGTCACTCTCTGTCCTTGTCACTCTCTCTGCCCGTGCTGTGTCTCTCCATCCCCATGCCATCCCTCTCTCTGTCCCTGCTGCCCCTCTCTCTGTCCCTGCCATCCCTCTCTGTCCCTGCCACCCCTCTCTCTGTCCCCACTGCCCCTCTCTCTGTCCCTACTGCCTCTTTATCTGACTCTGTTGTCTCTCTCTCTCTGTCCCTGTCACTCTCTGTCCCTCTCCCTGTCCCTATCTCTGCTTCTGCTGTCCCTCTCCCTCTGTGTCCCTAAGTCCCTGCTGTCCCTGGCTCTTTCTGTGTGGCATAATGTTGAGTTTTGGTTCATTCTGTGAGGCATAATGTTGAATTTTGGCTCATTCTGTGTAACATAATATGAGTTTGGCTCATTCCATGTGGCATAATGTGTAATGAGCACTAGCACTAGATAGTATAAGGGATCCTACTATTGTGGTGTATATAGGGTAAATGGTGTGGTACACTACACTTAATGACATACCCCCTTTTGAGTGGCCACATCTCTTTTCCAGAGAGGATGGAGGCCGAAAGCTCTGCAGGTGGGGAGAGGAGTATGGAGATCCACCATCTGTGTCAGCTAACAGCAGTCTGGTGGGGATGGCGGGAGTGGAGGTCCACATCCCAGGGGCAGCCATCAGTTTCCATCAGAAGGAATCCCCCCAGGCATAGCGGTGGGTGGGGAGAGAATTTCTGTGTCCCCTGTACAGCCGCTGAGTGAGAAGAAGGGAGGGTGGGGAGCGGAGTTCCATCCACTCTGCAGCCGCCAGGTGGGACCCACTATCCTTCCATAAGGCGAGGAGGCTAGGGCTGCCTATGGTTGGATTGGGATGCGGCCCACTTTGAGCACTGTGTGTGTGTGCTTTATATATATATATATATATATATATATATATATATATATATATAAATTACATAAAACCAGTTCCAAAAATGTACTCACACAGCAGGCAGCTGCTGTTTTTCATGGCTCAGCTCAACCTCAGCCTCCATGAGCTACTTCACCTCCCCTTCCCTAAGTGGATCTGGTCCAGGAGCTGGCTGCTGCAGCTGCAGAGTGACACAGAGACTTGCAAGAGGATGTCATCGTCTCGCGTGATGTCTGCAAAGCTCCACACTCCAAGTCCGCAGGTGGATGGGCTGACTGTTGGCTGTCCTGATGTCACGCAGATGTATCGCCGCCACCACGCCACTGCTGCTAGCTGACCCTGCACTACTTCAGACCCCGCGCTCGGTCGCACTGCCCGTGCACCCGCCACCGGCCAAAGTAAAAATGAAAAAGTGTGTGTATGTGTGTTTGTCCAGACCCGGGCCCCCTGGCAGTCCCTTTGCCCTGGTAAACTTTATGTGGCCAGCTGGTGTCTGCCTTGTGATCACCATGATGATTGGCCTGACAGGTGGGAGTGGACTGTGCCAGTATAATCCTGCTGCTTTTTACTGGATTTTTGGGTCTCCCTGAATAAAGTTCATCCTGTTATCATTGTAACCTGCTCTGCTGTGTGATCCTTGAACCCCAGGAAACCCACTTCACCCGGTATTCTTACATACCCTAACCCTACCCATTAACGATGTGTTTTGATGGAACATGCCATACCATCCTAGTTACTGTCCTGCTAATTACTTTTGACCTCACAATCCACAGCCCAATAATACACTACAAGCCCATTACTGTTCTATATGCCCTCCAATCTTTAGAACACTACTAAGGCTCAACATATGGTAATGCTGGGACTTGGCATTAAGTAACAAATTTACATATTACTATTGTACAGATGGATACATACGATACATATTTGTGTAAATACTCTTCTTATGCATGAGATTTTCATATACTGTATACTGTATGTTCTAAGCTGAATTTAAAAAAGTCTAAGGAAGGAACAAACCATTTTTACACTTCCTAAAATGTTAACTTAAAAGTGTTGGTATCAAATTATATTTCATAAGGAACATATTATATCTAAAGGATCATTTCTTGTTAAGTGTATCATTTATATAAGAGAAACATGACCAGTCAAGCATAAACTATGTGTCTATCTACCACATTATGAGGAACATTTTCAAATCCTTTTGGCAAACTATAATGTATGTATGTATGTATGTATGTATGTATGTATGTAGCACAACATGGAACTAATTCAGACCCCTAATGTGAGAATGCTCAGCAGACGTCAAGGAGTAAGGCACTGCCCAGACAGAATGAGTATCCACTAGCAAATCCATATGCAATTCATGAACCATGAAATGATTTTACAGGCTGTGCAAATATGAGTTGGTTTAAGGCTTCCACAAATCTGCGACTGAGACAGGGTGGAAGTGGTCATCACTGACGTCAAAGACCCTACTTAAAATGCCTGGGTATACTGTGTTTTTACCACCACATCCAGAAAACAGCAGGTTACTACCCCTTTATGCTGGCTTACTGTCAGTGAAACTTCGAGAGCATTACATTTATGATCCATACACATTTTCTGTTGCTAAGGGGGAAATTTACCAATATGAAAAACCTAGTTTTTCGTATTGGTATTTCTCCTACAGCTGCATACGACTGTTTTAGTCGTATGCAAAGTCGTGTTCCGGAGGGGAAATTACAAAGCAGTCAGATACGACTGCTTTGTAACCCTCCGATGGTGTAACCATTCGTATTAGCGGCACATATATACGGCCGCTAATACGAATGTTTCTGGTAGTCTGCACGGATCAGTCAGATCCGTGCAGGCTGCAAGGTGTAAAAAAATAGAAAAATTAAATAAATAAAAACAAAACGGCGTGGGGTCCCCCCCCCCCCACAGCTATAACCAGCACCAGGCCGAAGGAGCCGGGGCCGGTAATTAAAAATCAGGGAACTCGACAAATAGGGGTTCCCCGATTTTTAACAACCAGCCCCAGGCTCCAGGTCCGGGGCTGGTTCCCAAAATACGGGGGACAAAATGACTAGGGCTCCCCCGTATTTCAAGAACCAGCCCCAGGCACAACCAGCCAGCAGTCTTGGCAAAAAAACAAACCGACACCTGAAACCAGCCGGACGGTAGGAGCCGCACGGTGTTTGTGTACATTGTGTGGCTCCGCTTCCCGAATGCCGCTATTGGCCGCCTTGCGGCCTAGCGGCCAATCAGGAGCCGCTAGGCCGCAAGGCGGCCAATAGCGGCATTCGGGAGGCGGAGCCGCACGATGTACACAAACACCGTGCGGCTCCTACTGTCCGGCTGGTTTCGGGTGTCGGTTTGTTTTTTTGCCAAGACCCTTACCTGGACTACGTCGCGCTGGGACAGGTGAGTATGGTTTCCTTCCACAGCTTCCTCCATGGATTTCGTCAGATCCGGACGCCATCGCCGACAGCGACGTCGACTTGAAGAAGGACGTCGACATGGATCCAGAAGACCGCCGACACAGGACCAGAAGACGACACAGGACCAGGGCTACCTACGGAAAGAAGATAGGTAAGTATTAGTATGTGTGGGCTTTGTATGTATTAAAGTTTTATTTTAAGTATGTGTCAGTGTGTTTTATTGTACTATTTTTAATACTGTGGCACTACAAGACCCAGCGGGCCCTTTAATGCCCCGCAGGCTGGGACTTGTGGTTCTCCAAGTCCCAGCTTGCGGGGGAGGCTTGCTGGGACTCATAGTGCCCCAGTATTAGACAATAGTTTAATCTTTTTTTTACACCATTTATCAGCTCGATGCCCACCGCCCAGGGGCATCGAGGACAGCACCATGCTTCAACCTGGTCAGGAAAGTCCTGGAGGGGGGGACCCCTTTATTGGGGGGGTCCCCACTCCCCCAGGGCCCCTGGCCAGGCTGACTGGTCGGTAGGGTTAATGCTTTGGCCGGGGGGACTTGTATAAAAAGTCTCCCCCCGGCTGTGGCATTACCCTGCTGGCTGGTTTGGCCTGGGGCTGGTTCTTGAAATACAGGGGCTGTCCCCCATATTTTGGGAACCAGCCCCAGACCTGGTGCCTGGGGCTGGTTGTTAAAAATCGGGGAACCCCTATTTGTCGGGTTCCCTGATTTTTAATTACCGGCCCGGCTCCTTCAGCCTGGTGCTGGTTACAGCTGTGGGGGGGACCCCACGCCGTTTTTTTTTTTTATATTTATTTATTTTTCTATTTTTTTACACTAAAGCCTGCACGGATCTGACTGATCCGTGCAGGCTTAAAGCAAATACGACAGGGAAAGCAAGGTGTATTTTCCTGTCGTATTTGCGTGGGTGTTTTACACCACTTAGCAGCCGTATTATCAGTACGGCTGCTTAGTACATCAGGAACCACCATTCTTTTGAATGGTGATTTCTGTCGTATTCTATCGTTGGTGTAGACATTCGTATTTGTAAATACAAATACGAATGTTCCATCTTTAAGAATACGAATTGTTGTATTTTTGGGATTGTAAATCCCGAAAATACAAATTCGTAAAAAAAAGGTGTATTTCTCCCTACGAATACACCTTTTTTCTATGAATCCATTTTGGTAAATGTCCCCCTAAATCCCTTCTTGCATGCACAATGCGCACTGTGGGTGAAATGTAATAGTATGAGAGAATCAGAAAGTGAGAGATTTGGTAAGAAATCTCCAGTTTTTTTAAAGCGGCAATCATCTACACTGCAAAATCAAACTGGTTTTGCGGTGTAAATGATTGCCGCTTTAATAAACTGGAGATTTCTTACCAAATCTCTCACTTTCTGAATCTCTCATCCTATTACATTTCACCCAGAATGTTTGATAATCGTTCGATATGGGAATTCTCTAATTAGCAGTAAAGTCTGAATTAGGCCCTATATACAGTAATTGATGTTGTCCTAGTTTTTGAAAATTCAGCCTCAGGTTCTGTAACGGTCGCTACTAATTATGCAGATTTTTTTTTTGTAAGTCTAGTCCTAATTCTAATTATTGGAGAGTTTCAACTGTAGAAATAAAAATGCAGGCATTGAAAAAAGTCCAGCATACGTCTTTCATATTTAGAAAGTTTTGTTTGCCCTTTTGTTACCCTATATTTATATGCCACAGTTTGGATAAAACTTCTCAACTAAATGCTGCAACCTTTTCGAAAACAGGCTTTCCGTGTTGTTACACATTTATTGCAATAGTTTCTTAGATTTGACTTAGAAAATGATAGTTTATATGTTGTACTGGGTAAAGACCTAAATGCAACAGGTGTGAATAAAAACGAGAGTCCGGAAAAATAGAAATACACTTGTTAAATGAACCAAATCAAAATGGAGTTTAGAATGGGCTGTATAATGTTTAACAATAATAATGTCACTACCCTATGTGTATTAACCCCTTCAGTGGTGTTTTTTTTCTAAGGAGTGCTCCCCACTGGGCGAGTTTTTTATGGTGAGCTCTCCCTAAAAAAAAAAAAAAACACCATACTTTCCCTGGGTCTGAGCAGCGCCGCTGAACTGTGAATCAGCCGCTGCCCAGCCCTGCTCCCTGCCGCCCCATATCTGCTCCCGGCAGCCGGCTTGTCATAAGATGGCGCCGGACAGGTCAATAGAAAATCCGGAGGGGAGGGGGGAGGAGGAGGCAGGCTGCGCCGAAGCTGTCTGAGTTCAGCGATTGAACTCAGCAGCGCTGCCCGGCTCTAAACAGTTGCAATCCCGAGAATTTTCTTGGCTTGCCAGACTGGCCACTGAGGCACAGCCCGGAAAATTCTCGGGATTGCCACTGAAGGGGTTAAAGCAGGGGAATGACAGTTAATACAGTCATAAAGCAATATTTAAGATTGTGCTGCATTAACAAAAGTTTACTTTTTTGTTATACAGTACTTAGATTTTTCCCCAAAATGTGAATCATAGTCAGGGCTGGTGAAAGTTTGGTTAGCACCCTAAGCAAACTGACTGCATACTGTCGCCTCACAGATCCCACATTCATACACGTAATTACCCACATACAGTACGTACATACTGCTGGTCTGTTTAGGTGATCTCCCTTTTCCCACTTGCCTCAGACCAGGATCTATCATAGGCGCCGCTGGACTCCGGCTACTATGGATCCGTGAGGCACTGGTAGGGGAGCCAGCAGGGAGCAAGAGGAAAGCATGCATATGACAGCAGGTGGAGGCTAGCAGGCAGCAGGAGAAGGGGAATTCTATCGGGTGGGTGACAGCAGGAAGCTATTGGTCGGCGGCAGAAGGAGGATGCTAGTGGGTGGGTGGGAAGGAAGAGGAGGCTAGCTGGTGGACTCCAGCAGGAGGCCAGCAGTCAAGTGACAGGAGGAGGCTAGCAGGGAGACATTGATGTCTAAAAACAAATGACAGGTGTCGTGGCAGATTGTGATGCAGACTTATCCATGGTGGCATCAAACACATCAGTGTAACCTGCCTAATGGGCCAGCCAGCCCCGGGCATAAGCCAACGACAGCAGACCACCCCCTCAGGTCCAGTGCCCATAGGCAGCTGCCTAATGGAAGCTCCGGCCCTGCCTATAGTATAAAGTCCTGCACAATTACCAAGAGAGGCCAATAGGATAAGATTAAATAGGTGGCAAACATGTTGAGTTGAAAATAAATAAAATACAGAATAATCTGCCAGTTATAAACTTAGAGATCATTTAACCTCTACTACCAGTGTCAAAACTAATAACTAATTGTTCCAAAAAGCAGTGTTGCTAAGATTTGGTGATAACTTTCCCGAATGTACCTACTCCTAGTCCAATTACCATTTAGCAAAATTAATTATTTGTTAATAGAGCTGGGTTAAGAATGGTATTTTAATTCTACTTTTTGGTGTATTTGGTATTAGAACAGACAATAACTAGCATAGGAGACCATCACAACAATATCAATTGCAACAGATGAAATGTGTACCATTATTTATATTTACTGTATTAAGATAAATACTAAATAATAAGTATTATTAGGTGTATACAGGGCTATTTTTCAGCAGGCTCCAGCAGGAACTGAGGCCATTATTCTAGTTCTCTCTTTCTGACAAAATATTTCTTAGATGGACAAAACCATGTGCACTGCAGGTGAGGCAGGTGTAAAACCCCACCCAAATCTAATTATCTCTGCACAAGTAACACCTTCCTCACCTGCAGTGCACATGGTTTTGTCCATCTAAGAAATATTTTGTCAGAAAGAGTGAACTAGAATAAGGGCCTCAGTTCCTGCTGGAGCCTACTGAAAAATAGCCCTGGGTGTATACCCACAATGATGAAAACAGAAGGCATTGCTCATGATCATGGCATTTCTGTGAGGTTATGCTCCCTTTTACACTGGACACCTGGATGTTGGGAGGTATGCATTGCAGACCATCTGCAAATATCACTGTAGTAATTGTAACCCCTGGTTAAAATGCCTGTATTAAATCAGAATCAGCTTTTCTTGCCCAGGTATACTTGCGCATAGGAGGAATTAGATTTGGATTGCTGTGTAACAGCAAGTTAGGTACCAGTTAAACAGTGACAGTACAGATGTACATAACACATACAGGTATACACTTTATATACCCTGGGGAGGGTGATGTACATGTACAGGTGAGACACAGGGAACATATATTTGCTAAACTGCACAGCACCTAGGCAGCCAATGTTGCAGCCGCCGTCCGGGCTACAGTACACCCGGACGGATGGCGGACGTCAGGCAGAGCGAGGAGGCCGTGGACGCTGCCGGGCAGCGTTCCAAGCCTCGCTCTGGGACGAAGCGTCAGGACGTTGCCAGGCAGCGTCCCCGAGCTTCCGCCTGTCGGACGCAAGCGCGCGCGCCTGACGTCAGTCAGGCGGCGTGAGTTTTAAATAAATAGCTGGCGTCTGCTGGGCACAGACGCCGGTTATAGCTTTAGGTGCCCAGAGTTTATTGCTCTGGGTTCCGTCTCCATACCCGGTCCCCTGGGCTTCCTAGGTCCCGGATCTTTCGATCCAGTGCCCCTTGTCAGCTTTCCAGTGTCCCAGTGCCCCTTGTCAGCTTTCCAGTCTCCCAGTGCCCCTTGTCAGCTTTCCAGTGTCCCAGTGCCCCTTGTCAGCTTTCCAGTGGCTCTGTTTCCCAGTGTCCGGTTTTTCCTGTATCAGCCTTCCGGTGTCTGGCTCTTCAGTATCCAGTGTTCCGGTGTCCTTGTTCTTCCTGTATCCAGCCTCAGTGGGCGCTTACGTTCGGCCCTCATCTTCCATCTCTCGTGGGTCACGTAAGTGCTCCTGTGGAGCCTGGGTCTTGTTCTCTTGAAGTTGGTGGCCCGCCGTGGTCTAGCCCCTCCGTAGGCTCAGTATTTATCGTCCAGCAATTTCCCGTGGCCCGCCGTGGCCGTGCCCCTCCGTGGGTTCTGTAGTATTTACCCCTTCGGGTCTCTACATCTGTACCATCTATTAGGATCCTTTTGAAGAAATTTTTCTTTTTATTTTGAAAACGGGTATTTGATCACTGCCGGAATCCGGAGACCGGTTGCTTGGCAACCACACTGAAACAAGTGAACAAATAATACGTGAATACATACATTTAAAATACATGTAAGAAACATGAACCTATGCATGGAACCTGCACTTCGGGACAGTACTAAGCCTCTACAATCAGCCAATATACTATACTGGGACTGTCCCAAGCAAAAGGTGGGCACTTTTTTCTTTGCCAGCCTTTTGCTTGCACATAGGACAGTCCCAGTTTCACCTTTAGAGGTACTGAGTATTACAGTATTTAGATTTCTACATTGTTACGACACAATACACTGACATACAGCAGTGTTTCTTTGCTTTTTTATGGATACTAGCCATCCCATTTAGTATATTGGCTCATTGTAGAGGCTTAGTACTGTCCCGAAGTGCAGGTTCCATGCATAGGTTGCCAAGCAACCGGTCTCCGGATTCCGGCAGTCCCTGGATGTGCATTAGCATAACAGTGAACGTCATCACGTGCACCCCGTTGCGTGCGTCGCCAGCTGGTGACGGAGATGGACCCGGAAGTAGGAGACATGAGCTAACACACGGTGTCTGGTATATAAGGTATGTTTTTTCATTATTTGAATGATCTTGACAAAGGTTAATAAACCGAAACGTTGATCGCACGCTGTTGCTGCATTTCCTGAGTTTATTGAGTCCACAGAGTGCCGCTCCTCCATCTCCGTTTACCGGACCTCTCTCCTGTACAGTAGCCGGTCAGGCTACAGAGAAGGCACCAGGGCGATTACCTCTGCATATTGGGAGTGCCGGGTTATCTCGCTATATATATATATATATATATATACATACATCCCCCTGGTACAGTATGTATTAAATGCCCGCACAGCTAAAATCTTAGGATCAGATGTGTAACTAGATATGGCCCCACAGCAAAAGTTTGTAAGCTCCCCTTATTTAGCAACTGATGGTGATAAATGTATGTAATACATATTACTTAGACAGTAAAGATGAGCCCCGTTCAGTTCTGGGCCCCATAGCAGCTGCACCCCTTGCATCTATGGTAGTTACTCCCTTGCCTAGGATCCAGCAGTATACAGACATGGAGATTGTGCAGAGTGGATTTGAGTTGCTCATTTTGGATTTGGCCCATTTGGAGGAGCTGGGCAGGAGGGAGGAAGCTGCGCACCAGAACCAGGTACCACCCCAAATAGTGCGTACCCCACGTATGTATCGTGCTAGGCTGTACCTGGACTCCCTCTAGGATCAACAGGTTGTGGGGATGTTTAGGCTAAACCGCAATAACTTGTTGAACTTATATGAGCAGGTGAGAGATGATTTGGACCCTTTTGGGGGGGGGGGGCAAATATGCAGTGTCTGGGCTGCAGAAATTAATGTGTACCCTCTACTATTTGGCCACTGGCTCCACTCAGTCTGTGACCTCATGGTCCTTGGGGGTATCACAAGCCACTTTCTCAAAGCATTTTACTCAAGTGTTACTTGCTTTAAAGAAGTTGTGGCGGACATACATCAGATTCCCCAGTTCAGAGTCAGAGTGGCAGGACCACAAGGTTGCTTTCTATAGACTCTCAGCATTCCCTCACATGCTGGGAGCTATAGACTGCACACACATTGGAATTAGGGCACCGCACGTGTGGGGCCACGTCTATGTAAATAGGCGTGGGCGGCACTCCCTGAACGTGCAGGTTGTATGTGATGCTCATCTCAAAATCCTAAGTGTGGTTTCAGGCTTCCCTGGGAACTGCCATGACGCCTATATTCTGAGACACTCCGGCCTCTGCAACCGATTTACTCAACAACAAATGCCAGAGGGCTGGCTACTTGGTAAGTACATTTTTACATATTACCCTCTCTATTCGTATTTGTACCTGCTGAAATGTGTGTGTGTGTGTTTCAATTTTCACCAGCCTACTACTCTTGTCCAAGTAAATACTATTTGCCCACTGCACATACCTTACCATATAAGGCAATAACTTCCTTTCTTTGGTTTAGGTGACTCAGGATATGGGTGTCTTTCCTGGCTCATGACACCTTTGCACACCCCCGCTGGCCCTGCATAGCACCGGTATAATGAAGCCCATATTGCAACCCACAATGTGGTGGAGCGTACATTTGGAGTGTTGAAAAGTAGATTCCGGTGTTTGGACCGGTCATCTGGTTTGCTGCTTTACCACCCTGCAAAAGTAGTGATGATCGTCCAGGCTTGCTGCATGTTACACAACATAGCCCTATACCAACCAGCCTATGTGGAGGAGGATCATGCAGCAGTCGTGCAGGAAGCCCAACCTACCACACCTCAGGTAGTGAGAGGTACGCAGAGGGGGAATCTGGTGCGTACAGACATCATCAGGCACTACTTTTCTGGTAAGCACATGTGCCCTCTATTCCTACATGTACCTTTGCTGGAAGTGAACTCACCTACATTACATTTATCACTAACATATTTTAGCCCAATAGACACAGTCCAAGGGTTCAGTTTGTGGTGCAGACCTATACCTTGCTGTAAAAAACCTTGTAAGTATATTAACAACATGTATGTGATTTTTGTGCAATCAACTATGGCTCACCTGTTGTTGTGGAACTACATGGGCCAGCATGCCCTGACACACTGTAAGCATGACAGCTCAAAACATGTCTGCCACAGCTTGCTGAAATATGTAGTTCCACAACCTCGGATGGGCCAGATTTGAGACAACAGCATCTTCCACCAATACCTTGCCCATATATCATTACATTATGGAACAGATCACACAACAAATGTTTGAAGAATAAAACACAGACAAAATGGTATGCGTTGTGACATTTTTACTACAGTATATTATGTCATACATAACCTGCATTTGTCAGTCGCAAACAATAGAAATGTGTATTAATGTAACAAAAATTCAAGCATAGTACATGCATTATCAATTAATTTTATGTTAAATAATTATTTTTTCCCTCCATCTGGCCGTGCACTACCACCTCTTGACCCTGCGCACATGCCACCCCGGGTCCTAGTACTCCAACGGGGTGGGGAAGTTGGTGAGCCACTTACTGGTGTGCTAGATACACTACTAATTGTAGATGTAGTTGCACCTATGACACCTGACACCTCCATTTGATGGATTTGTGTCTGCATAGCGATCAACACATTATTCTGCGCAGTACACGATTGACTAATTGAATGAATACTTTGTGCAAGGCTGCCAATATGGATATTCTGCTCCCTTACAGCAGAACTAAGTTCAGCAAGACGGGTGTCTATGCTATTTGCCATACGCACCTGAGTGCCTACACCAACCCTTACACTCCTAGACAATTTTCTCAACTGTAGAAAGGTGTCACGCATGTACCCCTTAATGTTGCCCATTTCCAGACTTTGGGAGGCCATAAATTCTAGTTGTTTGTCCTTGAAATGTACCAAGAAGGTAGCTACTTGGGCAGCAGAAGCAGCTGTAGGGGGAGTATTTCTGGGTGGGGGTGGGTTTGGAGTCACTCTGTGATGATGTGTTTATTTCCTCTTCAGCCGCAAACGTGTCCACTGGTTCCAGAATTATCTCTATGTCATCCACCGGCATATCAGAGGATTCTGTGGATTGTTGTCCTAGTTAAACAGTACCTGTGGATACAGAGGAAGAGGTAAGTACAGATGCATATATTGTCCTTTCTGTCGTCAGTACTGTTTTGGAAAGGGTCTAAGATGGTAGAAGCCCATACCTAGGGGTACTATGTATTTACAAATGGACCCCGATCCTGCAGGAAACATTGACAATAATCTTCATTGACATGGCTAGGCCACATTACATTCATGTCCGTTGCAATGTAGCAGCTGGAGATGACTGTAATGTGATTTATTATTTGATGTGACATGGGTGTGTGTACTGTATGTGTAATGGCCTGTGGTTTGAACATTTACCTGCTTCCACAGATGCGGCACCATCGGAGCTTCTTTTCTTGGATGCTTGATCACTTCGGGACGGACAATCTGTGAAAGGAAAGATAGGCAGACTTTATGCACCGAGCAATGGAGATGCTTTTGTGCAAAATCATCAAATAAATTACAATAATGGACAAATTTACCTTTGGTTTAGGGCTATATTATTAACTATTCATATTTTTACATTGATGTTTTGCACTTGTAGTCAGGCAAAAAAATTAAAACACTACTTGACACATTACAACGGTTGGCAAATCTGTGGTATGTAGGCGTGACTGCTAAACCACCAGTACACCAATGTTTTTGGGCCACATACATATGAAGCTGCTAGAAAAAATGTTACAGTGTGGAACAACAGATGTGCAGTTGTGGAACTACAAGGACCAGCATTCTGATCATTTTTAAAGTAGGTGTAAACTATTGCCATTGACAGACCTTGCTGGGCTATGTTGTTCCACAGCACCACATTAATTAGTATAACAATACAAAATAACATTGCAGTTTAAATACATTGGCATGTATGTTTCATATTGCATGTGGTGACACTTACCAGCTCGGGGTGGGCTTGCCGGCCTATCGGTATCCGCAATGTGCATCCCAGGCAGGACCTCAGGGGGGATAATTCTTTGGAGCTTCACCTCATATGATGTGTAGGATATTGTGATGGGGCTTCCTCCGCCAGTCTTGGTGGCCTCCTCCATCTCCATGGCCATTTACTTTTTCAGCTGCCGCTTGATGTCGTTAAACCGCTTTTTATCGTTTTTGATTAGCCTCTTGCGGTGACTGACAGCGTTGACCGCCTGGGTGATGTCCTTCCACATACCATGTTTACGATGTGAGGTGGTCTTGTGCTGGTTTTTTCCCAGTAAACGGTCATACAGGGGTATGATGGCCCGGACAAGCGCCATATTCTCCTCATAACTGAATCGGACCTTTCTCCCACTTTTGGTGCGGCCAGCTTCACCCTCCTCCTCGTCCTCTATATCTTCCACATGCATGTCAAAATCCTCCTCCATGCCAGTGTCTTCCTCCTCCTCCTCCTCCTCACCTCCATCTTCCTCCATCTCGGACCTGTGGCCCTCCTGCAGCTGCTGTGGGGTATGGGCAAGGTCCTGGCTACAGGATGGGGATGCCAGCTTATCCTCCACCTCCTCCTGCTGGGCCTGGTCCACCAGGGCCTGGTCTGGGGCTGCCCTTGCAGTGGCCATGGTGGCTGCCACAATGCTGCCACTCCCTGTAATGGAGGTCGACCTCTCCAGTCCTCTGCTGCCTCTCCCACTGGCTCCTCTTGCCTGGCTGCTGCCACTGCTCCCTCTGCAACTGGCCCCTCTTCCTCTGGTCACACTGCCACTGCTCCCTCTGCCACTGGCCCCTCTGCCACTCCTCACTCTGCCACCAACACCTCTTCCTCTTCTCACACTGCCACTGCTCCTCTCCATGGCCCTTATTCTGGTTGGTGCGTATATTTCCGATTTATTTCGGAGAGGTCCGCACGCCACGCTGTGCGGACATCGTACGAAAAAACGCCCACCGGTCCTCCGCATTCGGACGGACTCACTCTTTAAGAAGAGGGCGTGTTTACGGACGACATCCAAACCTTCGGTCTTACCGCTTCAGAACGGACGGGAACCTGCCCGTACGCACCAATGCGGTGTATTTACGCACAGATCACCACTATTATCTGAACACCGAAATCTGTAACATGACCCACCTATGCAATTAGGCAACCTCATTAAAAAGGGATTGTTTTTAATGGTCATCTATTATTTCTCAAATTGATAATTAAACACTTTACTACCACTTTAGATTAACCCTTACATCATGCTAAGTTCACAACATTCTTTCTTGCCCCTTTACGCCCATGTGTTATGTATGCATATTACATCATCAATTATTCTTCACATGCAAACACACACATACACATCAACACACTATGTACATCTTTACATTACATTTGGCATGTGGAGACAGTCTTGTAAATCGCACTCTGGTTGGTCTAAAATTCGCACATGACCGGCGGAAGAAATCACACTTTTTAGTGACATAATTTCGCATCAATTTGCCGCAATGACATCCAAACCTTTGCGTGTGCGGTGGACACACACATATTCTGCACGGTCTTACAGCGTATGCACGGTCTTACCGCGTCAGAACGGACGGGAACCTGCCCGTACGCACCAATGCGGTGTATTTACGCACAGATCACCACTATTATCTGAACACCGAAATCTGTAACATGACCCACCTATGCAATTAGGCAACCTCATTAAAAAGGGATTGTTTTTAATGGTCATCTATTATTTCTCAAATTGATAATTACTATTTATACCAATTGAAGCAATGAGAAGAGTGTAATTAATGAGTAATGAGTAAAGGAGTGGATTGTATTGTGTTCAGCTGAAATTGGTTGAGGTGCGCCCGTACTGATTGGGCGTTCCGAATGCCTAGCGCATGACCAAATGGTGTCCGCAAAGCAATACTTGCTTATGAAGACCGCATGTTTCCTGCCTTTTTGTTCGCGTGCATTCGGTGTGCTGTCCGAATGTACGCGTACCATAATTAGTGCACTCCCTCGTGTACGCCCATGTTTACGCCCATGTTTACGCCCAGTTTAGCCCACTTTGTAACTACGCCCCTGTGTAGATCCGAATGACGCCCATATTTCCCGAGTGAATGCGGTGCACATTTCTGTACGGTATTGGTGAGAACAAGTACGGAGACCTTGCGTGGCACATGCGCATAGTGTTGCCCACGCATGCGCAGACGGCTAAAAAAAACGCCATCCGAAAGAGTGCGGGAAAGTACACACAGACCAGAATAAGGCCCCATGCTCCTTACTTCCTATCAAAAAGTGAAATGGCGCCAATGCCCCTTTATATAGGGGGTGTGATGCATAATGGAGGGGACCTAGGTGGGCCAATAGGTTAGGGGGTTATTTGGCATGTGGAGACAGTCTTGTAAATCGCACTCTGGTTGGTCTAAAATTCGCACATGACCGGCGGAAGAAATCACACTTTTTAGTGACATAATTTCACACCAATTTGCCGCAAATCGCACTACATCGCACTTTTTAGCCTCTAATGCGCATCCCATTAAATATGCGAATCATGACTAAAAAATGCGATTTCTGAAAGTGTGAAGAGCGGCGATGTGGAGTGCGAAAAATATATGTGCTTTTCTCTCAGCCCATAGAATGTCACCCTATAAGATCTACATACCAGAAAATAGGCATACTGTAAATACTATGGGGGAAATTTACTAAGACAAATATGTCTAAAAAACATCTTATTTGCACTGCAAAATACGTTTTTTGGGGGCGTATTCGTATTTTCAGGATTTACTATCCTGAAAAAACGATAATTCGTGTTCATAGTGGCCAATCAGGAGCCAGCAGGGTAATGCCACAGCTGGGGGGATATTGACCTAGTGTCCAATCAGGAGCCACTAGGCCACAAGCCGGTTAATAGTGGCATTCGGGAGGAGTAGCCGCATGATGTCAACACAGACACCGTGCGGCTTTTCCTGACAGTCCGGTGGTTCGGGTATTTGCGTTTTATTTTTTTTGCCAAGTCCTGGATGCCTACTTGGAACCAAGAGGACTGATCTAAGCCGGAGGACCCTTGTAAGTATAATTTGCTTCCACGGGTACCCCCTGGATTTCTTCAGGATGCACCGAGGGTCAGGCGTAGACCTAGCTACAGGCTTAACATAGGTAAGTATCAGTATGAAAAGGCTCTGGGTGTAATAAAGTTTTCTTTTTCTTGGGAGTCAGTGTGTTTATTTAACTATTTGTATTGCCCTTTAATGCCCCACATGCTGGAACTTGGTTCTCCAAGGGCCATAGCTGCAGGGCTGCCAGGGACAGCCTTAGGCTTCAGCCTGGGTAGGTAAATTCTCATATCCCTCATATTTTGGGAACCAGGACTGGCCCTTGGGCCTGGTGCTGGTTTTAAAAAATAAAGGGAACCCTACTCGATTGTTTCCCTGATTTTTTTTAAACCAGGACCAGCTCTTTGACCTTGGGGCTGGTTTCGGCCATGGGGGTGGGACCCAACACCGGTTTTTAAAATTATTTACAGTATCTCTTTTTGTATCTAAATGTATCTCAAAGTCAATTTTAATCGTAACCTGTATTAAAGGAGTAATTTGTGAAAAATAAATAAAAATATTTCTAAAAAAAACAAACAGTAGGAATGCCGGATAGCGGACACTCAAGCAGGAAAGTTATTATAGAGAGTTGTAAGATATAAAGCTACTGCACTGCAATAACAGCTCAGGTAAGATACACTTATTTATCAGATTACAGTGAGGAATAATGTTTCCCTACATTTCCATACATTGAGGTAAACTGCAACTTCCATGAACTTTCATGGAATTGGAGCTCCAAACAAATTGTAGCTACCAATAAAGTAACTTATATACTGTATGCATGTATACTCCAAGACTATACAATACATTGATCTGTTCCATACATGCGGGGTAGGCTTGCTGGGACTCAGTATAAGACAATAGTTTTTATTCTTTTTTTTACACTTTTCATCAGCCCAATGCCCACCGCCCAGGGGCATCGGGGACAGCCCCGGACTTTCAGCATGGGCTGGTAAGTCCTGGAGGGGGGGGACCCCTTCATTGGGGAGGTCCCCACTTCCCCAGGACCCCTGCACATGCTGACCAGCCACGGGGATAATGCTTTGGCCGCGGGACCTTATATAATAAGTGTCCCCCGGCTGTGGCATTACCCCACTGGCTGGTTGGGTCTGGTGCTGGTTCTTAAAATACGGGTGACCCCTAGTAATTTTGTCCCCCGTATTTTGGGAATCAGCGCTGGACCTTGAGCCTGGTGCTGGTTTCATTAAATCAAGGGAACCCCTATTTGTTTGTACCTCTGATTTTATGATACCAGCACCGGCTTTTTGAGCCCGGGGCTGGTTATGCTTAGGAGGGGGACCGCACGCCGGTTTTTTTTTTTCAACACAGCGCACTGTACTGAAAATGTGCCGATTTTCCTGACTGAAAATCGCACATTTTCAGGACTTACAAATCGCCCGAAATCGCACCATATCTCACTTTTTTGCCGCAAATTCGCATCTCATTACATTTGCGAATTCGCGGCAAAAAACGCGATTTTTAAAGGTGCGATTTGGTGCGATTTTTTTCTTACGAAAAAAATCGCACCCTATTACATTTCGCCCAGCGTGTTTTATTGATATTCATGTATAAGTAAAGCTTACTCCAGTAATTCCATTTGTGTTTAAATTACACATCAAAACTTGGGTGGAGGCAAATATGTTACAACGAAAACACAAGAATTGTGACGGCGATGGTTGTTATGTGTGCAAATTTTTTAATTCACTAAAACCCCTTTCAGATCGCAAAAGCAGGATTGGACCCGGGCTTTGAACACGGATCAGACACAAACTCATTATTGACCTGGGTTATTCCAGGGTTGGTGCATTTTTACTCAAACCGGGTCACCCATGTTAAAACCAGTGTGATGTCATTTTTAAAGTACTTCGTTGGTCTCTGAGGTCTAAAGAAAGTGATGTCTATACAAAGAAGAGGGTTGGGGAATGTTTGAAGTTAGGTCCTATTAAAGCCAGATGCCGCTAATATTTGATTGATATTGTGATAAATTATCGCATCCCTGACAGATTTCCTCCTCACGCCTGATCTGCAGCAACTCCATAATTTCTTCATCACTCCAGGTTGACATTGCTGTACAGTGCAGTATAGTAAGTAGAAAGTACAGTACAGTACACTTCTTGCTGTTATGCTTGTCCTCACTGTGGGGGTTATTTTGGTTCACTCTTTCTGACAAAATCCTTCTTAGATGGACAAAACCATGTGCACTGCAGGTGGGGCAGATGTTATGTGTGCAGAGAGAATTAGATTTGGGTGGGGTTTTACTTCAAAGTGAAATCTATATTGCAGTGTAAAAATAAAGCAGTCAGTATTTACCCTGCACAGAAACAAATTAACTCACCCAAATCTAATTCTCTCTGCACATTTTACATCTGCCCCCCTGCAGTGCACATGGTTTTGTCCATCTAAGAAGAATTTTGTCAGAAAGAGTGAACCAAAATAACCCCCTGTGCACTGAACACAGACACTGAATCAGATCAGCACTCTTTACTCAGAGCAAGGAAATAACACAGGTCAACAGGTTGATATGCACAATAACCTGGGTCTGACCCATGTATAACCCTTCTTTTTTCATGGGTTGAAATACTGGGTTTTTTGACCCGGGTTATTGACTATGGTGCTTTCACATTGCACCTCGACCCGGGTTGAATCAGCAATATCCCGGGTATGAACCAGGTTATTTACTGTATGCAATATGAAAGTTTAATTGGATTTGGACTGCAGCTTCACCTGAAAGAGGAGTTGACCCTCAACAAGAAACAAAACAGAAAGAAATGGGTAGAATGAAGCGCTGTGCTCAGACCAAATAAAGCATAAAAAAAGTATCATTTATTCTAGTACAAAGGAAACAATTGTTACCATGTTCAACATTTTATGAGATACAATGTAAAAAACCTTAAAAACAAACGGTACTTGTTTCCTAGAACGGCCACAACGATTTAGATCGTTGTGGTCGTAAGATAAAAAATCGGATCGATCGCATCGCATGCGATTTGGTCGCATACGATGCGACCGATCCGATCGACCGATTTTTCACCCGATTTTTTTTTTTTTTTCACCTGATTATTTTAAATTGCCCCCCCAAATGTTACTAAGTGGGCTAGACCCCACGATAGACGTCAACCCGAAGCGTGGCGAGCGCAGCGAGCCCGCGAGGGGCGGCGGTGCGCGTCCTCCGACCTTTTCATTCCCCTACTATCCACTAGGGCGTGGAGTGAGAATAGAATAGTGTGGCGAGCGCAGCGAGCCACCGAGCCCGAAGCGTGGCGAGCGCAGCGAGCCCCGCGAGGGGACGCGTCTAACTTCACAGGTATACGCGTCCCCTCGCGGGGCTCGCTGCGCTCGCCACGCTTCGGGCTCGGTGGCTCGCTGCGCTCGCCACACTATTATATTCTCACTCCACGCCCTAGTGGATAGTAGGGGAATGAAAAGGTCGGAGGACGCGTACCGCCGCCCCTCGCGGGCTCGCTGCGCTCGCCACGCTTCGGGTTGACGTCTATCGTGGGGTCATGGCGGGCACATAAAAAATGTGAAATGGGTCATATTGGCCCATTTCACCTTTTTTAACATTTTTCCCTATGTGAGATGGACTTAATCAAGTCCATCTCATCTTGTGCCATTGTAATGGCACAAGACCGACAAGATCCTCCCGATTTCAATGTTAAAAGATTTTTTAACATTGAAGTCTATGGAAAAATCGGGTCAATCGGTCGGTCGCATCGCGGCCGATTTTAATTGGTCGCGACCGACCGATCGACCCGATTTCTGTCAATCAAAGTGAAAAAATTTTAAAAAATCGGCCAGATCGTGAGGATCGTGTCCCTTAATTAAGAGCCACGATCACTCACGATTGTGGCCGTTCTAGGAAACAAGTACCAAACAAACTTGCAGAGTCAGTTTTTCATTTAAGGATAATCCTCTGATCAACTGATATTAGTCTTTTTCAACATGTGATAAAAAATGTAAACAAAAGAAATGCAAATATACTGTATAGGGGGTGATAGTCCGCACATTGTTGCTAAAAAAATATTGAAAAATGAGTTTTTGGGAGTGCACAAAATAAATGGTATTCAGCTGGTATATTTTTGGAGAGAATGACCTCTCTCAAGATTTATATGGTCCACAGCTGTTAGCACATCGGTGAAGAGAAGTCGGGTGAGCATTTGTAAAATCTCCTTTCTGCTACTGATAAACAGACACCAGTCTGCACAGTGTCTGCGTTCTTCCAGGTGGGCGGCTGCAGGTATTGTGTTGGGGGAGTTGCGGCTAAAGGTCTGCCTATATGATGCAATTCCATGAGATTGTATTAACTACGTTATTCAGGTCAGTTCGCTCACATGCAAATTCACCTGCAAACTCGATGTTTACCAAATGCGCATGTGCATTTCTGTGCATGTGCATCGAAAGATGTGGGAGATTCCCCCTGTTGAGATGTTAAACATCCATTCGCATTCCGGGTGAACAAGCACAGCACACAAATGGGGGGCGGCCCCCCTGGCATTCATAGGGCGCCATCTGGTGGACTCCCAAGGCTGTGTATATGCAGAGTCAACCAGAATAAGGTCCTAAATCCTGTATTGCCCTGTCATGAACCTGAATTATTTTATGTATATTCTGATACCAGCACAATTACTGCTTGTTCCAAGGTTTTCCAAGTTTCTCACAGCCTTGTAATAAAATCAATGCAGACTGCAGCTTCCATGCTGCTATGCTTTCTGTGTGAGATTTTGTTGCTGCATCAGGCTGATTGTGCACCTGTGGAAACTCCAAACTGCTGCAGTAACAACAGGCTAGCCGCTAACTATTTTTTTTCGTGCTGCATACTGTGCATCACCATGTTGGAGACCATCAGGTGACTACCAGTACCATTTGGTAGCCAGAGGGTTTCAAAAACAATCATGGTGCAATGGTGCCTATAAAACCTGTTCAGCTCAGAGTAAAGGGACTAGGGCAACAAGTCACTTTACCTAGAGATTGTTTGTGAATGTACTCCTCACTTGGGTTCTTGAAGTGTCTTGTTGCTCCGTTAAGAACCCATGTCACCTTGTGCTAGTATTTCAGCTCAACTTGCCTTGCTACAGGTCTCTGCTGCCACATCAGTCTAACTGCACTGGTAGTTGTTATCCTTTTAACCTGCATCTGCTCTACATCTCTGCAGTTATCCTATTATCCTGCACTGCTCTAAAGCTTTGCAGCATCCTGTAAATCTGCACCTGCTCTGCAGTTTTCTTGTTATCCTGCACTACTATACAACGTTGCAGCATCCTGTAAATGTGAACCTGCTCTACTGCTTTGCAACATCTGGTAAATCTGCATTTTCTCCTCAGCTTTGTAGCATCCTGTAAATCTGCACCTGCTATACATCTTTGCAGCATCCAGTAAATCTGCACCTGCTATACAACGTTGCAGCATCCTGTAAATGTGCACCTGCTCTACAGCTTTGCAGCATCTGGTAAATCTGCACCTGCTATACATCTTTGCAGCATCCAGTAAATCTGCACCTTCTATACAACATTGCAGCATCCTGTAAATGTGCACCTACTCTACAGCTTTGCAGCATCCGGTAAATCTGCCTCTTCTCCTCAGCTTTGCAGCATCCGATAAATTTGCGTCTGCTCTATGGCATTGCAGCATCTGGTAAATCTGCACCTGCTTTACATATTTGCAGTATCCGGTAAATCTGCATCTTCTCTACAGCTCTGCAGCATCCACTACATCTACATCTTCTCTACAGCTCTGCAGCATCCGGGAAATCTGCATCTTCTCTACAGCTCTGCAGCATCCGGTAAATCTGCATCTTCTCTACAGCTCTGCAGCATCCGGTAAATCTGCATCTTCTCTACAGCTCTGCAGCATCTGGTAAATCTGCATCTTCTTTACAGCTCTGCAGCATCCGGTAAATCTGCATCTTCTCTACAGCTCTTCAGCATCCGGTAAATCTGCATCTTCTCTACAGCTTTGCAGCATCCGGTAAATCTGCACCTGCTCTACGGTACTGCAGCATCCTGTAAACCTGCAACTGCTCTTCAGCTTTGCAGCATTCTGTAAACCTGCATCTGCATCCATACCACAGATAAGTATTTCCGGAGTGACTGGTGCTGTACTATCTATTGCATAGACATTATTCCACAGAACAGTGTATTTCCTTTCCCAAACTGTATCCTGGAACTGTTAATTGTCTCATGCATCTTTGTGGCCTACATCATTGAATTGCTTCCAAGTATTCCTGTTTGACTGCACTGTTTAACCTTTGTATCATACTGGTCTATTAAAACCATTGTGTCTTTTTAAATGCTTGGTATATCTTCACACACCCAAGAATCATGGCATTATTCTGTGAGGAGGTGTATCCACAAAACACAGTTTTCAAATAATTTCAAATACTGTAGCTGTTGTTGGTGCAACAAAAGACACACTAAGATGAAAGTTAGCAATCAATGATTCTTAATTTTTTTTCATTACTAATATCTTTGTAACACTCACGTTGTGGGGGTATTTCAGGTTTGTTCAGAACAGTATGAATTCAGCATAGGCTTAGAAAAGAAAACAACATGATTGCAGAGCTTACCTTAACCCTTTCAAGTCCAATGTCTAGTCAGGCTCATCAGCCCTAGTGCTAGTAGTAGATAAGAACATTGTTCAACATTCAATGTACACCATTTTTGAATTTAAAATAAATGACAATTGATTTAAACATTTAAACCAGACTATTTGAATTGCAAAAGAAAAAAAAAAAAAACGTGGACGGCAAAAGTTTGAATAGGGGAGATGCCAGATAAGTGTTAGCTCCAACCGATCACCAGCTGGACTTCCGGGCTGTTATATATACAGTATATATATATATATATATATATATATATATATATATATATATATATATATATACACACACAGTATAGTAACAAATGGAAGCAGGACTTGGAGTCTGGTATAAGAAAAACTTGTATTCAAAAAGAAATCACGATGTCCAATGTTTTGAAGTGAACATACCCCTTTATGAAGAGGTGAGAACAGTGGGGGTTATTCTAGTTCACTCGCAAAGGCACAATCACTCTCTAGTGGACAAACCCATATGCACTGCAGGTGGGGCTGATGTAACATATGCAAAGAGAGTTTGGGTGTTTTATTGTTTTTGTGCAGTCTGCTTTATTTTGACACTGCAATATAGATATCAGTTTGAAGTACAAACCCCACCTAAGTCTAACTCTCTCTGCAAATGTTACATCTGCCCCACCTGCAGTGCATATGGTTTTGTCCATTATAGAGTGATTGTGCCTTTGCGAGTGAACTAGAATAACCCCCAGTGTCTCACACCTTCATAAAGAGGTATGTTCACCCTGAATCATTGGACACCGTGATTTATTTTTAAACACAAGTTTTTTGTACCAGACTCCAAGTGGCGCTTCCATTTTGTTTGATGTGGGCACTGGGGCATCTGCATTTACAACGGAGTGCCAGACAATCATAGAAACAAAGAAACTTGTCATCGGTTGCTATGAAATGTTTCAATGCCTTTATTGGCGTTTTTTGTCAACATGGTTTGACAAAAACACCAGTAAAGACTTTGACACATTGCATTATCAAAATCCCTTCTGTTAGTAAGGGACAAGCAAAGAGATACAACAGGGAAAAGTTATTTCGGTGTGCAACCTAATACATAAATAGTACCACCCAGATTATTAAATAATATATAGTTAAGAACAATTTCTAGAGTTGATCTTCAGTGTTAGATGTATTTGCAATAATCATGCACAGTCCATTGTAAATGAATGATCTTTATATATATATATATATATATATATATATATATATATATATATCCAATGTAAGGAAGTGGCACTCAGAGACTCTCAGTGATGTAAAAGGTGGGAACACTTTAGTTCCATAATATCAACGTTTCGGGGCTCCTCTGCCCCGTCGACAGGATGTATAGAACATATATATATATATATATATATATCTGTAATGAGCAAGCTATAGTGATACTGCTCTATATGCACCAGTTTGGTAAGCTCGCCAGACCCTGCACAGCTCTCGGCCTGTGTGGGGGTGGAGAAGACCATTAGCTAAACAGCAGTTGGCAGTAAGGTTTCTGTGTATGTCCTGTTTTGCTTTGAAGGAGCAACCACAGGATCCCCCACTTGCATGTAATATATATAAAGCAGCTGAGCAAGTTATCTCCCTGCTCCTCAACTGCATCATCTGCATCCCCAGCACAGACCCTTCCTCCTCCTGGTCACTGCACTCCTCAACGCACACAGCTTCTCACACCTTCCTGCCGCAATGAATCACCATCTTCCCTCACCGAACCTCCATTGGCCACAGACAGCACCACTGCATTGGGGAGCAGCTTTAGTCTTTGATATATAAATGATGATGATAGTTGTATTACTTTGCTAGCCTATATTTTTTATGAGAAATTATTAATGTGGTCCATAATACATTTTTTACATATGTATGAAAATGTGTTTATTTAAAACACCAGTTCTGCAATACTTATTTACTTGATAAAAACAAAAAATGTGCTGGAAGCAGGTGTCCTAATGACATGAAGGTGTATACTAATAGATACAAATACATATGCAATAATATATAATTGAGTATGTTACATCCTGTAATATACTGACCTCAGAAATTATAGACTGCAACAATGACATTACAAATCATTATTCCAATCTTGACTGTATGTGTGTGTATGTATGTATGTATGTATGTATGTATGTATGTATGTATGTATGTGTGCACAAATTTTATATATACAGTAATGAAGCACATAAAAAATTAGCAAGAAAGCACCAAAGGTGACTTACATTTCTGACTGAATCATTATGCCATCTGCATTGGTGACATTTTCCATGTGGAAAGTGAGAAGAAATATTTAGTAGAACGTATTTGTCTGTCTTTTTATTATAACATTGAAAGGTTAAATTAACAGCCAACATTCTTACAAAGCAACAGTGCTCTCTGGTGGTGGTCTTCAATGTTTACTGCGGCACATGATTCACTACTGTATGTACAGTAAATGCACATTTACAGTACTTTATTTTTTAAAGGAAACTTTTCTGAGGTGCAGGTGACCCAAATATAAGTACATCAAGCACAATACTGCCTGTGATAATTTTATAAAATGTAACATAATAAAATAAGTTGTAACTTATATGTTCTTGTCAATTATGAAAAATAGAGAAAACTCCAAAGAAAAAAGAGTTTTACATTTCTGGAATATGTTTCTGGATATTAGTAGTTTGATAAATAGGAAGAGAGAGTTTCTGTTAGAGGTAGACTAGTCTTTTAA
This sequence comes from Crinia signifera, assembly GCF_055691185.1. Taxonomy (NCBI): domain Eukaryota; kingdom Metazoa; phylum Chordata; class Amphibia; order Anura; family Myobatrachidae; genus Crinia; species Crinia signifera. Next base: position 163,439,828 of record NC_139220.1, on the reverse strand, counting down.
GTATTTAACAAGCAGATACTCAATATTGCACTATTTTACACAATACATAAATACTTTATCATACAGCATATATTTTTCTCTCTTAACCTGGAATGATCTCAAAATATTGGATAAAATTGAAAGAACATTGACTCCCCCCCCCCCCCCCAAAAAAAAAAAAGAAGTAAATTGATTTGATCCGTTCTGTTTTATATTGTGAATGGTAACACACCTAGCCTAATGTAATCTTTTTTAAATAGAAACCTGCCTGCAAGTGTACTAGGAGATTAAAGCCAAAACAGACAAGTATACCCTCAATTTGCAAATTATGGGCACAAGAAGTGAATCTCTAAATTGGAAAGAGGTGTTTGGTCTGAATCAGAGGTATATTAAGAATATGCAAATATACAAATGTAAGATGAATCTCTCTCTATGGCCCTTATTCTGGTTGGTGCGGTAATATCCGCGTGCGTTCGGGCCGCCGATGTTTTGTGTCTGCGCATGTGCAGAGGCGTCTCTGCGCATGTGCGAGCCAAATCCCGCATGAAATGTGAACACTCCGAACAGGGGGTGGAGAGGGGCATGAAGGGCTATTTGGGCTCATTACCATATGCATACGCCCCGCGTTTCATGGGCGTTCCCATGCAAACGCTGGGCGTACGCATCGTAATACGGCCGTGACGCACGTGTAGGGGGCGGACATATGACATCGCCGGATGTCAGCTGCCCGCCCAGATCCCTGCTTTTGCACGGAAAAATGTCCGTGTGGTCTGAGGTTGCGGGAGCTGGTGGACCACTCGGTCCTGCAGTCGATGAACTGCGACCATCGAATGATGGGGGAGGTTCCCTGAGATGGAGGAGGCGTATTCCATGAAAAATACACGTGCGGTCCGTTCGGCCAGCTTCTTACCGCATTCGGACGGAGTGAGCGATCCGTACGGAAGGCGGGGTTTTGCACGCACGGTCCTGGCCGCATATTCGGATCCGGCCGCACCGATCAGAATAAGGGCCTATCTCCCTTAAGCTGAATACACACTTACAGATTTATCTGTTCAATCTATCTGGTGGGAACAAAAAACTGGAAATGTATGAAAGTAAACGAAAATCAAAAATCCCAAATGATGGAAAACAGACAATGGTTGGTCAGACAATGTATCTATAACAAATTTATCCAAGCAATAGTTTTCTGCCTTTTGGAGCAAAATTTTGATTGCAATTTTCTAATATACACTTCCAGATTTTTGTTCCCCCCAAGACAAATTGGACAGATAAATATTTTGCTGTGTACGCAGCCTTAGATATGACCATTGTGGCTGCAGTGCTGTAAAAGAGATTGCAGCCACATGCCGTATTAACCCCATGATGCTCGTATTATAACACAGAAATGACACCACCTCTTTTTGTGATTCAGGTCTACAATGTAAACAACCCATGGATTTTAGAAAATGTCTTAAGTAAAAGCAATGTCATACACAGTTAAATATTCCACCACCAACCTTTGTTCACACATGTACAGTAAGGCTCTTCTACCCTTTACGTGAATACTCAGTAGCAAATAATTGCTCAACTATGCAAACAATGGCACTACATCCACCTCTAAATCAGATCATTGACTGGATTTTATGGACATAACCCGGCCATTTTCTGAGAGCGTTTCAGTGAGGGTGTGTGTCAACAGTTCTGGCCTTATTTCTCATGTTTCTATCATGCTAGCTAGGTCATGGATGCAGCTTCTATGGGGCCCATTGGGTTTGGGGACCCCAAAGCAATTACATGCACCCTTTTCTTTTTTCTTTTTAAATTCATTTTAAATATTTTGCCACCAGTCAGTGGCTCCCAGCTTCAGTATGTGGGAGCTGGGGACTGTGCGCCGGAGGAGAAGGAGACCAGGTGCTGGTAAAAAAGTGCAGCAGACCCAATGCCATGGAACAGTGGACCATGCACCAGGGCACAGGAAGAGGAGACCCAGTGCCAGGTAGAAGGAGCAACAGCACCAGGAAGCTGGGGACCACGTGCAGGGAGCAGAAGACTTGGCAATGCCGTTGCCAGTGACTGTTCCAACTTCTTTAAATTCCTGCTCTCCCTTCTCCCTCCTCCTCTTCTCTCCCTCTGCTCTGCTCCCTCTCCTCCACTCCCCCTTGCCCTCCTTCCCTCTCCTCTACTCCCCCTATGAGTTTTGTCTTCTTGTGTAAAAAATTGGTGCACCCTGGTAGCATTTGGAAGCAGTGGTGAGTTGTGATGGGGGCAAGTTGCCATGTGTCCTCCGGGCGAGTACATTTATACATCACTTGGACTGAGTTTGCCCTGAGTCTAAATATGCCTAACAGCTGGGAATAATGCTGCGCCTGTCTGCCCGGCTGTCAAGCTACAGATTATGCACACTGCTGTGAGTAGATGGTTAGCAGGGCTCCGTGAGGGGGCAGGGCTTCTTGAATGGGTGTGAGGCTGCCCAAAATGTTTGGTCACTGTCTGGCTGGCTGCCATGTGCAGCACGCTTCTTCCTCCTAATCCTTTGCACCAACAGTACAGTCACATGATTCATGCACCAGGGTCGAAATAGATTAGGTCGACAGTCAAAAGGTCAACATGGGGTTTTTCACTGTTTTTTGAGCCGACTTGTGCCGACAGGCGGTATTTCATGCCCTACCATCCACTAGGGCATGGTGGGAGAATAAAATAGTGTGCCGAGCATAGCGAGGCACCGAGCCTGAAGCATGGCGAGCACAGCGGGCCATGCGAGGGGACGCGGTGCACTTTAACCTGTGTCCATGTTGACTGTGTCGACATTTGGGTAAAAAAAACAGTAAAACTACATGTCGACCTAAACTATGTCAACATTATGACCCTGTCGACCTAACCCATGTCAACCTAGAATCATGTCGACCTTTCTGCATGTCGACCTAGACAAATGTCAACCTAAATGTACGTTGACTCAATGGTGTCGACCTAATGACTGTCTCACAACTTGCTGGTGACCAACTGATCCACAACCCTTCATTAGACCATGGTGACCTTTATTGATGAACAGGAGCTTAAATGTGTTGGTGTCACTCACCATGACGGAGATGCCACAGTGCCAATATTGTGTGCTTTTTTTGTGTTCAGCCATTTCAGTGCATTTTTAACAGAGAGAATGACAGTTGAGTTTAATTTATCAATGGAGAAGTGGATATGTTAACTGTTATGTGTTCATGCCTCAACAGGAAACAGTCACATCCCCATTCAGATGAGGTTTAGATATGCCTTAATTATAGGAGATGTACACGTTAGAACGTAAGATACAGTACTACAGTAAGACATTAGTCATATATGATTTTAATTATACTGTATATGCACTTAAAAATGTCAACATATTTACTTCTTAGTTTATATGTTACCGGCAATGTGTGAAAAAGTCAGCAATGTATAGAATACCTAGGCATTGCATATAATGGTGAGTGTTTTCGGGAAAAGTGTGAAATAGTGTTTTTTTCGTCATTCCTTAAACACTTTGCCTAGGCATTACATACAATACCCCGGAATTCTGAAGAATGACAAGTACAGAATGCCAAGGACGTGTTTAATAATGATCATTTCTTACTTTACCAACCATTTTTAGGCATAATATACAATGCCTAGATATTCCACACATTGCCGGTTACATACTGTATACAACAAATAAATTGTGCTATATACTGTATGTACCTTACACACACACACACACACACACACACACACATACTGGTTTTCATGTTGTACGGGGACCAACTTTCTGATCATCACTTGTGGGGACCACCCTTTCTAAACATTCTAGAAGTATGAAAAAAATCAGTAACTGTATCCATAGCTTTACTAACTTATACACAACTTCAATTATCTAAATTTATGAAGTAATGTTCTGACCATGCTTAGTGGGGACCTGAAAAAAACCCAAGTGAACATGGCTAATGGGGACCTCATTTCCATTTTATTTGCATAGTTCACACACATTCACCTTTGACTAGTGGGGACCTTGCAACAAGTACATTACTAATGACATATGACAGCATCTTTATCAAGTAAATGCTTAGATTATTTGTTACAAAAAGGATTTTAAAAGTGAATCTACATTTAAGAATTGAATGATTCATTACCTGGACATCAATAACAAAATCACATGTATAGAACCCTAATGCTTTGTACCCTGTAGTCATTTTCACAATATTTAAGAATTTACTAATACATGTAAGGTAATCCGCGTCCGCTCGCCACGCTTCGGGCTCGGTGGCTCGCTGTGCTTGCCACACTATATAACATCAACTCCACACCAACGTGGATAGTGGGGGTATGAAAGCGCACGCTACGCTTCGAGGTGACGTGGAGAGTGGTGGTGTTTTACCATATTAACTATTGAGATCGCATCTCACATTTCACATCTCATGCCACAAAAAAGGGCCATGAGATGCGTTGTGCGATGCCATTCCACTCAGGGTGCAGTGAATAAATTAACTACTGAGATCTCATCGCATCAAACGGCACAAAAAGCCAAGCAATGCGATGTGCGATGCGATTTCACTACGCAGAATAGCCCACTAAGCAAATAGCTTAGTGGTCACCCCGCTAGGAAACAAGTACCATTAATACTTATATATATGCATACATTATTTCTGAAATCTGGTTTGCTTGATAAACATGAGGCACATATATGTATATATTAATATACAGAAATCTAGATTTCCAGCATTGTTTGCAAATACTTATCATTGAATGTGGGCATAACCATGGAGATATACAGACAGGCTATCACAAACAAAAGAAGTACTCTAATGTTGCAGTATACAGTATACTTTAAACCGCATTTATACTACTGTAAGCGCAACGGAATCTGCTGCGCTATATAAGTAACTGTAGATAGATCGCACTTGGCCAATGGTGAGGCCAGTGTTTATACGCCGGGTCCACACGTGTGTGTGTGTGTGTTTTCTGGTAATTATCACATTGTGGGGACCTGCATCTGTTTACACAGTCACATAGTGGGGACCTCGTGTGGTTTGGGGACCAAAAATGTGGTCCCTATAAGGGAAAGCTTCTCAAATAAATACTGAAGTATTATGAAGGTATCAATGTGATTTTTAGCATTGGCCCATAATGCAGGTCTACTAGTCAGTTTGTGTGTGTGTTGCTTCATTGCACCCCGTTATAGTATGTGCAGGGTCCACTGTTAACATTAGTTAGAAAGATAAAGAAAAAAAATGTCAATATTTTCTTTTTCTTACTGCACACCATGGTGACTGTGGACTGGGAATGTAATTGAGGATAATAATAAATAAAATAAAAATGTATAATACAGAACTAAAACCAGAAACACATTCTCACAAGTGCACTATTGTAGGTGAGAGGTTGTGATTGAATCAACAAATAACATGTCTGGTCAGTGCTGGAGTAATGACAGTCTGCTGCTACTGTTTGTGTGTATATAGAAGCTGACCAGACACCCCCTGCAGTGAAGCTTCAGGAGTGGCTTCATCACAGAAGTGTGTATATAGTAGGCATGAGCGTATTCGGATCTCCGAGATCCGAACATACCTGAACTTCACGATCTGAGACGGGATCCGAGCGCAGCTGTTCCCAATAAACTCAGATCTAGTACAGTTCAGTGGTGCAGTGCTGTGCTGTATTAGTCTGGGGGTGACCTGAAGGTCGAGAGGGCTTAGATTGACACTTGAAATAGGTGACATGGTGACATGAGTTTTCCATGTTTTTTTACCCGAATGTCGACATCGTTGACATGGACACCATCTAAGTGTACCACTGCACTTGCCATGCTTCGGGCACAGTGCCACACTGCATTCAGCACACTATTATACTCCCACCAACCTGTAGTGGATGGTACGGTATGAAATACCAGCTGTGGGCACATGTCCACTCAAAATAATGTGAAAAAAACCCATGCTGACCTAATACTTGTGTTGACCATCCAACCCGTCGACCTAAGCCTGGTTGACTTTCAGTGGTCAACCCAATAAATGTCAACCTAATTAGGGTTGACTTAATGACCATATTCCGAATATCTCCTTTCATGTGTCTTTTCATCTCTTATTTAAGCTGTGTACACATGGGAAGATGGGTGCCCCGTTCTGAACAAGGTGCTGAAGCACAGATCACATGTGATGCTGAGCCATCTGTGCTGAGCAGGGTATTGCTTATGGTAATAGGCATAACCTTGCGTTCTAAGCAGGATAGACAATGCATGCACTGTCTATCCCTGCCGGTTATGGCAGCATGTTGGACCGTGCATCACCATCGCTATAGGGTGTACATAAGCATATGGAGCGTTCCATGCACATTTCTAAGCCATCTAGTGAGATGGCTTAGAAATGGGGCTTAAATTGCCCCTATCAAAGCGGCACAGTCCGGCAGGTGGAAGCAGCACATGTAGGGGAGGCAGAGCAGAAAGATGCAGGGCTGCTGCACACAGGATTTGTGTAACCATCAGCATAATCACTGTGTGCTGGCCACACACCCTTTACCCATGGCAATGCCCCCACCCCCAATTTGTACCAATTTCTGCCCTTTAGATGTTGGAGGGTATGGTAATGTATAAGTGTACTATCTTAGGGGCTGTGTAATAGGGGTGATATGCATACTGTGATACACCATGCGTAATTATAATTGTGTTCTCTGTCCATTGGGGCTATGTATAGGGTCTTATATTACTGTTGCTGTGTGTATGTAGGTGTTCTTATTTATACCCCTTTCAAGGCGGCAAAATACCCTGGGTTATTGCCGGGTTTAGGTGACTCAACCCGGGTTGTGGAGAAGTCTAATGCTGTGTACACACGGGGGCGATAGGGGCTGAAATTGCTGGAAATATGGTCACTGAGCGACCATATTGCCAGTGATTGGAGTGTGCACCAGCGATAAATCGCCGGGTGCGCGCTCCCATTTTCAGCCCCTGAATGGTCGCTGGTCGGAGGAGCATGCTCCTCCGACCAGCGACATCCCCTGCCTCTTCACCCAGCAGTGTTTAAATTTTCATCTGCGACCATCTCTGGTTGCAGATGAAAACGGGACATGGGGCAATATGATTGCTGAGCAATATATTGCTAGCAATATATTGCCACTTTTAAATATCCCGGGTTGATCAATCTGGCATATCAACCCATGATCTGGGTGAGAGGGGAGAGAAGACTGTGCCACAGACCAATAATACTGGTAGACAGCGGCTGGGTGTGTGGGTACACTACAAATACCCAAAGTTGTGAGCAATAGGGAAACAAGGGGGATGTACACCCTGCGCTATACTTCCAATATGAAAAATATTACGTACACAGTGGTTTAGTGAAAATAAAAGTGGATATTTATTATAAAAGCAATGCAAATAGTATTTATAATAATACGATAAAAATGATTATATAGGATAGTATGCTAGCAGTATGCTACAGTACTACACTATATAAATGTAACAGCTAATACCGGTATACATATACATAAGTACTGGGGGTCACAAGGCAAACATAAAAGAGTCCAATGCAAATGCAAATCAGGTGCAGCTTAATTAGCTGTTGGGAAGTCTTTTAGGATAGTTGGAGTGGTTTGAAGTAAACGAGTACCTGTTTCCAGGGTACAGGGGGTCTGCCGGCAGACTTACCCGTCAGTGCCGTATTGCGCAAACGGCATTGGCGGGATCTCCACAAACATCGACTAGTTTCGCCAGCAAGGCTTCCTCAGGATGGAAGACCCTGGAAACAGGTACTCGTTTATTTCAAATCACTCCAATTATCCTAAAATACTTTTTCTAACAGCTAATTAAGCTGCACCTGGTTTGCATTTGCATTGGACTCTTTTATGTTTGTCCTTATGTATATGTATACCGGTATTAGCTGTTAAGGCCCCCATACATTTGGCCGACTTGTCCTAAGGACAAGTCGGCCCTGACTTCCCCTGAGCTCTCCCGGAAGCTCCCCGGGAGAGCTTGATAAGATTTGGCACTTGATGTGCCATTTTTCACATGTGATAAATCGGCTCGATTTATCAGATGTAGACCCGGGGAGCAGCAGGAGAGCAGGGTCCGTGGCAGGGGGGGAACCGGAGAGCAAAGTCAGCAGTGGCGAACGGCGGGAGCATAGAAAAAAAATCTTATTCAAAAACTGGGCGGCCGCTGATTGACTGAGCTCTAAGCCAATCAGCTGATTTTTAATTGATACTGATTGTGCCCCCATTTCTTTTCCTTATTTAATTATTATATATTTATTAACAGTTTCTTATATAGCGCATACATATTCCGCAGCGCTTTACAGAGAAGATTTGAACATTCACATCAGTCCCTGCCCCAGTGGAGCTTACAATCTATATTCCATACAACATCCACATGTACACGCACAGATATTCTAGGGTTAATTTTGTTAGGAGCCAATTACCAAATATACCAGTATATTTTTGGATTGTGGGAGGTGAAGTACGGGGAGAATATACAAACTCTGCACAGTTAGAGCCATGGTGGGAATAGAACCCATGACCTCAGTGCTGTGAGGCACCATGTGTTATATATATATATATGGGGCAGTATGGAGGCTAACCATTACACTGTCTGTACTGCCCCGTATATATAACACATGGTGGGGATAGAACCCATGACCTCAGTGCTGTGAGGCAGTAATGCTAACCATTACACCGTCCTTACTGCCCCGTATATATAACACATGGTGGGGATAGAACCCATGACCTCAGCACTGTGAGGCAGTAATGCTAACCATTACTCCGTCCGTACTGCCCCATATATATAACACATGGTGGGGATAGAACCCATGACCTCAGCGCTGTGAGGCAGTAATGCTAACCATTACACCGTCCGTACTGCCCCATATATATAACACATGGTGGGGATAGAACCCTTGACCTCAGCGCTGTGAGGCAGTAATGTAACCATTACACCATCTGTACTGCCCCGTATATATAACACATGGTGGGAATAGAACCCATGACCTCAGCGCTGTGAGGTAGTAATGCTAACCATTACACCATCCGTACTGCCCCGTATATATAACACATGGTGGGATAGAGCCCATGACCTCAGTGCTGTGAGGCAGTAATGTAACCATTACACCATCCATACTGCCCCATATATATAACACATGGTGGGGATAGAACCCATGACCTCAGCGCTGTGAGGCAGTAATACTAACCATTACACCGTCCGTACTGACCCGGATATATAACACATGGTGGGAATAGAACCCATGACCTCAGCGCTGTGAGGTAGTAATGCTAACCATTACACCATCCGTACTGCCCCGTATATATAACACATGGTGGGATAGAGCCCATGACCTCAGTGCTGTGAGGCAGTAATGTAACCATTACACCATCCATACTGCCCCATATATATAACACATGGTGGGGATAGAACCCATGACCTCAGCGCTGTGAGGCAGTAATGCTAACCATTACACCATCCGTACTGCCCTGTATATATAACACATGGTGGGGATAGAACCCATGACCTTATGCTATAACTCAGGGGTTCTCAAATTCGGTCCTAAGGACCCCACACAGTTCACGTTTTCCAGGTCACCCGGCAGGTGCACAGGTGTACTTATTACTCGGATACACATTTTAAAAGATCCACAGGTGGAGCTAATTATTTCACTAGTGATTCTGTGAGGAAACCTACAAAACATCCACTGTGTGGGGTCCTAAGGACCGAGTTTGAGAACCTGTGCTATAACTTATTACACATTAATTTATATATGTACAGTATATATGTCTGTAAATTATCGTGATTCTTCACACTTTCTAGTGAGTCATTTCTAGTGCCCATCAGTATATGCAGGTATATTTATGCCTCAGTAGCAGTGGCTGCTCCTACCAGATAGTAGGAGGAGGGCTGCCACTGGCCACATTGCCGGCACCCCTCACTTGCCTCCATGGTCCCGGCACCTGTACAAGGCAGATGACAGGCACCAGCACATGCGTAGTACTGAGCATCCACCCAGATTCTATGGGCTGCTTCGGCTGTAGCCCATAGAAGTTAAATCATGGTTCTTGTGCCTGTACAATAGAGATGACAGGCACCAGGACTGGTGCATGTGCAGTATTGGCCTTGATACTTTGCAGGTGCTAACCCAGGTTCTATGGGCTGCAGCCCAGTCACAGGCATTCAGCTATCATGCTTAGCACAGTGGATGCCGCTGGTGGTGGCAGCCGAGCACAGCGCTGTCAGTATGACAGCTATTAGTGCTGGTTGTCACAGGGCTGCAGATTGTAGATGAATGTCTGATCTGTGGTGGGGGGGCGTTCAGACAGGGTCTCCGCAGGGCCGGATTTGTGCCTAGGCCCGTGAGGCACGGGCCTCAGGGCGGCACCAATCGAGGGCGGCACGGCAGGCATGACAGCTATTTAAAGCATTGGCTGTCATGGCAGAGCGGGTGGACAGCGGCAAGTGACAAGCGGCGCCGCCGCCGACCTGATTCATCATATGTCAGCGGCAGCACTGCTCGTCACCCACCGCTGCCCACCCGCTCTGCAATGCACAGTAAATCATCAGCTCATCGGCTATCTCCTTAGTACTATGGTCCCCCTGCGCGTCCGGCTGATTCTCCGCTCGGTTCACTGGCTCAAAAGCCACTTCCGCCCTGCCCGGCGCCCATAGAAATACAGTATACAGCTGTTTGACTGGGTGTGCAGGGGGGCCAGGCAATGCGCTTCTGCACCCGAACCTCCATCCTCGGGATACAGTCTGACTCTTCCCCCCACTCCTCTCTTGCCTGCGGCTACAGTCGCCCCCCCTCCCCCGCTCAAGGCTGCAGTCTAATGTGGGTGAGAGCCACGTGGGCCCCCCCGTGTGTTTGTGGAAAGCTTCTGCCCGGCTGAATAGATAATGTGGCCTCCTACAGCATACCTCCCAGGTAACTGCTCCTTCTGCTGCTGTATATAATTTTATATATATATATATATATATATATATATATATATATATATATATATATATATATAATGAATATGTTAAAATAGGGGGGGGGGGGTGAGGGCATTTTTGTGCCTAGGGGCGGCCTGACCCCTAAATTCGCCCCTGGGTCTCCGGTGGTACGTATCTCCTGTAACTCCCCATTAATCCGGATCTGGCAACAGGTAGTTAATTTTGGGCAGTACGGATGGTGTAATGGTTAGCAATACTGCCTCACAGTGCTGAGGTCATGGGTTCTATCCCCACCATGTGTTATATATACAGAGCAGTACGGATGGTGTAATGGTTAGCTTCACTGCTTCATAGCTCTGAGGTCATTGGTTCTATCCCCACCATGTGTTATATATACGGGGCAGTACGGATGGTGTAATGGTTAGCATTACTGCCTCACAGCACTGAGGTCATGGGTTCTATCCAGGGCCGGTGCTAGGGTGTCCGGCGCCCTCCTGCAAACCATACATTTTGCGCCCTTTCACATTGCCATTGCAACAAGCTGTAGCCCGATTGTGGGAGTATATGCAACATGCGATCCTATGGAGGATCTCGGGTGCATGTACATGTATGCATACACCATCTCAGTGCTGTGTCCGCAAAATGTTGCAGGCACTAAAGGTGCCCATACACGCTGCGAGAATCGCATACGTTATGGGCTAGATCGCATCGCATGGCATGCATGCAATGTGTGTGGGATGTGATCCGAAAGCAGTACAAAAAGTATGTGCAGCACTGGTGACTGAGGGGGAAAGGAGGCATCATCTCATGCATCTTATGCCGCACAAACACATAAGATGCATGCAATGCTTGAGATATCAGCCCCACACATACAATCTACATCGTGGGCACCGTGCTAGGAAAGCAGTACCGTTTCATTTCCAAGTTGTCTTTTCTCAATCCTGGTTCATATTAATTTTCAAGTATATTGGGGAGTGATCTGAGATTCCTTTTGGTAGATGTTCGACTTTAATTATTGCCGGGGCCAATATAGGGGATACCAGAAATAAATCTATTCTAGAGAAAGTATTGTGTGTAGCGGAATAGCAGGAGAACTGGAGGACTCCTTGATTTCTAATTCTCCAGATGTCTATCCAGCCTATTTCTGTTACCAATTTTGAAAAGGCAGTTGGTTGAGTTCTATCTAGTGTAGATGTGTGATCACTTTTTACTTTCCATCTATCAAATTACACATTATTTTATTAAAATACTACCGGGGTTTCTGGAGATCCTGATACAAATACCATTGCCTGACGCATTATATCATTATTGTATGGAGGAGGGACGTAGATTGCTAATATATACATAGGCTTATAGTTTATAATAGCCTTTAGAAAAATAAATCTACCACATGGATCGATCATGCTGGTTTCTATTTGAAATGTTATTGATTTTTTTTATCAGAACCGTAACGCCTCTAGCGTTATTGGTGAATGTTGAGTCGAACATATGGCCCACCCATGGCTTCTTCAGTGCTTTCGTCCTTTCTCCATAGAAGTGCGTTTCTACCAAACAGATAATTTCGGCATCGTATTTCCTGAGCTGGGACATCACTAGAGATATTTTTATTTTATTATTGAGTCCCCGAACATTCCAGCTCAGGAAGCCTACCCCCTTTAGTCGATCACTCATCCATATCTACTGATCTAATCCAACCAAGATATTCCCTATACATTCCATTGATCATTAAACATATTTTTAACTCTTTTTTTTTTTTTTTGGTGACCTGTTACACATATTACTAACTTGTAGACATATACCAAACATATAACACCCATCCCACCCTTCCTCCCTAACCCTCCCTGTATATTCTTAACCATTAAGGTATACCTATCTCCCAAAATTCTATCCATAGTTGCTATTTTCCCCATGGGCATGGAAACCTATCTACTTCCATGGCTCTAATAGCACATGGAGACTCCCACCTTTCCCACTTTTTTCCCAGTTTCCATGCATATTTAGTAGGGCGGGGAATAGAGAAGGAGGGAAGAGAGAAAAAAAAAGGGAAGGGCATAACACTTAGCCCATAGCCAGGGCACCAGAGCCTTTTGTGATCTACATTCGTTTTAGGCCCCATCCTATTTCCATTTCCCCTCCAATCTTGCGTTTTACTCTACTACACAAACAGCAGCTTATCATTAGTAAATATTATATTTAAGATTTTTCCTCTTTTTCCCCCTTTTTTTTTATCCCTTTTTCCCTTTAGCACATTAATATATTGTGATCTTATAGAGGGAGAGGGGAAGAGGAGAAGAAGAGAGAGGAAAAAATAAAAAAAAGGATTTTCTCTATTTCCCCTTTGCTTCCTCCATCAAATGGATAGAGGTTCAGGTAAATTCCCCCCAGCAGACATAGAGCCATAATATTGGCCACAATGTTTTATTTTCCTTTACTTTCCAGCCAGGTTTCCGCCTCCTTTGGGCTGGTGAAGAAATGGGTGACATTTTCATAGACTACACGTAATCTCGCAGGAAATATCATAGAATACTTTATGTCCAAAGTTCTTGTGGGGGCCCTGGGCAGTGGTGGTCTTAGCGGTATTCTGTGTGCTCTTTCTACAGTGAATTGTTGCGTGAATACTTCTTTTGTGAATATATGCTTAAGCCACTGTTCCACGAATTGCTCATGATATGTCCCCTCTGCCCGTTCCAGGAGCCCCACTATTCGTATGTTATTTCGCCTGAGCCTCCCTTCCATATCTGATACTTTAAATTGAATATTCACTATCTTAAAAGAAAGAATCTCAACTTTCTTTAGTAGGGGGGTATTGGTATCCTCCAGTTTTGAAATACGGTGCTGTTTCTTGTACCCTCTCTCTGATGTTTTGTAGATCATGTCTTAATAAAGAGACATCTACTTGTACTTGACTAATCTTCTCTGTTACCCGCTGCTCAGATGCATTTATTGCCTGCAGAATCTGTTGTGTTGACTGCAGTGGCTCCGTTATTGATGTATCCATTTCCGAGTGAGAGGAGGGAGAACGCTTTGTGGGGCAGGTTTGTGGGTTGCGTGTGAATCTTCCTAATTTATCCGCAGCCACTGCTGCTGAAGTTTTTCCCATTTTTTCACCTTTCCACCTCCCCTCCCTTTCAAGAGGTATAGTGATGGACTTTATAGGATGAACAGCTTGTGCTTTAGGGCCCGATGTCCAAGATACTCCTACTCCACTGCAAAGAGTCAGTTCAACATCCGAAATGCTGTTTATTAATTATATTCCCCTTTCATGGGATGCAATCTGTTAATTAATGTCCATTAGCACATTATTCCGTGCTGTAGAGCCAGTCCTCTGCCTTAGCTGCCATTCTCTCCTCCACACGTGTACTCGGCCGGAAGTACTGCGTGGCCGGGGAAGTACCTCCCGGCTTCTTAATTGTACCCACTCGTCGGTTCCGTCCTCGGGGTTCTCCCGCACCAAGCCTGCAAGTAGGCAATCTATTTGTGCTCATTTGTCCGCCGGCTATGATCTGCTAGGGGGGGATAAAAAGTCATGTGAATCTGGACTACATGCACGGATATTTGGTGGGAGGTACAGCATGCAGCGTGCAGCTGTTACTCCATGCTCCTCCAAGCCTCTCCCCGACAGCCGTTGACCTGATCTTAGAGTAGCACTCCTGCTGGCACTACGCTGATAACGAATCTTGGCAGCAGCCATTGGTGTGCTGCCAAGATTCAAGCATAGCGTAGCATACAGCTGCCGCCGTGAAACTAAACAAGTATTAATTGATCTTAAGGGCAGCAGATAGACAATGTTTTTTGTTTTTTTATTTGGAGTAAAAACATATAAATTTTTCGGTGTGCCAACACGGGAGCAAGCCACATACAACTGGCCGTGTAAAAAACATGAATTTTCCAAATTTAAGCAAGCAATAGTCAACGATTGGCCTTGTGCTTTGTTGATGGTAATAGCAAAGGCAAGACGCAAAGGGAACTGGAGCCGCTTGAATTTGAATGGTAAATCATTGGAAATCATCGTTATGCGTGGAATCAGTACGTATTCACCTTTGAATTTGCCACAGATGATTGTTGCCTCGATTAAATTTGGTGACAATTTTTTGATGGTCAATCTGGTTCCGTTGCACAACTTTGGTAAAATTTGCCAAAAAATACCAAACTTCAAAGGAACACTCACTGGGCTAATCTGAAGATTGCCTGACAATTTAATCAAAATCGGTCACGCCATTTTGGATTCCATGAAAAAACAGCCATCATCGCTAGATGTGCTGGTAAAACCAGCTGACGGCCCGCCTCAGTGAAAATTGGTCAAAACGGCTGTTTTGAGTGATTTTCAGCTGAAATCGTCTAGTGTGTATGGGCCTTTAGTTCAGTAAACAATGCATTACGCTCTGTTCTTTAGGTGCAGTATTTTGTGGCAGTTTATTTTAAACATGAATTGGTCTGAAAAATAGTTTTGCTTACCCTATGCTGGGAACATGATTGGTCTACATTACAGCATATAATTATGCAAAAGATAAGCCAATATATTAACAGTTAAATACGTTAAAGCGCATTATGCTGCAATAAACAATAGTATGTTTTTTTTAATTTATAGATTTCAAAAACATTACTAAATTCATATAAGGTTGCGAAAAATATAATCAGCTTAACTCCATATATGCTATTGTCCTGGTTTAATGAAGGTTGGTAGGACATTACTAGTGAAAAGGTAATGAGGCTTTTCTGTGAACTGTTGCATCAATGCCTTTTGGCCCTTATTCAGACCTGATCGCAGTACAAATTTGTACTCAAAATAGACAAAACCATGCTGTGCTGCAAGTGGGGCAGATGTAACTTGCAGGGAGAGTTAGATTTGGGTGAGTTATTTTGTTTCTGTGCAGGGTACAAACTGGCTGCATTATTTTTACACTGCAATTTAGATTTCAGTTTCAACACACCCCACCTAAATTTTTTTGCTTTTGTTATGCTAGTGGTATTCTTAAGAAAGCTATAGTGCAAAAATACTGTATATATTTTACTGCAAATGTGAGGCAAATTTGTGGATAGTCTAGCAATACCCTTCCCCCTTCCACTGTAACAAACTGTACTTTGCAACACCATACCCCCTCCCCCGCAAGCCAGCCAAAGCCATCAAGGAATGCTGTATCAGTCCAGGGGGTCTTGAAGTCCTGTTCTGTCCTAATGAACATTTTCTAACACATTTCACAGTGTAAACTATATCCTGATTAAATAGAATATGCAGACCCTCTGTAGACCTCCCACCAAAAGCAAAAAGTGTGAACACAGATGTATATATATATATATATATGTATTCTACCTTTTGACTGTCTGTAAATAAATACTCAGTTTGTTGTATCACGGTCTCATTTTGTAAAGAGCAATGGAATATGCTGCTCTATATAAGAAACTGTTAATATATAAATAAATAAAATATCCCAGATTTACTACGTAGATATATCTGAAGCTCCAAATCTCTTAAGATTTCTCTTAAACTCTCCCAGAAATCTGACCTGACCCTGGTCTAAAATTTTACTCTATTCACTTCAGATCATATCTATCGGATGCAGTATTCGGTCATTTAGGTTGACAGTATTAAGGTCGACTTGCATTGGGTCGACCACTGAAGGTCAACAGGTCTTAGGTTGGAATGGCTCTGAGGCACTTATGTATTATATAGCTTCCCTTCTGGACTTGTAACTTGGTGGGACTGCTATGCTATTACTGATGCCTGTCCTTGTGTTTCCCTCCTATATCCCTGTAGATTGTAAGGTTGCAGCAGGGCCCTCCTACCTCCAAGTCTGTCTGTTCTTACCCAGTTTGTTTTATCACTGTCTACCATTGTAACGCGAAACAGAATCTGCTGCGCTATATAAGACACTGTAACGGAATCTGCTGCGCTATATAAGACACTGTAACGGAATCTGTTGGGCTATTTAAGGCGCTGTAACGGAATCTGCTGTGCTATATTTATTTCTTTATTTACAGTGTCTTATATAGCGCAGCAGATTCCGTTACAGTGTCTTATATAGCGCAGCAGATTCCGTTACAGCGTCTTATATAGCGCAGCAGATTCCGTTACAGTGTCTTATATAGCGCAGCAGATTCCGTTACAGTTTCTTATATAGCGCAGCAGATTCCGTTACAGTGTCTTATATAGCGCAGCAGATGCCGTTACAGTGTCTTATATAGCGCAGCAGATTCCGTTACAGTGTCTTATATAGTGCAGCAGATTCCGTTACAGCGTCTTATATAGCGCAGCAGATTCCGTTACAGTGTCTTATATAGCGCAGCAGATTCCGCTGCGCTTTACAATAGTAGACAGTGAAAAAACAAACTGGGTAACAGACAGACTTGGAGGTAGAAAAGCCCTGCTGCAAGCTTACAATCTATAGGGATGCTATATAAGACACTGTAACGGAATCTGCTGCGCTATATAAGACACTGTAACGGAATCTGCTGCGCTATATAAGACACTGTAACAGAATCTGCTGCGCTATATAAGACACTGTAACAGAATCTGCTGCGCTATATAAGACACGGTAACGGAATCTGCTGCGCTATATAAGACACTGTAATGGAATCTGCTGCGCTATATAAGACACTGTAATGGAATCTGCTGCGCTATATAACACACTGTAACGGATTCTGCTGCGCTATATAACACACTATAACGGATTCTGCTGCGCTATATAAGACACTGTAACGGAATCTGCTGCGCTATGTAAGACACTGTAATGGAATCTGCTGCGCTATATAAGACACTGTAACGGAATCTGCTGCGCTATATAAGAAACCATAAAATAAATAAAATGGCTAAGATCGACAGGGTCACAAAAGTCAACACAAACAGTCAAAAGGTCAACATGTGTTTTTTTAAATTTTTTTGTGCCGACATGTGGTATTTCATGCCCTACTATCCACTAGGATGTGGAGAGAGAACATTATGTGCCTCACTATGGGCCTTATTTTGGTTCATTCTTTCTGACAAAATCCTTCTTAGATGGGCAAAACCATGTGCACTGCAGGGGGGGCAGATGTAACATGTGCAGAGAGAATTAGATTTGGGTGAGTAATTTTGTTTCTGTGCAGGGTAAATACTGGCTGCTTTATTTTTAAACTGCAATATAGATCTCACTTTGAAGTAAAACCCCACCCAAATCTAATTCTCTCTGCACAAGTTACATCTGCCCCACCTGCAGTGCACATGGTTTTGCCCATCAAAGAAGGATTTTGTCAGAAAGAATAAACCAAAATAAGGCCCATAGTGAGGCACCGACCTCAAAGCATTTTACACGCATGGGAATAAAAATGGCCGTTTATTGTCTAATTTAATAAGGGGCTCACGGCCTTCTGCTATAGTGACGGCCCTGAAAAAACACAGCAAGAGACTAGGTCACATGGGGGCATGGGTATTTTAGATATCTTCAGAGAGTTTTATAAGAAACTATGGCCCTTATTCAGATCTGATCGCAGCACAAATCTGTTCTCAAAATGGGCAAAACCATGTGCACTGCAGGTAGCGCAGATGTAGCACGTGCAGAGAGACTGAAGATTTGGGTGGGGTGTGTTGAAACTGAAATCTAAATTGCAGTGTAAAATGAATGCAGCCAGTATTTACCCTGCGCGGAAACAAAATAACTCACCCAAATCTAACTCTCTCTTTACATGTTATATCTGCCCCACCTGCAGAGCACATGGTTTTGCCCATTTTGAGAACAAATGTGTACTGCGATCAGATCTGAATAAGGGCCTATATTCACAAGGGCCGATTGACACGGAAATTAAAAAAAAAAAACATTTGGGCCTCTATTGAAGTCCCACAGATTTCAGAATCAGCCCAGACTGGTTTGATCAGACCAATAGATGTTGAGGAGGTATCTCGGACGATTAAACAACTCAAACCTCTGAAGGCCCCGGGCCCGGATGTTTTTTTTGGGAAGTTTTATAAAATTCTGGTTGGTCGACAAAATGAGTAATCCCCTGGTTGAGGTGTTTAATGCTATATTGCAGGGTAAACCTCTGCCGTTCTATTTTAATTCTGCAGTGGTAAAGGTGCTACCTGCTGTGAGGATCAACCCCATTAGTATCTCTGATACTTACCCTACACTGCTACCGAAACCAGGCAGGGATAGGGAAGACCCAGGGTCCTATCATCCTATCTCCCTCCTCAACAGTGACTATAAGTTGTTGACAAAATTTTGTCCGAGAGGCTAAAATATATTTTACCCACAGTCATATCTAAGGACCAAACTGGGTTTATCCATGGGAGACATTCAGTTATTAATGTCCGTAAAGTTTTGGCAGTGGCTGGAGCGGATGGGTGGTTCAGGTGTTCATGTTATATTGTCGATGGATGCTGAAAAAGCATTCAACTTTGTCACCTGGGACCACTTGTTTGAATCTTTGGATCGATTCGGATTCTCCAGGGAGTTTGGGTCGCTGCTTCGGTTGCTGTACCATGAACCTCAAACCCAGGTGGCTTGTAATGGATATATTTCCTCCTATTTCCTGATACAAAAGGGGACTAGAAAGGAGTGCCCCCTGTCACCATTGTTATTTGCCCTGGCCCTAGAGCCCCCTGCAATAGCCATACGTTCTCACCCTTGGTTTAAAGGAATCAGAGTGGGGTCTAACACTGTGGAACTTTGTCTGTTTGCGGATGATATGTTACTGTTCACATCAGATTTACCTACTTCCATTCCCGCGCTCCTTACCCTGATTGAAGAGTTTGGATCCTTTGCAGGATTCAGTGTCAACCTTAACAAATCGAGGCTCTTATAGTACCCCCGGATGCCTCTCGTAATTCAGAGATCCCGTCCCTCTCACACTTCAAAATTAACAAACACGTCATTAAATATCTTGGGATCAACATTCCCAGCAAATTAGTCCAGTTGTATAAATGTAACTTTGACCATATTATAACTAGCGTTATACGGCAGTTGGAGACATGGAAATCTCTCCCCCTCTCGCTGCTAGGAAGGGCGGCAGTTTTGCAGTCTACAGTATTCCCTAAGCTATCGTATTGCATACAAATGCTTCTTATTAAATTATCCAAATCTGACACCAAAAAGGTAATGTCTGCCTTTTTCAGGTTCCTTTGGCTTGATAAAAACCTCATATATCTAGATTTAAATTGTATGCTAGAAAGGCGGAGGGAGGATTGGGAATACCACATTTACGCAATCTGTCTTTATGCAATATATATTAGACTGGTTGCAAGGATGGTGTTCGTGATGATTTACGTTGGAAGCAAAGGGTAGAGGCTGATGCTTCTGTCCCGATACATTGAGGATTAAATCCTTGCCGTGAAACAGGCTTTGGACCTATCTGAAGAAGACCGGGTTCAGGCGCATTGTGTTTTTAATAGAATGCGTAAAGAGTCTGTTACATTCCCTTCTAAAAAAGGTATTGTCTCCCTGTTGGGAGAAGCCTGGAAGTTTCCAGATAAGAAAGTGACTATGTCTAAAAGGTTTGCAAATATGTACCCCATGCCTGAGGAGCATGTAATGTTGTGGGAGAAAGTTCCCTTAGTGGACACTCCTGTGGCTAGATTGTCAAAAGCCACAGCCTTACCGGTCCAGGGTGGCGCGGCCTTCAGGGACCCGGTAGATAAAAAAGTGGAAGGATGCCTTAAGGCAGTCTTTGATGGAGTGGGCTATACACTCCTTCCCATTATTGCTTCAGCCTGGGTAACCAAAGCAATGATTAAGTGGGCTGAGGCTTTTGGAGATCAGTTGCAACCTGATTCTGAGGCTTTTCTCTTAATTGAGAAGCTCAGATGTGCTGCAGAGTACATCACTGAGGCTGGTGAAAAAGGCACTAAGATGGCGTCTAAGGTTTCCACCACGTCGGTATCTGCAAGGCAAGCCCTCTGGCTTAAGGCCTGGGATGCAGATAGCGAATCCCTTGAGTCCTTGGCCTTTAAAGGGGAACTGCTTTTTGGTTCTGAACTAGAGTCCATCATAAAGCAGGCCACAGGGGGGGAAGAGTACCTTTCTTCCTACCACTACTAAAGCTTCAGGTTCAAAATTTGGAGTTTTCAAACCTGCTTTTCGCTCATCCTTTCGAGGGGGAGCGCCCAGCAAAGGACAGGCGGAAAAAGGTAGATTCCCGGCTGGTAAAGGAAAAGCTTCCAAATCCAGATTTGGAGCCTTTGGAAAGAAGCAGGTGTCTAAAGGAGAGGAAAGGGTGGAGGCTCCCTGTTCTACCTTCAGAGTAGGGGGTCGCCTCCTGCAGTTTCGGGACAAATGGAATATTCCAACCTCAGACCCTTGGGTTCTTTCAATTGTCTCAAGAGGTTATCGGATAAATCTCAGGGGGAATCCTCCACAGAGATTTCTCCCAACCCCTTTGCCAAGAGAAGCCAGTTTGCGCACGGCCTTTTTGGGGGCGGCGTTGGCTCTCAGGGAAAAGGGGTTTTTGGTCCCGGCGGTTCCTCAGGAGAAACGCAAGAAAGGTTTTTACTCAATCCTTTTCTTGGTACCCAAACCAGACGGGTCAGTTAGACCTATACTAAATTTGAAGTCCTTAAACCAATACCTTTGGGTGGATCACTTCTGCATGGAGTCTCTGCGCTCAGTGCTTGGCAGTATAGAGCTTGGGGAATTTTTGGCATCAGTAAATATTCAGGATGCATATCTTCACATACCCATATGAACAGAGCATCAATCCTTACTTTGCTTTGCGATAGGGGAGACTCACTTGCAGTTCCAGGCTCTTCCCTTTGAGCTGGCTACAACACTGAGGGTATTCACAAAGCTGATGGCTGTCATGGCAGCGACACTCAGGGGAATAGTGATTATTCCCTACCTGGACAATCTGCTATTCAAAGTAGAGTC
Organism: Crinia signifera; assembly: GCF_055691185.1. Taxonomy (NCBI): domain Eukaryota; kingdom Metazoa; phylum Chordata; class Amphibia; order Anura; family Myobatrachidae; genus Crinia; species Crinia signifera. Next base: position 163,418,141 of record NC_139220.1, on the reverse strand, counting down.
AGAGAGCAAGTTGCAGGAACACCTGTCGGTGGCAACACAGTTCTTGAGAGACATGGGTTGGGTACTCAATCTACCTAAATCCCATTTAATCCCTTCACAGAAACTGCTGTATCTGGGAGTAATATTGGACACCCACTTGCACAGGGTTTTTCTACCAGAGTCCAAACCGAGGGACATTTGTCAGCTGGTATTACTGTTACGACATTTGTCAGCCTCGTATTACTGTTACTGCAGGCGTCAAGGCCTACAGTTTGGTAAGAGGTGAAGCTCCTTGGCAAAATGGTGGCGACCTTCGAGACACTACAGTTTGCCAGGTTTCATTCCACAACTCTTCAGTGGAACATCCTCTCCTGTTAGTCAGGGAATGCGAAAACCATGAACAAGAAAGGTTACTTCTTTCTCAGGAGACAAAGGAGTCCTTACTATGGTGGACGGACATAGAAACCTCGCAGCTGGGATGGTCACTCCGTTCTTGGGACTGGGTGGTCATAACGACCAACGCTAGTCTCAGGGGTTGGGGGGCGGTTGCTCTTCACCTTCGGTTGCAGGGCCTGTGGTCCAAACAGTAATCCAGATTTCCAATAAATATTTGAAAATATTTTGGAACATCGTGCAGTGTGGAAAACCCTCCAACATGCGGAGGATTGTTTGATAGGCCTTCCGATCAGGGTTCAGTCAGACAACGCCATGGCAGTGGCTTACCGGAATCATCAGGGCGGGACTCGCAGCAGCATGGCAATGCAGGAAGTCTCGAAAATTTTCAGATGGGCAGAGATAAAAATTCCAGTTCTGTCTGCGGTCTTCATTCCGGGGATCCGGAATTTTGAGGCGGATTTTCTCAGCAGAGAGGACTTGATCAGGGACCCAACCACTTGGGCGGTGGATGCCATGATGGTTCCGTGGAAGTTTCACCTGGTATACATTTTTCCTCTGTTCCCAATGATACCGTGGGTATTGAGAAGGGTAAAGTCTCAACAAGTGCAGGCAATTCTGATTGCACCAGACTGGCCCAAGAGGTTGTGGTATTCGGACATTCTGAAGTTATTAGCGGAATCTTGGCCCCTTCCTCTTCGTCAGGACCTTCTAAGACAAGGGCCATTTCTGCACCTGGACCTAGCTCGGCTCAGTTTGGAGGCCTGGCTTATGTTACCAGGTAAAAAAAAACATATAGGCAGCCGGTGGCGCTTTGGGATTTATCGTTGGTTCTGTCAGTTCTGCAGAACCCTCCCTTTGAACCCTTAAGGTCGGCTGACCAAAAATATGTTTCTTGGAAATTGACTTTTCTGTTAGCCATTGCTTCGACTAATGCGGGGTACACACCAGGACGACCCGCTCACGATGCACATCGTGAGCGGGTCGTCAGTGTCTCGTCCGACCCGCTCACGATGACGCGGGAGGGCACGACCCGCTCACGATGTGCACCGTGAGCGGGTCCGATCCGATGGCGACCCGCACCCGGTTCTATGGTCGTCATTGAGATCCTACCTGCAGCAGGTAGGATCTCAATAACGACCGACCGACCCGCGGGACCGCGCATCGGATCGGAATCGCTCCACACCAGGTCAGAAAAGGGCCCAATCAGCACACAATCTACATCCGATTGATCGGAATTGGATCTAGATTGTGCTGATCGGGCCCTAGTCGTCCTGGTGTGTACCTAGCATAAGTGTGTTTCAGAGTTAGGAGCTTTGTTCTGTAAATCTCCACATTTAATTTTTCATGAAGATAGGGCTGTGCTTCGAACAGTATCTACGTTTTTACCAAAAGTGGTTTCTTCTTTTCATTTAAACCAGGAAATTGTGCTCCTGGTGTTTTCCCCTCCAGAAGGGGCAAAAAATAGGGACAAATTAAGGAATTTGTTGCTTTTGTATGATGTGCATAAGAGAGGATGGCCTGCGTCTAAGCAGATGATTGCCAGGTGTTTAAGGTCAGTCATTGCCTTTGCTTACACCAAGGTCAGTAGACCTGTTCCCTCTCAGATTAATGCACACACCACTAGGTCAGTTGCTTCCTCATGGGCTGTGCGTCATGGAGCTACAGCAGAGCAGTTGTGCAGGGCTGCCACTTGGTCCTCTGTTCACACCTTTACAAAATGTTACAGATTCCATGAGTTTGCGAAGGAGGACGCTTCATTTGGACGGGCAGTGATGAGAACTGGCAGTCTGAGCGTACCCTCCCATAATACCGGCTCGTGAACGTCCCAAGGTTAAGCTGTGTCACCGGACTGGACGAAAGAGAAAAGGGGATTTGTATGAATGTAAGAACTTACCTTTCGAACCCCTTTCTCTGAGTCCAGTCCGGTGACACAGCGATCCCTCCCCTACGCTCAGTAAGTCATACCATTCATGTGTATCATGTTATGGTTATATGATTGTGCATATAAGATGTCGGGCATTGCACTGAGTTGTGTATCCTAGTGTGCTTTAGAAAGTGAACTGAGGCATAATGGGATGTGAAAGGGGAGGAGCCTGCAACCAGAGGAAAGATTTCAGCATAGGTGCCTGGCTCCTGCGGACCCTCCTACATCCCAAGGTGAAGCTGTGTCACCGGACTGGACTCAGAGAAAGGAGTTTGAACGGTAAGTTCTTACAAAAATCCCCTTTTCTATTTTTGCACTAAAGTGCCCATTATAGCCAAAAATGGCAGTTATTGGAAAGGAGGCATATATGAAAGATTTTGTTGATTTAATCTTACTTCATTTGGTGATATTGTTGATGAAGTGGAACTCATTCAACGTTGATTTCTAGTAAGTGCCACACCTTTGGGCCTCTAGTAATTGCCACACCACCTTTGGGCCTCTAGTAATTGCCACACCACCTTTTCAGCATATTTTCCTTTTACATTTGAGATACAATACAGGTATATTTGTATATAATTTATGAGTGCCCCCACACATGAGTCTTCTTTTTCTCTAGTTTAAACACACCTTTGGGTATTCAACGTACTGGTAGCGCTATCCTACTCTCTCCAATGCCCATCACCAGATATAGAGAAGCTATAAGCTTATATATATATATATATATATATATATATATATATATATATACACACACACACACACACACACATATATACATACATACATACACACATATATATATATATTCCCATCATGGGCAAATGCGATCTGAATATCGGAGACACCATCATGATCCAAATGTTCTATATTTCCCAGCTACACTATTTCTCTGGGTATGCTCATTAATCAAAAGGTTTTGGACACCGGTGAGGGAGTATGAGCTATTGCTTCATAGTTTTCCCCTTTCACTCTCTTGGGTGCTTTTGGGGATCATTTATTCCTCCGCTCGCATTACTTCAGACACCTCTTGCATCAGTAAATATTCTCCCACCATAAATATTGTCAAAGAAAAGCTATTCTTCATTTTCAGAAAGGCTTGGATAGATACCTCTCTACACAAGTAAGGGGCAGTACGGATGGTGTAATGGTTAGCATTACTACGTAACAGTTCCATTCCCACCATGGCTCTTACTGTGTGGAGTTTGTATATTGTCCCCGTACTTGCGTGGGTTTCCTCCCACAATCCAAAAATATACTGGTAGGTTATTTGGCTCCAAATAAAGTTAACCTAACCCTAGAATTAATGTGTGTGCGTGTACATGTGGTAGGGAATATATTATATTTGTGCTCTATATAAATAACTGTTAATAATAAATAACATTTTTATACAGCATTTCCTACATACTTGGGGTGGATATATTCAATCTCAGATGTTGGACATTATACGTTAGATAAATACCTCAACTTAAATTTTGTAAGTCTCAGCATCCACCTGCTTACTTGCATAGATTCATACTTCTCAAACCTGGTGCAGAACACAAGGACATGCACTGAAACTAGGGGAAGGAAGATTCAGGGGAAATTTGAGGAAGTACAGGTATTACTTCACAGAAAGAGTAGTAGATAAGTGGAATAGCCTCCCACCAGAGGTGGTAGAGGCAAATACAGTAGTACAATTTAAACATGCTTGGGATAGGCATATTGATATCCTTACAAAAAAATGTGTTTAAACTTCGTTCTGGAAGTCGCTGATGCAGAGCTCTGTCTCGTGAAATGATGATGTCATCACATCATAAGTCTCTCTATGCAACCAGCTCTAGGAGGCCTCTGGGTGGGAACTCGGGAGGCAGGCTAAGTGGGTCATGAGATATGCTGAGTATGCCTGTAAGTCTTGTGGTGAAGCATAGTGGGAAACACCACTGAGGTTCCCCAGTCATACTGTATATTCCAAAATGTTTTCCTTTGATAGGGCCTGGGCCAATTATCATTATCATTACTGTGGGTGTTAGAGTCAGAGGAGAGTGCAAAATACCTATATGCCCTATATCTCCTGTCTCTGCAGATGGGGGCCCCTTCAAAACATTGCTATGGGGCCCGAAAAGTTTTAGTTACGGCCTTGGGATGCCCCTTACAAAAATGTCTGCTGGTCATAGAGGAAAGCTGCAGCGTATGCCCAGCCGCAGCAACTTCTACTCCCGTGTGCCTCTGCGGAGTCAGTCAGCCACCACCCTCCTATATCCAGTCTCCACCACAGAACACCAAGCCCAGACCACAGAGCTGGGCAACAAGCATGTAACACCCCCCCCCCCCCCCCCCCCCATGGCAAGGAGTATAAATCCCCTGACAACATTCATGTAATCCCCTGGGAATGAGGATGTATATCCTGGCAACAAGCATGCAACCCCTAACATTGCATATGTAGCCCCTAGTAACGAGCATGTAGGTAAGTGGCACTTATGTGGCATAATATGTGATGAGCATTACAGTGTACGGTATAATGTGTAATGGGCATTATAGCATGTTGTATCATATGTAAGGGGCATTTTTGTGTGTGGTATAATGTGTAATAGCATTACATTGTGCGGTATAATGGGCATCATTGTGTGTGAATGTGTAATGGGCATTACAGTGTGTGAATGTGTAATGGGCTTTAAATTTGAAGTAAACAAAACAAGCCACAATGTGGGTTTTTTTTGTGTGTTTGGGGGCCAAACCATATTTTGAACCTGGGCCCACAACTCGCTTGTTCCGCCTCTGGAGGGGCCAGTGCAGTGGATAGCGCTGCTGCGTGCGGCGTGGACGACCGCTGGTCGGCAATAGCCAGGGACTCATTTTTATTTTATGTAACATACATGGCCTGGAGAGGAGGCAGGACAGTAGCTGCTTGGAGAGAGGCCGCATCCAGTAGCAGGCAGGGCACTGTTCGCCGGGGAGTGCACTGGAAGGAGGCGGGGCAGCGGACTCTGGAGTGACAGTCTCAGTCTGAGTCTGTGATTGTATGTGCGTTGGGACGGCATTAGACGTCACCGCGCACATTACAAGAGGTGCAAACTGTGCTGGGGCAGGGTGGGAGGAGAACAGGAGAAGCCTGTGTTGCGCAGAAGTTGGAGTCCTCATTCGTGGCTCCTGCTGTCCTGCTCCGAGTTCTCTCACAGCAGCAGAAGACTGCTCTCAGCAGTCCAGTGGCTGTGGCATCAACTAACTGCAAGCAACACTGCCAGCAGCCCAGCATCACTGAATATGCAAAATGATTGCCTCTCTCCCAGGGCTGCTTGTATGTTTTAATACAGGATTACGGTGCGTGCACTAGTGTAAGGGAGGGATGGGATGAATGGAACAGTGTATGCATGTAGTATGTATGAGAGTGGCGGTGTTATATGTAAGACAGTGGTGTATGTGTGAGATTGGTGTATGTATGAGAGTGGCGGTGTATGTATGTATAAGAGTGGCGGTGTATGTATGTATGTATGTATGTATGAGAGTGGCGGTGTATGTATGTATGAGAGCGGTGGAGTATGTATGAGAGCGATGTATGTTTTAATACATGATTAAGGTTTGTGTATGTATGAGAGTGGCATTGTTGTATGTAAGACAGTGGTGTATGTATGTATGAGAGTGGCGGTGTTGTATGTAAGACAGCGGTGTATGTATGAGATTGGTGTATGTATGAGAGTGGCGGTGTATGTATGAGAGTGGCGGAGTATGTATGAGAGCGATGTATGTTTTAATACAGGATTACGGTTCAAAAAAAGTCTTCAGTAAGTTGCTTTGTGGGCTAGCATTAAAATCATAGGTAACACTAACAACGGTTCTTGTACGGCACTAGCCATAGTGCTGTGGTGTAGTTGTTAGTTGGGGGGCTGGCACCAGCAAGCCTGGCAGGCCATCGTTGCATGTGGTATACTATGTAATGGGTGTGTGACGTGTGATAGGCATTATGGTGTGAATTTTTGGCGCGCGCCTGCGGCACGAACTATCCCTGTTGTCCCTGTTTTACAAAAATTTGTAAAGCCGTGACATGATGTGTAATGTGCATTACAGTGTGTGGCATTAGTTTTGCCTGTCAATTATGTATCTAAGTATAGTGATGTAATAATCCAACCTAGTGTTATGTTGGCTCCACCCTTTATTGATTTGTTGCCGCCCACATGAGGCCACTTTCAGAAATTTTCCAGGGCCACTTTTAGTCCCCAATCCGCCCCAGCGCTCATCTATACTATATACATACTTCTGTGATGAAGCCACTCTGGAAGCTTCACTGCAGGGGGTGTCTGGTCAGCTTGTTTATACACACAAACAGTAGCAGCGGACTGTCATTACACCAGCACTGACCAGACATGTTATTTGTTGATTCAATCACAACCTCTCACCTACAATAGTGCACTTGAGAGAGTGTTTCTGGTTTTAGTTCTGCATTATAAAAAAAAATCTTAAAAATAGATACAAATCACTGAATTTACTATTATTATTATTATTATTATTATCTTCAATTACATCCACAATCCACAGTTACCATGGTGTGCAGTAAGAAAAAGAAAATAAAAATGTAATTTTTTCTTTTTTTAATTTTTAACTTGCATTAACAGTGGACCCTGCGCATGCACACTATGCAGGCAGAAGCTACTGTATAAGGGGGCACAATGAAGCAACACACTTACACAAACAAACTGACTAGTAGACCTGCTAAAAATCACAATGGCACATTAAGAATACCCCCTGTATTAATTTGAAAAGGTTTCCTTTAGGGGGCTCAGATTCTTGGTCCCCACAATGTGACTGTGTAAACAGATGCCGGTCCCCACAATGTGACTGTGTAAACAGATGCCGGTCCCCACAATGTGACTGTGTAAACAGATGCCGGTCCCCACAATGTGACTGTGTAAACAGATGACGGTCCCCACAACGTGACTGTGTAAACAGATGCCGGTCCCCACAATGTGATAATTACCAGAAAACACACACACACACTGGCCTCACCATTGGCCAAGTGCGATCGCACCTCTGGTACTATATTTATTTATTTACAGTTACTTATACCGTATAGTGTAGCAGATTCCGTTGCACTTACAGTAGTAGCCTCTAAATGTGGCTTAAAATATACTGCATACTGCAACATTAGAGTACTTTTTTTGTTTGTGCTTGCTTTTCTGTATATCTCCATGGTTATGCCCACTTACAATGATAACTATTTGCAAACAATGCTGAAATCTAGATTTCTGTATATTAAGGTATATATATATATATTGACTGATATCATGTAACTTTGCCTTGTATTCTACATAAAAAACTGCTGAACAAAGTCCCCTGGAGTGACAAGACTATTTTTCCAGATATATATATATATATATATATATATATATATATATATATATATATATATATATATATATGTGCCCCATGTTGTGAAGCACTTCAAATCTCAGAAAGGCGATACTGTGGTGGTGTCTTCAAAAAAGCCGCCTTGTGCGTGGTCGAAACGTCGACACATGACCAAAGGATGTCGCTGTGACTAACATAGAGAGAATAAAAGTGCATTCTTCCCTACCTGCTGTTTATGTATTTGGCCTGACAAACCATTGGATGGACACCCCAGGCACTTATGGATTGCTGTAAGGAGTGTGCCAACTCCTCTAACTGGAATATATATTTAGTTCTGGTAAAATTAAAATCATACATTAAAGCAAAATATTAACACTCAATTTCACCACATATCTTCCAAAAGGAGTATGGGTTATAGGGTCGACAAGAAGATGGTCGACATGCATTGGGTTGACCACTGAAGGTTGCCATGCATTAAGGTTGACATGTCTGAATGTCGACATGGGGTTAGGTCCACGGGGTCATTAGGTCGACACGAGGATTTTCACCTTTTTTATCCCGAATGTCAACACAGTTGACTATTCTATTCTCCCACCACTCCCTAGTGGATGGTAGGGCATGAAATACCATCTGTCGGCACATGTCGGCTAAAAAAAACAACCATGTCGGCCTTTTGACTGTTGATTTAGCCCATGTCGACCTAATATCCCTGTTAATCTAACCTCATGTCGATCTTCAGACATGTCGACCCTATGCATATCAACCTTCCCCTTGTCGACCTAGTGATCATATCCCCTCCAAAAGTATACTCCTTTATCAATGAATTGCATGCATCTAGCTAGCTAATTAGCTATCCTGCTAAATAATTAAAGCTAATTAACTTAATTTAAAGGCTAAACGCTGATAATATTGGTTTGTTATACAAATGTACCTATCATGTCTTCCACTTTTGTTAAATTGTATACATTTTAGTTCTTTAGCAGGCAACTTCTGTAAAAAAAAAAAAAAAACCCTTTTGCAACCACCTTTAACACAGAAAACATATATTGCAGTTGAAGCGGGGACCAGGAAGTGGGTGGTACATGACCATATTTGGAATATGTGTGTGTGGGAGGCAGTGAGTGCATTACCAACCAGAAACTATAAGGGGGCGCAATGAAGCAACACACACACACACACACTCACTAATAAACATGCATTATGGGCCAATGCTAAAAATCACGTTAGCACCTTCCGAGTACCCCCTGTAATCATTTGTAAAGCTTTCCCTTCTGGGGACCGGGTTTTTGGTCCTCAAACCGCACAAGGTCCCCACAACGTGACTGTGTAAACAGATTCCGGTCCCCACAATGTGATAAATACCAGAACACACACACACACACACACATATATATATATATATATAGATATAGATATAGATAGATATAGATAGATATAGATAGATATGTAATTTGAATTTATACTTCTCTTACAAAGCAAATCATGTTACCACAGAATAAAGACGGAATGTTGCCTGTCATAAATGATATTTAATCTGTTGAGTGCTCTAATGAAATTTAATATTTGATGTTAAATTTTAGAAATATAATGAATATGTCTTTTTTTATTATTGATGCTAAATCAGGGGTTATAATTTGTTCCGACTGAATTATGTTGAAATAGATTGAATTAAATATTAAGAACACATCTCTTCCATTATTATCTTTTAATGAAATATAAAATAATGTCTGTAATCATGTTGAAATTTAAAAATGATCCCCCCCCCCCGTATTAAAAGCTGCAAATATAAAATTCCTTGATTTTTTATATTAAAAACATTCAAATTTAATAGACATTAAAAAAATGGGAAAGCAAATCTAAAAAGTATTACATTATGACAAATAGAACATAGAAAGTAACCAAAAAAAGCCTATACAATACAGTCAACTTTTAAATGTAGATTCTGCAAAATATTTGTCAAATGATTTGAAATAGTCATATTTCATTTGCCGGGTTTCATTTTTACACTGAAGGGCAATTTCCTGCTACAAAGATGGGGTTATTTTTAATGAGCAATTACTAATGAAATTAGACCAGTATATCCATGGCTAAACAGCGATGGTTAAATCATATTGGCTGAGGCACTAATTAAGTCGCCTCTGCCCATGCATGGACTAATAGTTCTCCTTGAGGACAAAGTGGTCTATTTATTTGGAGAAGCATTAAGAAGGTGTAGATACAATACCAAGCCATCAGCACCTAACTGCCATGCTACAGGCTGAATGTACAGTTAGGAGCAGGTTAGTTGATACCTTATCTCCATCTAATCTTTGGATCATTGGATCATTGTTAATGCCGCGATCAACGTCAACCCGAAGCGTAGTGAGCACAGCGAGCCCGCGAGGGGCAGCGGTACGCGTCCTCCGGCCTTTTCATACCCCCACTATCCACGTCGGCGTGGAGTTGATTTTATATAGTGTGGTGAGCGCAGCGAGCCACCGAGCCCGAAGCGTGGTGAGCGCAGCGGGCCCCGCGAGGGGACGTGCATTACTTCAGATGTATTACGCGTCCCCTCGCTCGCCACGCTTCGGGTTGATGTTGATTGTGGCATTGTGTTAACAATGTGGGGGGGGGGGGGCATTTGACATAATTAACCATCAGGGTGGGTTTACAATTAAAAATTGGGTCTGGGGGGCATTTAACATTGGCTCCAGTATAAAATCGGGTATCAGGGACCCTTTTTACATTGGGTCCAATGTAAAAATCGGGTCGGTCGCGTTGCATGTGTGTGTACCCCACACAGCGATTTAAATGTGCGGCCCCGTCATTCTGAATCTGCCCATGTCTCAGAACGGCCCTGTTGGATAAATATGTGCAGTCGCTCAGGAGGTCCTGCACATCTCCTGCATGTGTGACACAGGAAGATGTCCCACCCGCGGCACATCCAACCCCCCTCCTCCGCTGCACATCCGACTCCCCTCGCCCCCACCCACGGCACCTCTGACCCCCCCTGAAAAGGACGCCGTCCCGAGGTGAAGTTATCGCTGAAGCCCTGGAATGGGTCCCCCTGGGTGAAGAGAGAAGATACAGTTTAATAAAATATTTAAAAAATCTGTGTTTGTGGTTTTTACTTTAATATTTCCTATACAGGGGGCTATAGGTACCGGCGGGCCTTTAATGCCCCACATACTGGTAGCTGTGGTTCTCCCAAGTACCAACATGTGGGCTTGCTGGGACCTGTAGTCCTATTGTAAAGGACAATATTACTGTTTAAACCAGCTATCAAACCTGCACCCACTGCCTAGGGTTTACAAACAGTTGTGCATGACGCACCCCAATTGCACTGCCATAAGACAGTGTATCTCTGTGCATATCAATAGCCACCTCTCACTCACTGCCCATGAAAGCCCAATACATTTCCATGTGTCTCAGCCACACTGTGACTTTATGTGCACACACCATAAAAAAAAAACGGTGCAATTTTGTATGCATAAGCTCCCATGCAAGTCAAAGCCACCATGTTCTCCTTGCCATCCATGTCACAACTGTCTGAGGCCTCAATATCGATGGGTGATGCTGCAGCATTTTCAAGCACTCACTTACTGCGCTGCCAGCAAAACAGCTAGATGAGGACAGTGAAATCAGATAAGCCAGGGCTGAGTTCCCAAAGATGATGTTGCACTGCTCATAAAAGGGCCAAACCTTACAGGCATTGAGGTCATGAACCTTGGAGTACTGCTTTCAGTTTGTTCACAACCTGTTGCTAGATTTTATGGATGCCAGGGGCAGACAGTATTTTGGAGATGTTGTCGTCTACTGTCAAATCCTTGACATTGCCAGTCACGTTCTTTTTGATTTCCTCCTCCCCTCTCACAGCCAGCAGCTCCAAAATCTACTCATCCCTCCAGTGCGCCATGTCTCCTTTCCACAGCATTAAATGGATGCCACATATCACCTGATCTCATTCCACAATCAACTTGCTTTTTCACGTCCTGTGTGCCTGTTCGCACTGCCATACACCCGTGTATTTACCAGGAATAACCCTGAAAAAATCCTGTGTGAAATTACAGGGGCAATACAACTGGGAATTTCACTCACATCCATTCACACTGAGACACAACACAGGAAATTACCGCTTGCCCTGCGCACTCTTCAGTCGGAGGGAAAAAATATTGCACATTACTTACATGTATTTTCAATTATACTATAGTCTGTGCATCATGTCACTGTTGTCAGGACTCGGGTCTCTGGTGTTCCTGGCCGTGGCAGCAGTGGGCCAGGGGAGGATGCTGGGAACTGGAACAATGGGGGTTAGAGGCAAGGACAGTTCATATGAAGATGACTGGCATGGTGGGCACAGCTAGGTGGGAGAGTTGACGAGACTCTGGTCAGAGGTGCGGAGTCTAACACCACCAACAGTTTTCACCAGGTACAATGGAGAGTCTGTCTGGCCTAGGAGCCAGGAGGCACTGTCGGTCAGGGAACCAATAGTGTATTCTTCAGCCTGGGAACTGGGGATGGTTGCAGCGTCGACCTGGGAGTCAATGATGGCAGCGTCGACCTGGGAGTCGATGATGGAAGCATCAACCTGGGAGTCAAGGAGGGCAGTATCGACCTGGGAGTTAATGATGGAAGAGTTGACCTGGGAGTCGATGACGGCAGAGTAGACCTGGTAGTCAATGGTGGCAGTCGACCTAGGAGTCAATGGTCCTGTGCTGAACTCGGGAAGTTGACTGTAAGCTGGATACAATATAACAGCAGCTATAGCAGGTGGAATTAACCAGGCAAGGTGGTAGTAAAAACAGCAGCAACAGGATGAGGTTCACTGTAGCAGGTACTCAAGACCCTTGGAGTCAGTGTCTGGGAAACTCTCAGGAGAATGACGAGTGAGGTTTAGAGTTGACGCCTGTGTCAACTAGGGAGTCAAAGACGCTGATGGCCCTTTAAGACAGGTAACAGCAGACAGCAGACAGCTATTTGGTAACAGCAGACAGCAGCAGCAGATTGTACAGAAATCCACAGGGATCGGAACCTGCAAAACATGCGCTATGTGGGGTCCTAAGGACCGACTTTGAGAACCTGTGCTCTAAAGAAGGCATTTCCAACCACGGTCCTCAAGGCACATCAACAGTGCAGGTTTTAGTTATATCCAGGCTTGCGCACAGGTGACTTAATTAGTACCTGAGTGATTCTGATTAAACATCTGTGCTAAAGCCTGGATATCACTAAAACCTACACTGTTGGTGTGCCTTGAGGACCGTGGTTGGGAATGCCTTCTCTAAAGCATTACATATATTTTAAGATGAATTCTAAGGTGATCGTAATTGCCATGTTTCCAATTCAGAGTTGTGAGGTTACCTGTTCCTCAATCACTCAGACACCGAGCAGATCAAACCAAAATACGGTTTATTTTTATCACAGCACACACAAGTAGATAAAGACAGGAACAAGAGGCAAAATGTAGCATAGAAACATCCAGGTAGCAGTTCAAGTCCTTGTAGCATCACAGTTCCAAATCACAAAACTATCACTCTCCACACAGCCGTGATAGCAGATGTTCCACACAATAGCGTAGTAGGATGCCCACCCCGGGCAAACGATGTGTTCCACAAGATCCAGTGGAGGGTATGACCCCTTAGCCAGGATTGCGACTAACATGAGGAGCTGGCATATGTACCAGTCATTTTAAAACCTTCTAAATTCCCACGGCGCTTGAACTATCAGTGGGGTTGCACTTGGTCCGGATTGGTGGATTCAAGAGTCAGGTATATCCCCCTCCCAGCTACAGCTGTCCATCTGCTGCTGTCCCCCCTGCTGGGTCAGGCCCCATAATGTCTGCTTCAGTTCAGAGATGCACAAAGAAGTCCAAATAAAAAGGAAGGTAATTTGGTTATGTCCTGCTTACCCCCTGTGGACATAACCTTCCTGTAAATAGCAGGGGAATTGGATCACCCCCTGTGGACATTTCCTGTCTGACCATATTTGGGCAACATCCTCTGATATACAGTCTAATACTATGGTTCTGGAAATACACACAGATTTGGGGGATAGAAATATCTACGGAGAATAAGAGGGTACAGATGGACTAAAAAGTACATTAATCACTACACCTAATAAAATATACTAATTACAGTCTTACAGTGAGTCTGATAACTTCACAAGAGTGATAGAGAAATATGAACTTGTGCCCTTATTCTGATTCATCGTTTCACGCAGGTTATCGATGTTTTGTGACTGCGCATACACATAGTCCATTATGCGCTTGTGCATCCGCTGTGTGCAAGCAGCTATAGCAAATAGACTATTAGTTGGTATTTGCACACATCAATGCGGGCGAGGGGCATGGGGTTGTGGGCCGGATAATTTGCTGATAATTTGCCCATGGTTTCATGGGCGTTCCCATGAAAACGCTGTGTGTTCTCATGGTAATTACCTGATGAAGCGGGTATGGGGGGCGGGCATCTAAAGTCAGCAGATGTCAGATGCATGCACGCTTCCAGTACAGTCACTCGCAGATGTAACACACCAAAGAAGTGTCTTTCATTTGCAAGCGCTAGAAAAATCATTTGATGGTACGTGACCATCAAATGATTTTGTGCCCGCACGGAAGGCTGCAAATGGTTTAGTATGCTAATCATCCATTTGCATGTCTGCGGATAACAGCACCATGCCAGGGGGGGGCGGGGGGCTGTGCGTGCAGCGGGCGGCGACTGGTAGACTCGCAAGCATGCGAAATTCACAGACTTGTGAGTCAACCAGAATAAGGGCCTTAATCCCCAGGCTGCAGATTATCTGTGATAGATAATATAAAAATAAAAATGATATACTTCCATATAGAAGCTGCACAGATGGGTCCTACACTTGTAATCTTTGATAAATAGCCCTTATATATATATATATATATATATATATATATATATATATAGAGAGAGAGAGAGAGAGAGAGAGAGATATATAGATATACAGTTATATATATATATATCTATCTATATATATAGATAGATAGATAGATAGATATATAGATATACAGTTATATATATATATATATATCTATATCTATATCTATATCTATATCTATATATATTTATATATATATATATATATATATATATATATATAAAACATATGCTTAATTTCTAAAAGAAGCTTTAAATCAATCATTTTGTATGATAATTCCTCACAGATGTGATAATTAGCTGCTTAAAGGCCTGTTGGTCATTTAATTAATTTCAGTTCAATAGATTCTGGCCTTTCTTATTACCGTACTTATTGCTCTCTTCCTTTTGAGATTTGAATGAAGTACTTCAGGCCAAGTCTATCAAGTAGGGCTGAGTCTCTTTGGAAGAACAACATGTCATTAGTAGACTCAAAGAGGTGACAGAATAATCAATTTTTGCTGAAGTTGCCCAATCAGTCATATAGGAGAACAAAATTAGCATTCTTCTGTAGTGTTTCTGTCATTACAATCACTCTGTTCTTACAGTGCTGATGCAGTGATCTACAGTGATCATGAATATGTGGAAGGATTTGTCCCAGATGGACTATGAAATGGTGTATGTAGTTGATCTAACATGAATAGGAGCATATGGTAATTTGAATTCTTAGCTAATATGGTAATTTTGATCAAAGATAAGAGTGTACTTTTAAAGTGAATGATTCACCTGAATGATACTACCATGAGAAAGATGAAAGTACAGTGATATTTTAATTTAAGATTTTTGACTGCCCTTATAGCTGTGAGGTCAGAAAATATTATTATAAAATATGATTTTATTAAGCTTAAGATTAAAAAAAAAAATTAATGTTTTATGCAAAGCAAAATTATTAGCAAACGTCTACCCCAAAGATTATCTGATTACATCAAATTGTTAAAATTATTTACCAGTTATTTATACCGCAGTGCTATACGGATAATATTTGGCCATTGACATTAGTTTCTGCACCAGTGCAACTTACAATCTATATTCCCTACCACATATACATGCACACACAATAATACTAGGGTTCATTTATTGGGATCCAATTAACCTACCACTATATTTTTGTTTAGATGGAGTACCCGGAGGAAACCCACACAAGCACGGGGAGAAACTCTGCACAGATAGGGCCATGGTGGGAATTTAACCCATGACCTCAATGATGTGAGGCAGTAATGCTGACAATTACACCATCTGTGCTGATGTCATTTTGTGTTAATGATACTAAAATCCAGCGGTGGCTTCAGCACTGACCTTGCAGTACAAGAGGGTACCGTTTAGCACATATAACAAACATGTTATCATGTATGTAATATATGTGCTGGGTGGTTCCCCCTGGGATCTGCAGTCCTGCTTACAGTTGGTGCCATTTGACACCCAGGAAAAGGCTTAACACACTCCTAAGTTTGCCACCAGACTCCTTATGTAACTAACCAATGGGAGTCCGGGAGTGGGCTTAGAATGAGTTTGTGAAGCATTATGCAGATTTCCAGGCGTTGTGTGGTGTACAGTGTATACAGCATTGTCGATCTTGAGGGGAACCATCCAGTACATATATTACTTACATGATAACATGTATATTTATAAAGTATGGGCTAAGGGATGTGCCCCTTGTCTACATGGTCAGTGGTGCTGACAATATCTAATTCTGTGTACACACAGTGAGATTTGACATTAGATTTTGACTATATAGTCAAAATCGCATGCAGATCGCATGCAGATGGTATGCAGATCGTACAGGTTTTTTACCTTGTGATCCCGATGCGCGCTCCCGAAACAGCACAAATCAAAACGTAGATTGCATGATTTGTATGTAAATACAGTAGTACAGAGAAGATTGCAAAGATTGCATAGCAATCGAATCTTATATCGTATAGCAAGGTAATCCCACTGTGTGTGCACACCATAACAGTATGCGCAATAGCATTGCAGTTGTCTAAGGAATAATCTTGATAAAGTGGGCTGACTCTTTCTTGAGTTGAAGGTTTAAGTATCAGTGTGTGCATCTTTACCAGTAATGGTTTTCTTCTGTGCTTGCAAGTGAGCTACCTTGTAAGATCACTGACTCCAAAGTCTGACCAACCCTGCTCTAATGCTGTGTACACACGGGGGCGATAGGGGCTATAATCGCTGGGAATATGGTCGCAGGCGACCATATTGCCAGTGATTGGAGTGCGCACCAGCGATAAATCGCCGGGTGCGCGCTCCTGTTTTCTGCCCCATTGTAATCGCTGGTCGCAGGAGCTTGCTCCTGCGACCAGCTAATTACCTCTGCGGCTCCCCCAGCAGAGGTTCCTTTCCATCAGCGACCATCTCTGGTCGCTAAGGCAAAGGAGACACTGGGCAATATATTGCTCAGCAATATATTGCTAGCAATATATTGCTGAGCAATATATCTCCCCCCGTGTGTACGGAGCTTAATTGTTAGCATTGCTACCTAACAGCACTGAGGTCATGGGTTTAAGTCCCACCATGGTCCTCCCTATCTGTGTGGAGATTGTATATTCTCTGCGCTTTAGCATGGGTTTCATCTGAGTACATACCTTCCAACACATATTTGAATTCAGTACGATCAAGAGGCATGTGACCTAGCAAATGTTTTATTTCATTTGGCCCAATCTGGGGAATTCATAATTGAGATATTATTTTTACTGAAGCAGGAGAGGATCAATTTTTTATGTGTCAGATGGTGAGGTGTCTTTTCTGCAGTCTTATTTTGTTTTGTAAATCCAGGAGGGGAATTTGTAGTTAAATCTAAACAATAACTAAAATGAACTAAATACAAGATAGCTGGTGGTAATGGTTACTATAGATTTCATTAGGTATTTAAAGCACACACCTGCTAATCGAACCACATCCACAACGTTGCCACGCCTAGTATTACATTTGCTAGTTGAATTGCTGGGCCAATTGCTGGTCTTCCTCCCCAGGCGGAAAGTTGCCAGCCAGCCAGCCTGTGGGCAACATGATGAAAGAAATCAAAGGCAGGAAATCATAATGGGCCTTATTCTAGTTCACTCTTTCTGACAAAAATCCTTCTAATGCTGTGTACACACAGGGGAGATATATTGCTAGCAATATATTGCTTGCAATATATTGCTGAGCAATATATTGCTCGGTGTACTTGCAATATATCTCCGCAATATATTTCTCAGCAATATATTGCTCAGTGTCCAGTTTTTCAGAGGGACCAGCAATTTTGACTAGATTTTTTTTACCCTCTATTTAAATTCATTTATGATTGACATGGGTTGTGGGAAGTCTGTATATGGTGTACTTGTGGAGTATCACGGCTCCCACGATGGCCATCGTATGCTAAAAAAATCGCATCGCATGCGATGCGATTGCACCCGATTTTGCACTGAAATACATCCAAATGCATTGAAATGTGTAGGAAACATGTAAAATGCCCCCAAATGTCATTTATCATAGTGTACCACCCCCACTATCAACCCGAAGTGTGGCGAGCGCAGCGAGCCCGAAGCATGGCGAGCCCCGCGAGGGGACGCGGATACCTTCACAGGTATCCGCATCCCCTCGCGGGCTTCACAGGTGTCCGCGTCCGCTCGCCAAGCTTCGTGTTGACGTTGATAGTGAGGGTGGTACACTATGAAAAATGACATTTGGGGGCATTTCACATGTTTCCAACACATTTCAATGCATTTGGATGCATTTCAGTGCAAAATTGGGTGCAATCGCATCGCATGCGATTTGTTTGTATGTGATGCGATCGCATGCGGTTTTTCAAAAAATCACCAAAAATCGGCTAAAATCGCATCCCATCGCATGCCATCTCATGCCACTACATTTGGCATGCGATGGCATGCGATGGGAGCCGTGATAATCCACAAGTACCTACAGATGTAGCAGGGGTCATCTTTGTAGGGGCAGGATAATCTAGCGGCAGCAGCCGCTAGTGCCCCGCTCCCACCAGGGGTGTGGGGGCACAAGACGGCCGTGCGGCCCCTGCCACCGGTCCCCACTGCCCCAACCCCCCCCACCCAAAAAAAAATTAATTTATTCATTTATTTATTTATTCATTTTTAATCTGCTCAGATACTATTGGTGTGGGGCAGCATGGTAATGCTCATGCTGCCCACCAATGGTGCAAATCACCATCGATGGGCAGCATGAACATAATCATGCTGCCCGACACCAATGCCCCCTTCATTTTAAATCTGCTCAGATACTATTGGTGTGGGGCAGCATGGTAATGCTCATGCTGCCCACCGATGGTGCAAATCACCATCGATGGGCAGCATGAACATAATCATGCTGCCCGACACCAATGCCCCCTTCATTTTAAATCTGCTCAGATACTATTGGTGTGGGGCAGCATGGTAATGCTCATGCTGCCCACCAATGGTGCAAATCACCATCGATGGGCAGCATGAACATAATCATGCTGCCCGACACCAATGCCCCCTTCATTTTAAATCTGCTCAGATACTATTGGTGTGGGGCAGCATGGTAATGCTCATGCTGCCCACCGATGGTGCAAATCACCATCGATGGGCAGCATGAACATAATCATGCTGCCCGACACCAATGCCCTCTACTACAGCCTATGCACTTACTGGATAGTGCGGCTGTGTAGTAGTGGGCTTGATTATCGGAGCTGCTGCTGTGTGCGGTAATGCTGGAAGACCGGAGCAAGAAGCAGGGGCTGGCTCCGTGTCTCCGTGTCGGGTGGGCGGTGAGTGACAAGGCGGGTGGGCGGGTTCCTCGGCCGGCGCAGGAGGCTAGTGTCGCTTGTCGCTGGTGCACAGTGCTTTGTGCACCAGCGACCTGCAATTTTGTGCAGAATCTGAGGAGCAAGCTCCTGCGACCAGCGACCATGAAGCGCTGGCCGCGGGAGAGCGCTCCCAGCCATTTATCGCTGGCTGCACATTAAATTACTGGCAATATGGTCACTGAGCGACCATTTTGCCAGCGATTTAATGCATAATTGCATCCGTGTGTACGCACCTTTAGATGGACAAAACCATGTGCACTGCAGATTTAAAATGTGCAGATATATTTGAGTTATTTTGTTTCTGTGCAGGGTAAATACTGGCTGCTTTATTTTTACACTGCAATATAGATCTCACTTTGAAGTAAAAACCCACCCAAATCTAACTCTCTCTGCACAAGTAACATCTACCCCACCTGCAGTGCACATGGTTTTCTCCATCTAAAAAGGAATTTGTCAGAAAGAGTGAACTAGAATAAGGCTTAATGTTAAGTGTAAAGGTGCCAATACACGCACCGATCCCGGCGGTGCGATATGTGCTTTGAGGTGCGCGCTCCCGCGGCACCTCAAAGCACAGTACAAAAAGTATGTGCTGCACATACTTTTTGTACTTGCTTTTCATCACATCGCTTTGCATGCATAACACATACACAAGGCATGCAATGCTATGCGTGCTATTTAAGCTCAAAATGCACGCCCGCATCGGGACGTGTATGGGCACCTTTACAGACACAATTTATCCAGACAAAATGCAAATGTAGCTTAATAGAATGTATTAGAAGGAGATTTATAGTGCCTCTTAATCGCCATACACTGGATCAGGAAACCAAATGAGCTTCATCTCTGTCATCAAGATGTCATAAGTAAAACCACTGTAACATGGTGAATCCCTATGGGAATTTTTAGGGGATCTCACAGGCTCCCATTAGAGTCTGTCCTTTTTCTAATAAAATGGATGGCATCTTTTCCACACCCCAACTTCACAGAAGGATCTACAGATGGAGCCGGCCTGGTCTTTGCAGGGGATGGTGGAAGAATCGCCAGCCGCCATCCGCCATCTGATCTGCGAAAGGGGACGCGTGCGCACGAGATGCGCTTGCCTGCGGTCACCCGGGGTCCCCACCGCCTCCCCGCTCACCCCCACCACCTCCCCTATCCCTGTCCGTCTCCCTGAAGCGGAGACGGACAGGGTTCCCGTCGCCCGGAAACTGAGACGCATGTGCATGTGAGACGCACGCGCGTCTCAGTCAGATGGAGCGGATCGCCAGCGGAGACAATCTGGCGATTCGCCAGCAAGAGGGAGGCCGGCTCCATCTGCATGCGCGGGGCCTAATGAAGGAAGGGTTATGTATAAATTCAAATCAGGCCTTATGCCTTCATCTAGTGCAGCCATACAGTATATAAATATTCTGTACTTGTGTATTATCATGGCGCCCACGATATTAAGTCGTATGACTTATAATCGCATCACATTGCATGCCATCGCATGCCATAAACCCGATGCACAGCGATGCGATTTTAAATTGTATAAGCCCCCTATACAATTTTTTATTGTATAAGCACCCTAATGGGGGCTTACAATGTTAAATGCACCCCCACGCCAGCCTCACTATGAACGCCAACCTGAAGCATGGCGAGCGCAGCGAGCCCGCTTGGGGCGGCGGTACAAGTCCTGCGACCTTTTCATACTCCCACTATCCACATCGGCGTGGAGCTGACTATATAGTGTGGGGAGCGCAGCGAGCCAACGAGCCCAAAGCGTGGCGAGCGGACGCGTATTACTTTACTTGTATTCCGCGTCCCCTCGGGGGGCTAGCTGCGCTCGCTCCTCACTTCTGGCTCGGTGGCTCGCTGCGCTCGCCACACTATAGAAAATCAAATCTGCGCCGACGTGGATAGTGGGGGTATGAAAAGGTCGGAGGACGCGTACCGCCGCCCCTCGCGGGCTAGCTGTGCTCTCCACGCTTCAGGTTGGCGTTCATAGTGTGGGTGGTGTGGGGGTACATTTAACATACTAAGCACCCATGACGTTCAATTATCTTATAGGGGGCACTTTTAACATTGAAAAACCCATTGTATACTGTATACTGTATGTTTGAAAACACAAATTTGCTGCGAAGTATAATCTATGTATGTAACATACTGTACAGTACTTTATATACATCCCTACAGGTACTTAGCTAGAATCTAATAAACTACTCCTGTAGCACACCAACTTTGTTGAATATTCTTTTATTTATTGCTCTTCATCTGTGAACTGATTATTGTTGCAAATGAATGTGCAATTTTAATTAAAATATTTTAGAGAAGTACGAGACCCTTGGGAAAAATATGTTACCTGTTTGACAGAATGTGATGTCAAAGGATTGCAGGATGGAGGAGTTTAAATTTATGAGCCTGCAACCTAACTTCAATGATTATACCACAGAGAGCGCACACAGTAGCTTTTACCCTTTAAACAAAGGTGCGTAGAAACATTTCCTGTTTATACCAGTTATTGATGCTGTCAGATATCAGCAATAATGGTGTCCATTAAACATTTTGAGGCTAATTCTAAATCAGATTTAACCAGCAATGTGGATGAATCTCTCCGATTTTTGCATGCAGACTGTGCATATGCTAAAGAAAGATATTGGCGATGGCACATTTGCCATATATGAATTTAGCAAACTGAAGTAGTGTACATGGTTTGATCAATTATTTGATGGACCACACTTTTTTTGTGAAATGGGCATTTTGGGAATGGGCAGTGACCATGTGAATGCATGAATCTGTTCCTTCTTTCAGAAGTATCATTGGAGTGTTGATAAACACAGTGAGATGTTTGTTTTAGAGAATTCTTTTGCACCAAGATTAGGGTGGGTGCAAGTCCAGATACTAATGATGATAGCAACAATGGGGGGGGGGGGGATAGGTTTGCACATGCAGTTGTGCATATACTGTGCATACAAAAGTGGATTTTTGCTTAAGCTACAGTAGCAAGCTAGCTGCTTCAGCCATAAGGAAAATCAGTTATAATCCCGGCATTCAAAATCCCGAAGCCGGAATCCCGCCCGACGAAATACCGACACTTTCTCCCTCTATGGGTGTCCCCAACACCCATGGAGGGAGAATAAATTAGTGTCCCGGGCATAGCGAGGCACCGGGCCCGCTGCATGGTGAGCCCAGCGAGCCCGCAGGGGGGGGGGGACATGGATTGCCCCCCCCCCTGCGGGCTCGCTGGGCTCACCATGCAGCGGGCCCGGTGCCTCGCTATGCCCGGGACACTAATTTGTCAGGATTTCGGCGGTCGGGATTCTGGCGTTGGGATTTTGAACGCCGTGATTCCGACCACCGGGATTTCGTATCAAACCCGTATACAGTACACTGTACATTAATGTTATTTCCTTTGATGCTGTCTGAAGAGGTGCAGAGAGTGTCCTTACTTCCTGTACATCACCACACTGCCTGCTCCCTAACCCTTCTCTTGAGGAATCATGACTATTCTTGTGCTGGGGGTCAGAGTGGAGTGGATCTCCTCAGGATGAAGAAATGTTTTTTTAATGATTCTGTTTAAACTTCCCTTTGCATGCTAAAATTGTTAATCAATGTACCATAGCAACATATTAATATAGTAATTAAGGCTAAAAAAAAAGACATTAGTCCATCGAGTTCAAACTATCTAACTTGTAACTACTGACTTGAGTAAGTCATATCTATAGGATTCCCTTAGTGGCCAAGAATGTATCCAGTTTTGATTTAAATTCATTAACCGTAGTTGCTGTCATCACCCCCACCGGCAATGAGTTCCAGAATTTTACTGCTCTAATGGTGAAGAATACTCTTCTTAGTTCAGCACGGAATTTCTTTTCCTCGAGCCTCAGTACAAGCCTGTTAGTGAACAAATCATCTCCCAATGTGTATCATCAGGGACATAACTAGATATTCATTGGTCCCATAGTAAAGGTTTGTAAGGGTTCTTATGTCATACTTGCCTACTTTGCTAAATGCCTCACCGGGAAAAGCCCGGAGAGGAGACCCAAATGGGAGGGGAGGAGGCAAGAAAGATGCTGACATGATTAAGCCACGCCTCTTTTCCACAAAAATGAGGTGATTCGTGGCTCTCCTGGAAGGAGGCCGGGCTAAAATGATGTGAAATTATGCAATTAAGCCCCACTGCTTTTCCACAAAAATACTGTGATTTGCGGCTCTCCTGGGAGGAGGCAGGGCTAAAATGACATGAAATTATGTGATTTGCATAATTTGAGTCTCTCCTTAGAGAGCCACAAATTTTGGCATTTGTCTCAGGGGTAAA